>NC_030815.1:57468714-58068714 GCF_001704415.2 Capra hircus | reverse complement strand
GTATGACCTTAAATTCATTGTTTAATTTCCTAAGCCTTAATTTCTGTCTTCTCTAATGGGATAATAATATCTAGTTTTAAACTAAACTGTTGTGTTAAGGAGAAGTGTTAATTTTCTGAAGTAGAAACAGCAAATTGTTTTATGCTTTTTTTCAATATATTCCTCCAAGTCATCTATGTGGAACCAAACTTTCCTTCTGGGCAGCAACTCCCTTAACATAAATTGTGGCAGATTTGCCAATTTTTCAGTGAATTTTGGTTATCAGAAAAATCTTATTTCTTATTTCAGTATTGAAAGACAGTTCTGTTCAGGGTTTAATTTCAATCCCAAATCTGATTCAAAGTTCTCTCTGTCTCCAGGACAGGAGTTGAGCTGAGGCACAGTCAGCTCTTGTCTGCCCCACCCACCGTCCCAACCTCCTGTACTTTTCCCCTTCACTTGATCTCTTAGGAACTAGACAAAGATGAGAGAAAGAAGGAAAATAAATTGTTTTTTTTTTCTGGGCTAGACAGGATTATATACCTTTCCTTTGCTACAGTGACTATGGATAAGGTTAATGTACTCTTTGGAATGGAAAGAGTCTAGCAGGCCCCACTGATGGCAGCACATTTCCTTCCATACCACCTCTCTCCCGGGTAGGCATCCCACTCTGCCTTCACATGCTGTGACAAGATTGTGGCATCCAATCCCATTTACCCTCATTGACCAACTCTCAGCCTGAATTCCCAAGATTTAGGTAACCAATGTTTAGTGAGTTCCTACTATGTGCTAGCCCTCTTCCAGGCCCTGGGGACACAGGGAAAAAAATCTGTGGAATGCAGAAGGAGGGTTGTAATTTTAAATGCTATGATAGGCCTCACTGAAATGGTAATGTTTCAACAAAGAGCTGAAGAAGGTGAGGGAGTAAATTGTTTGACTATCTGGGGGAAATAGTTTCTAAGTATCAGGAAAAGTCAATTAAAAAGTTTTGAGGTTGAAAGGTATACTTTGAGAACCAAAGAACAGCAAGGTGACTAGTGTCAGCCATGACACAAAGCCCTCCAATTTACTAAGGGTTGGAAAGTGGCCATGCAAGTGAGCAAAAATGTGTGCACACTCATATACACACACATGCATACACATCTGAGGGTAGAGAAGGTGAGCCTAAGGGATCAGCACTCTTTATTTTCACTTAGTTACATGTGAGGCCATAATTCACAAAATTTAAATAGGGACTATATTAGAGTAGTTAAAATTGTTGGTCCTGTAGTCAGATTATCTGAATGCAAATCCTGATTCTATTTATTATTTTTGCAACCTTGTGAAAATAACATAGCCTCACTCTACCTCAGTTTCTTTTTCTGTAAAATGAGGATGGAAATAGAATGTGAGCATTGCTGTACAATAATGGAATTAAAGCCTGAAAGCACATACACAGTTTCTATCCAAGGTGATTTTAATGGGCAGTAAGGTTAAGAATTACTGACTATATCTATGTTTGACTGGCTTACTGATAAGGTTTCAAAAAAGGTTGCCTCCTCATAAAGGCTTTCTGTGATAGTCCTTAGGAATGTTCAGAAATATTCCAGTACTCCTTCTTCTAGGCCTTGGTGTGACTGGAATCCTTGACTTCCATTCAGGTCAAATATGGCCATGTCCCTTGCCAGTGAAATTTGAGAAGTGGCACGTAGAGCTTTTACACACAAATGACATCTGTCAATTCTAGCAGAGGCACCATATCTCTTCTCCTCTGCAATGGTGATCATAGAAAATAAATACATAAATAAATATTTCTATGGGACCTTTGACATGCTGTGTTTCTAGACTATGATGGCCAGAGGACAACCCTCCTGCCACCTGACTATTTGTGCTGGACATGCAGTTGGAGCAAGAATAAGCCTTTGCAGTCTTAAGCCACCAAGATCTGGAGATTGTAGCATAATTTAGATTATTTTGACTAATATACTTTGATTTATTATATTATATAAAGTAGTTTCCTTATCCTCCAATCACTTTCCAGCACATCTTCAGATGTAATTTTCATTACAGTACTATAATGTCCTTTGAAATAATCTTCTTCACAGAATGTCTGAGAGACATTCTCTGTTATATTCTCAGCAAAATAATGAGATTGAAAAATGTATCCAGAATTTAATAATTATTTGTTGAATTGCTAAACTTCATAAAATATAAATCTTTTTATTTAGAGCTTTAAAATACATGAGCCTCATGCTACATTCTATATTATATGGCATGCTTCTAGGATATTTATATCAACAATTTTTAATGTATGATTTCCATGTAATTTAAGTTAAACTGCTAGGATATACATACAGCATTGTCACTTCACAGAGAGTTTATTTCATGAATAAAAAAAGTCAAAATGGAAAGGAAATGGCCTAAATACATCAATTAAAGGACAGAGATTGTCAGAGCAGATTAAAAAAAACATGATCCAATTTATGTTGTCCACAAGAAATCAATTGTAAATATAAAGCTGGTACAGATTAAAAGTAAATGGGTGGAATGCAGAATGGATGAACAATAAGATCCTACTGTATAATACAGGGAACAATACTGAATATCCTTTAATAAACCATAGTGGAAAAGAATACAAAAGCATGTATATATACATGTAAAAAAGTGTTGAGTCTTCTAATCTATACATGTAGTATATTTCTACTTAAGACTTCTTTGATTTTTCTCAGTAATGTCTTATACTTTCAGTATATAAGTCTTGAATAGATTTATCAGAAAGAATTTAGTATTTAATATTTTCTGATGCTATGACAAGTGACTTTTTTACATTTCAATTTCTACTGTCTTTGCTTTGTTGTTGTTGTTCAGTTGCTAAGTTCAGCCCAACTCTTTGTGACCCCATAGACTGCAGAATACCAGGCTTCTCTGTCCTTCAGTATCTCCAAGAGTTTGCTCAAATTTGTACTCATTGAGTCAGTGATGCTATCTCACCATCTCATCCTCTGCAGCTCTCTCCTCCTTTTCCTTCAGTCTTTTCAGGCATCAGGGTCTTTATCAATGAGTCAGCTCTTCGCATCAGGTGGCCAAAGCACTGCAGCTTCAGTCTTTCCAATGAATATTCAGGTTTGATTTCATTTAGGATTGACAGGATTTATCTCCTCACAGTCCAAGGGACTCTAAAGAGTCTTCTCCAGTACCGCAATTCTAAAGCTCAAACCTTCAGTGCTCAGCCTTCTTTATGGTCCAAATTTCACATCTGTACATGACTACTGGGAAAAATATAGCTTGGACTATATAGACCGATGTCAGCAAAGTTATGTCTTTGCTTTAAATATGTTTTCCAGGTTTGTCATAGCTTTCCTTCCAAAGAGCAAGGATCTTTTAATTTCATGGCTGCAGTCACCATCTCCAGTGATTTTTGGAGCCCAAGAAAAGAAAATTTGTCACTGTTTTCACTTTTTCCCCTTCTATTTGCCATGAGGTGATGGGACCAGATGCCATGATCTTAGTTTTTTGAATGTTGAGTTTCAAACCAGCTTTTTCAATCTCCTTTTTCACCCTCATCAAGAGGCTCTTTATAAAGTTCCTCTTCACTTTCTGCCATTAGGGTGGTGTTGTCTGCATATCTGAGGTTGTTGATATTTCTCCTGGGCTTCCCTGGTTGCTCAGAGGTTAAAGCGTTTGCCTACGATGCGGGAGACCTGGGTTCGATCCCTGGGTTCGATCCCTGGGTCAGGAAGATCCCCTGGAGAAGGAAATGGCAACCCATTCGAGTACTCTTGCCTGGAGGATCCCATGGATGGAGGAGCCTGGTGGGCTACAGTCCACAGGGTTGCAAAGAGTCAGACATGACTGAGCAACTTCACTTCACTTAATCTTGATTCCAGCTTGCGATTCATTCAATTCAGCATTTAGCATGATGTACTCTGCATATAGGTTAAATAAACAGGGTGACAAAATAGCTTTGTCATACTCCTTTCCCAATTTTGGACCAGTCAGTTGTTGCATGGAAGGTTCTTACTTTTTTTTCTTGACCCGCATATAGGTTTCTTGGGAAACAGGTGAGTTCAGTTCAGTACAGTCGCTCAGTCGTGTCCGATTCTTTTTGACTCCATGAATCACAGCATGCCAGGCCTCCCTGTCCATCACCATGTCCCAGAGTTCACTCAGACTCACGTCCATCGAGTCTGTGATGCCATCCAGCCATCTCATCCTCGGTCGTCCCATTCCTTTCCTGCCACCAATCCCTCTCAGCATCACAGTCTTTTCCAATGAGTCAACACTTCACATGAGGTGGCCAAAGTACTGAAGCTTCAGCTTTAGCATCATTCCTTCCAAAGAAATCCCAGAGTTGATCTCCTTCAGAATGGACTGGTTGGATCTCCTTGCAGTCCAAGGGATGCTCAAGAGTCTTCTCCAACACCACAGTTCAAAAGCATCAATTCTTCGGCGCTCAGCCTTCTTTACAGTCCAACTCTCACATCCATACATGACCACAGGAAAAACCATAGCCTTGACTAGACGGACCATAGTCGGCAAAGTAATGTCTCTGCTTTTGAATATGCTGTCTAGGTTGGTCACGACTTTTCTTCCAAGGAGTAAGCGTCTTTTAATTTCATGGCTGCAGTCACCATCTGCAGTGATTTTGGAGCCCCAAAAAATAAAGTCTGACACTGTTTCCACTATTTCCCCATCTATTTGCCATGAAGTGATGAGACCAGATGCCATAATCTTCGTTTTCTGAATGTTGAGCTTTAAGCCAACTTTTTCACTCTCCACTTTCACTTTCATCAAGAGGCTTTTTAGCTCCTCTTCACTTTCTGCCATGAGGGTGGTGTCATCTGCATATCTGAGGCGATTGATATTTCTCCCGGCAATCTTAATTCCAGCTTGTGTTTCTTCCAGTCCAGCGTTTCTCATGATGTATTCTCTATATAAGTTAAAGAAGCAGGGCAACAATATACAGCCTTGACGTACTCCTTTTCCTATTTGGAACCAGTCTGTAGTTCCATGTCCAGTTCTAACTGTTGCTTCCTGATCTGCATACAGATTTCTCAAGAGGCAGGTCAGGTGGTCTGGTATTCCCATCTCTTTCAGAATTTTCCACAGTTTATTGTGATCCACACAGTGAAAGGCTTTGGCATAGTCAATAAAGCAGAAAAAAATGTTTTTCTGGAACTCTCTTGCTTTTTCCATGATCCAGCGGATGTTGGCAATTTGATCTCTCGTTCCTCTGCCTTTTCTAAAACCAGCTTGAACATCAGGGAGTTCACAGTTCACATATTTCTGAAGGCTGGCTTGGAGAATTTTGAGCATTACTTTACTAGCATGTGAGATGAGTGCAATTGTGCGGTAGTTTGAGCATTGCCTTTCTTTGGAAGTGGAATGAAAACTGACCTTTTCCAGTCCTGTGGCCACTGCTGAGTCTTCCAAATTTGCTGGCATATTGAGTGCAGCACTTTCACAGCATCATCCTTCAGATTTGAAACAGCTCAACTGGAATTCCATCACCTCCACTTGCTTTGTTCGTAGTGATGCTTTCTAAGGCCCACTTGACTTCACATTCCAAGATGTTTGGCTCTAGATGAGTGATCACATCATCATGATTATCTGGGTCATGAAGATCTATTTTTATATGGTTCTTCCGTGTATTCTTGCCACCGCTAGAAAATTTTAAGAATTTTCTAGTTTGCTGTGATCCACACAAAGGCTTTAGGGTAGCCAATGAAACAGAAGTAGACATTTTTCTAGAATTCTCTTGCTTTCTCTATGATCCAACATATGTTGGCAATTTGATCTCTGGTTCCTCTGCCTTTTCTAAATCCAGCTTGTACATCTGGAAGCTCTTGATTCATGTACTGCTGATGCCCAGCTTGAAGGATTTTGAGCATAACCTCACTAGCATGTGAAATGAGCACAGTTGTGTGGTAATTTAACATCTTTTGTTATTGCCTTTCTTTGAGATTAAAAGAAAAACTGACCTTTTCCAGTCCTGTGGTCACTGCTGAACTTTCCAAATTTGCTGGCACACTGAGTGCAGCACTTATTAATAGCATCATCTTTTAGAATTTGAAATAACTCAACTGGAATTTCATCACCTCCACTAGCTTTGTGTGTAGTAATGCTTCCTAAGGCCCACTTGACTTCACATTCCAGGATGTCTGGCTTTAGGTGAGTGACCATACCATTGTGATTATCCAGGCCTTAAGACCTTTTTTTGTATAATTCTTCTGTGTATTCTTGCCACCTCTTCTTAATCTCTGTTCCTTCTGTTAGGTCGTTACTGTTTCTGTCCTTTATCCTGCCCATCCTTTCATGAAATGTTGCTTTCATATCTCTAATTTTCGTGAAGAGATCTCTAGTGTTTCCCATTCTTTGGTTTTCCTCTACTTCTTTGCATTGTTGATTTAAGAAATACTTATTTCTCCTTGCTATTCTCTGGAATGCTGCATTCATTTGGGTATATCTTTCCTTTTCTCCCTTGCTTTTCACTTCTCTTCTTTCCTTACCTTTATGTAAAGTCTCCTCAGACAACCATTTTGCCATCTTACATTTCTTTTTCTTTGGGATGGTTTTGGTCACTGCTTCTTCTACAATGTTATGAAACTCCATCCACAGTTCTTCAGGCGCTCTGTCTACTACAGCTAATCCCTTGAATCACCTCCACTGTATAATCATAAGGGATTTGATTTAGGTCATACCTGGCCTGAATTGTCTGATGGTTTTCCATAGTTTTTTCAATTTATGCCTGAATTTTTCACTAAGGATCTTATGATCTGAGCCACAGTCAGCTCCAGAACTTGTTTTTGCTGACTGTATAGAATTCTTTGGGCTGTATATATTCTGCATATATTCTTTGGGCTGCAAATAATATAATCAATCTGATTTCAGTATTGACCATCTGGTGATGTCCAGGTATAAAGTCATCTCTTGTGTTATTGGAAAAGGGTATTTGCTAAGAACATTGTATTTTCTTGGCAAAACTCTGTGTTAGCCTTTGCCCTGCTTCATTTTGTACTCCAAGGCCAAATTTGCCTGTTACTCCAGGTATCTCTTAACTTCAAATTAAGAAGTTTGCATCCCAATCCCCTATGGTGAAAAGGACATCATTCTTTGGTGTTAGTTCTAGAGCCATTCAACTTAAGCTTCTTTGATATCAGTGGTTAGGTCATAGACTTGGATTACTGTGATGTTGAATGGTTTGTCTTGGAAATGAACTGAGATCATTCTGTCATTTTTGAGACTGCAACCAAGTACTACATTTCAGACTCTTTTGTTGACTATAAGGGCACTCCATTTCTTCTGAAGGATTCTTGACCACAGCAGTAGATATAATGGTCATCTGAATTAAATTTGCCCATTCCCATCCATTTTAGTTCACTGATTCCTAAAATATCAATGTTCACTCTTTCCATCTCCTGCATGACCATGTCTAATATACCTTGACTTATGGGCCTAACATTCCAGATTCCTTTGCAATATTGTTCTTACAGCACTGGACTTTACTTTCACCACCAGATACACCCACAACTCAGGGTCTCTTCTGCTTTAGCCCAGTTGCTTCATTCTTTCTGTACCTATTAGTAATCGCCCTCCACTCTTCCCCAGTAGCATATTGGACACCTTCTGACCTGAGGGGTTCATCTTCCAGTGTCACATCTTTTTGTTTTTTCATACTGTTGCCTTTCCTACTTCATAGAAAGTCAATTAATTTTTGTATGTTGATCTTGAATGCTTAATCCTTACTGGACTTACTTATTAGTTCTAGTGATGTTCTTGAGGATCATTGGGTTTTCTACATAAACAATAATATCTTCTTAGAATAAATACAGTTTTAATGTTTCAGTGCAAGCTGGTGAAACATGTTTCCTTTTCCTGCCTTACTATATTGGCTGGAACCTCAAGTACAGTGTTGAACAAAAGATGAAGAAACCAAAAAAAGGTAAATTATGGAGTAAAGTATAACATGGCAATACCTATCAAAATAAGAAGGAAAAGCTATATTAATTTCAGGCAGAGAATATTTCAAAGTAAGAAAAATGATCAGGTATTAATATAAAGAAGCGCATTGCATAATAATAAGAGGTCAATTCTCCAAGAAGATATAATAATCCTAACAAGTTGCATCTGAAAAAAAAGCATCAAACTGTATGAGACAGAAATTGAGAGAACTACACAGAAAAAGAGATGAATCCACTATTACAGCTGAAGACTTCAACACTCCACTCAAAGAACTGGACAGATCAACCAGAGAGAAATCAGCAAGGACACAGCTGAACTCAACAACACCATCAATCTACTGGATTAGCTAATATCTAGAAGACTACTCCATCCAACAAGAGCATAATTCACATTTTTCTCAAATTGACATGGAACTTTCACCAAAATAGGTCATAATCTGGGCCATGAAAGTGAAAGTTGCTCAGTCGTGTCTGATTCTTTGTGACCCCACAGACTATACAGTCCATGGAATTTTCCAGGCTAGAATACTGGAGTAGATAGCCTTTACCTTCTCCAGGGGATCTTTCCAACCAGGGATTGAATCCAGGTCTCCTGCATTGCAGACAGATTAGTCACCAGCTGAGCCACCAGGGAAGCCAAAGGATACTGGAGTGGGTAGTCTATCCCTTCTCCAACTGATCTTCCTGACCCTGGAATTGAACCAGGGTCTCCTGCATTGCAGGTGGATTCTTCACCAACTGAGCTATCAAGGAAGCCCAGTCTGGGCCATAAAGCATAACAAATTAAAACATAACAAGTTTAAAAGAATAGAAATAATACAATGTCTGCTCATAGACCACAGTAAAATTAAACTAGAAATGAATAACAGAAACTGGAAAATTGGACAACCCTCCCAAATGGAAATTAAACATCACACTTCCAAATAATGCAAACACCCACTCAAAAATGGGCAGAAGACCTGAACAGACATTTCTCTAAAGAGGACGTACAGGTGGTCAAAAAGCACATGAAAAGATGTTCAAAATCACTAGTTATTAGAGAAATGCAAATCAAAACTACAATGAGATACCACCTCACATTAGTCAGAATGGTTATCATCAAAAAATCCACAAACAACAAATGCTGGAGAGGGTGTGGAGAGAAGAGAATCATCCTTCACTGTTGGTAAGAGTGTAAATTGGTACAGTCAATATGGGGAAGAGTATGGAGGTTCCTAAAAAAACTGAAAATAAAGCTACCATTTGTTGTTGTTGTTCAGTCACTCAGTCCTGTCCAACACATTGCAACCCCATGGACTGCAGCATGCCAGGCTTTCCTGTCCTTCATCATCTCCTGGAGCTTGCTCAAACTCATGTCCATTGAGTCAGTGATGCAATCCAACAGTCTTGTCCTCTCTTGTCCCCTTCTCCTCCTGCCTTCAATCTTTCCCAGCATCAGGATCTTTTCTAATGAGTTGGCTCTTCGCATCAGTTTGTCAAAGTATTGGAACTTTAGCTTCAATATCAATCCTTCTAATGAATATTCATGGCTGATTTCCTTTAGGATTGACTGGTTTGATTTCTTTGTTGTTCAAGGGGCTCTGAAGAGTCTTCTCCAACACTACAGTTTAAAAGCATTAATTCTTCAGTGTTCAGCCTTCTTTATGGTTCAGCTCCCACATCCATACATGACTAATGGAAAAACCATAGCTTTGACTAGATGGACATTTGCCAGCAAAGTAATGTCTCTGCTTTTTAATACACTATCTAGGTTGGTCATAGCTTTTCTTCCTAGGAGCAGATCAGTTCAGTTCAGTTGCTCAGTCGTGTCCGACTCTTTGCGACCCTATGAATTGCAACACGCCAGGCCTCCCTGTCCATCACCAACTCCTGGAGTTTACTCAAACTCATGTCTATCGAGTCAGTGATGCTATCCAGCCATCTCATCCTCTGTCGTCCCCTTCTCCTCCTGCCCCCAATCCCTCCCAGCATCACAGTCTTTTCCAATGAGTCAGCTCTTGGCATCAGGTGGCCAAAGCATTGGAATTTCAGCTTTAGCATCAGTCCTTCCAAAGAACACCCAGGACTGATCTCCTTCAGAATGGACTGGTTGGATCTCCTTGCAGTCCAAGGGACTCTCAAGAGTCTTCTCCAACACCACAGTTCAAAAGCAGCAATTCTTTGGCTCTCAGCTTTCTTCACAGTCCAACTCTCACATCCATATGTGACCACTGGAAAAACCATAGCCTTGACTAGATGTAAGAGCATCTTTTAATTTCATGGCTGCAGCCACCATCTGCAGAGATTTTGGAGCCCAAGGAAATAAAGTCTGTCACTCTTTTCTTTGTTACCCCATCTATTTACCATGAAGTGATGGGACCAGATGCCATGATCTTAGTTTGCAGGGTCACATGAGCTACCATATTACCCTGAGATCCTGGGCATATATCCAGAAAAAACACATGGTCCCAAAAGATACATGCACCCCAATGTCCATTGCAGTACTGTTTACAATAGTCAAGACATGGGAACAACCTAAATGTCTATTGAAAGAGGAGTGGATAAAGAAGATTTGGTACACATATACAATGGAATATTACTCAGTCATTAAAAAGAATGAAATAAGGCCATTTGCAGCAACATAGATGGACCTAGAACATGTACTTAGTGAATTAAGTAAGACAGAGAAAGAGAACTATCATATGGCATCCCTTATATTTAGAATTCAAAAAGAAATGATACAGTGAACCTACTGACAAAACAGATAAGAGACTCATAGACTTAGAAAATTCATGGTTGCCAGGAGTAAGGGATAGTTAAGAACTTTGGGAAGGTCATGTACACATGGCTATATTTAAAATGGATAACCAAAACAGCTATTGCACAGCACTTGAAAATCTGCTCAATGTTATGTGCCAGCCTGAATGAGAGGGGGGTTTGGGGAAGAACAAATATATGTATATGTATGGCTGAGTCCCTTTGCTCTTTACCTAAAACTATCACAACACTGTTAATTGGCTATATCCCAATACAAAATGTTTTTTATGTTAATAAATAAATAAATTAAAAGAAATATCAAGAGAAATTCTAAAATATTTTGAATTAAGTGAAAATTAAAACACAACTTATTAAAATATGTGGAATGCAGTGAAAGAAGTGTTTAGAAGGAAATTTATAGGAGTGAATGCATGCATTAGAAAAGAAGAAAGAAATAAATTCAATTTCTAGGCTTCCATCACAGGAAACTAGAAAAAGAAGAGCAAATTAAAACCAAAATAAGTTGAAAAAAAGAAATAATAAGAATTAGAGCAGAAATCAATGAAATTGGAAAATAAGAGGTCAACAGAACTCAAGGAAACCAAAAGCTGCTTCTTTGAAAAGATCAATGAAATTGATAAGCCTCTAAAAAAGCTAACTAAAGGTAAAAAAAGAAAGAAGACACGAATTACTAATTATCAGAAATGAGACCACCATAAATCTCATGAAAATAAAAAGGACTATAAAGGAATACTATGAACAACTCTATGCCCACAAAATTGATAACTTAGATGGACCAATTCCTAGAAAGACACAATCTGCCAAAACTCACACAAGGAGAAACAGATGTCCGAATAGGCCTATTCACATTAGCAAAACTGAATCAACAATTAATACCCGTCCAAATAGAGTGCACCTAACCTAGATGGCATATTCAAAAGCAGAGACATTACCTTGCCAACAATGGTCCATCTAGTCAAGGCTATGGTTTTTCCAGTAGTTATGTATGGATGTGAGAGTTGGACTCTGAAGAAAGCTGAAGAATTGATGCTTTTGAATTGTGGTGCTGGAGAAGACTCCTGAGAGTTCCTTGGACTTCAAGGAGATCCAACCAGTCCATTCTGAAGATCAGTCCTGGGTGTTCTTTGGAAGGAATGATGCTGAAGCTGAAACTCCAGTACTTTGACCACCTCATGCGAAGAGTTGACTCATTGGAAAAGACTGTGATGCTGGGAGGGATTGGGAACAGGAGGAGAAGGGGACGACAGAGGATGAGATGGCTGGATGGCATCACCAACTTGATGGACGTGAATTTGAATGAACTCCAGGAGTTGGTGATGGACAGGGAGGCCTGGCATACTGCAGTTCATGGGGTCACAAAGAGTCAGACAATACTGAGCAACTGAACTGAACTGAACCTAGATGGGTTCACTGGGGAATTCTTCCAAACATTTAAGGGAGAATTATATCAATTCTATACAATCTCTTCTGAAAATAGAAATAAAGGGCATACCTCCTACCTCATTCTATAACCAGCTTTACATCAATACCAAAACCAGATAAAGACATGAAAAGAAAAGAAAACTACAGACCAATATTTCTCATGAACATAGATGCAAAAATTCTCAGCAACATATTAAAAATAAAATACAAAAAATGTAAAAAGAATTAATACACCACAACCAAGAGGGATTTATCTCAGACATATAAAGATGGTTCAATATTTAAAAATCAATTAGTATAAGGAAATATTCTAATTTCATTATTTTCTATGTATTTGTCCAGTTTTCCCAGCACAACTTGTTGAATAGACTGTAATTTCTCCATTGCGTATTCTTTCCTCTTTTTTCATAGGTTAATTGACCATAGGTGTGTGGCTTTATTTCTGGGGACTCTATTCTGTTCCACTAATCTATGTGTCTGTTATTGTGCCAGTACCAAGCTTTTTTGATTACTGTAGCTTTGCAGTATGGTCTAAAGACTGGGAACATAATACCTCCAGCTTTGTTCTTTTCTCTAAAGATTTATTGGCAACTTAGGGGTGTTCTGTGGTTCCATATGAATTTTAGGATTACTTATTCTGGTTCTGTGAAAAATATCATGTGTTTTATGATAGGAATTGCATAAATCTATAGATTTCTTTGAGTACTATGGCCATTTTAACAATGTTAATTCTGCCAGTTCAAGAGCACAGTATATCCTTCCATTTCTTTGTATTATCTTCAATTTCATTCATCAGTGTTTTATAGCTTTCAGAGAATATGTCTTTCACCTCCTTAGATAAGTTTATTGCTAGTTATTTCATTCTTTTTGATGCAATTTTAAATGTAACTATGTTTTTAAACTCTCTCTTTCCAAGAGTTAATTATAAGTGTATACAAAAGAAATAGATTTCTGTACATTAATCTTATATCCTGAAAGTTTTCTGAATTCATTTATTAGTCCTAATAGTTCTTGGCTGAATACTGTGGGCTTTCTATATGAAGTATCTACACCATGTCATATGCAAATACTGACAATTTTCCTTCTTCCCTTCCACTATAGATGTTGCGCATTTCTTTTTATTGTCTGATTGATGTGGCTGGGACTTCCAATACTATGTTAAATGTAAGAGTGAGCTTCCTTTTCTTGGTCCTGAGTTTAAAGGAAAAACTTTCAGCATTTCACCACTGAGTATGATGTTAACTATTGGTTTGTCCTAAATGTATGAATGGCCTTTATTATGTTGAGAAATATTCCCTCTATACCTACTCTGATAAGAGTGTTTATCATGAATGTATGTTGAATTTTTTCAAATGTTTTTCTGTATCTACTGAGATTATCATGTGATTTTTATTTTTCCTATCACATTGATTGATTTGTGAATGTTGACCTATTCTTACATTCCTTGAATAAATCCCACTTGATCATTCTGTATGATCCTTTCTATATAATGTTGGATTTGGCTTGCTAATATTTTGTGGAGAATTTTGGCATCTATATTCATCAAATATATTGTTCGTAAAGATATTGTAGTCTTTTTGGTTTTGGCATCAGGGTAATGGTGGTCTCACAGAATGAATTTGGCAGTGTACTGTCCTTGATAACTTTTTGCAACATTTTGAAAAAGATAAGCATTAGTCCTTTTTTCTATGTTTGGTAGAATTCCCCTGTAAAGCCATCCAGCCCTGGACTTTGTTTGCTGGAAGTTTTTTTGATTACAAACTTAATTTTACTACTAGTGACCAGTCTTGTTCAAACTGTCTGTTTCTTTTTGATGCTGTCTTAGGAGGTTGTATGTTTTTAGAATTTGTCCATTTACTCTAGATGGTCCAATTTGTTGACATAAAACTGTTACATTTTTGTTCTTATTTAACTGGTGAGAACATTTTCTCATATCATATACAAAAAATAAACTCAAAAAGTATTAAAGGCCTAAATGTAAGACCTGAAACCATAAAATTCCTAGAAGAGAATACAGAAAGACATTCTTGACATAAATTTTTTGGAACTGTCTCCTGAGGCAAACAAAATAAAAGCAAAATGAACCAGTTTAAACTTAAAAGCTTTTAAACAGCCAAGAAAATCATTGACAAAATGGAAAGCCTACAGGATGGGAAATAAGATTTTAAAACTCATATGACTGACAAGAGGTTAATATGCAAAATACACAAACAACTAATAAAACTTAATATAAAAAAATCCCAAAACTCAATTTAAAATATGCAGAAGACCTGAACAGACATTTTTCCAGACATACAAATGACTAACAAGCACATGAAAAGATGCTCAACAATGCTAATTACCAGAGAAATGCAAATCAAAGCAACAAAGAGATATCACACCATATCTGTCAGAATGATTTTCATTAAAGAGACTACAAACAACTAACATCAGGATGTGGAGAAAGGGAGCCCCTGTACACTGTTGGTGGGAACGTAACTTGGTGCAGCAACTATGGAACACAGTATTGAGGTTCCTCAAAAAGCTAAAAGTAGAACTACCGTATGATACAGCAATTCACGCCTAGGTATAAATTTGAAAAATATGAAAATATCAATTAAAAAAGATACAGGTACTTTAATGTTCACTGAAGTGATGTTTACAACAGCCAAAACATGGAAGCACTCCAAGTGCCCACCAACAGAAAAATGGATAAAGAAGATGTAATATAAAATATATAATGACATTCTATTCATCCATAAACAAGAATGAAATCCCATCATTTGCAGCAGTATGGACTGACTTAGAGAATATTATGCTTAGTGAAACTTAAGTCAGACAGAGAAAGACAAATACTGCATAATATCAGTTATTTGGAATCTAAAAAATAATACTAATTAATATCCCACGTTGAAGGTCAGGAACGGCAGTGGTAAGGAGATACCCCTTGTCTAAGGTAAGGAGCAGCAGCTGTGCTTTGCTGGAGCAGCTGTGAAGAGATATCCCACGCCCAAGGTAAGAGAAACCCAAGTAAGATGGTAGATGTTGCAAGAGGGCATCAGAGGGCAGACACACTGAAACCATACTCACAGAAAACTAGTGAATCTAACCACACTAGGACCACAGCCTTGTCTAACTCAATGAAACCAAGCCATGCCTGCGGGGCAACCCAAGACGGGCGGGTCATGGTGGAGAGGTCTGACGGAGCATGGTCCACTGGAGAAGGGAATGGCAAGCCACTTCAGTATTATTGCCTTGAGAACCCCATGAACAGTATGAAAAGGCAAAATGATAGGATACCAAAAAAGGAACTCCCCAGGTCATTAGGTGCCCAATATGCTACTGGAGATCAGTGGAGAAATAACTCCAGAAAGAATGAAGGGATGAAGCCAAAGCAAAAACAAGACCGAGTTGTGGATGAGACTGGTGATAGAAGCAAGATCCGATGCTGTAAAGAGCAATATTGCATAGGAACCTGGAATGTCAGGTCCATGAATCAAGGCAAATTGGAAGTGGTCAAACAAGAGATGGCAAGGGTGAATGTTGAAATTCTAGGACTCAGCAAACTAAAATGGGCTGGAATGGGTGAATTTAACTCAGACGACCATTATATCTACTACTGCGGGCAGGAATCCCTCAGAAGAAATGGAGTAGCCATCATGGTCAACAAAAGAGTCTGAAATGCAGTACTTGGATGCAATCTCAAAAACAACAGAATGATCTCTGTTCATCTCTGAGGCAAACCATTCAATATCACAGTTATCCAAGTCTATGCTTCAACCAGTAATGCTGAAGAAGCTGAAGTTGAAAGGTTTTATGAAGACCTACAAGACCTTTTAGAACTAACACCCAAAAAATATGTTCTTTTCATTCTAGGGGACTGGAATACAAAAGTAGGAAGTCAAGAAACAGCTGGGGTAACAGGCAAATTTGGCCTTGGAATGTGGAATGAAGCAGGGCAAAGACTAATAGAGTTTTGCCAAGAAAATGCACTGGTCATAGCAAACACCCTCTTCCAACAACACAAGAGAAGACTCTACACATGGACATCACCAGATGGTCAACATCGAAATCAGATTGATTATATTCTTTGCAGCCAAAGATGAAGAAGCTCTAGACAGTCAACAAAAACAAGACTAGGAGCTGAGTGTGGCTCAGATCATGAACTCCTTATTGCCAAATTCAGACTTAAATTGAAGAAAGTAGGCAAAAATGCTAGGCCATTCAGGTATGACCTAAATCAAATCCCTTATGATTATACAGTGGAAGTGAGAAATAGATTTAAGGGACTAGATCTGATAGATAGAGAGCCTGATGAACTATGGAATGAGGTTCGTGACATTATACAGGAGATAGGGATCAAGACTATCCCCATGGAAAAGAAATGCAAAAAAGCAAAATGGCTGTCTGAGGAGGCCTTACAAATAGCTGTGAAAAGAAGAGAGGCGAAAAGCAAAGGAGAAAAGGAAAGATATAAGCATCTGAATGCAGAATTCCAAAGAATAGCAAGAAGAGATAAGAAAGCCTTCTTCAGTGATCAATGAAAAGAAATAGAGGAAAACAACAGAATGGGAAAGACTAGAGATCTCTTCAAGAAAATTAGAGATACCAAGGGAACATTTCATGCAAAGATGGGCTCGATAAAGGACAGAAATGGTATGGACTTAATGGAAGCAGAAGATATTAAGAAGAGGTGGCAAGAATACACAGAAGAAGTGTACAAAAAAGATCTTCATGACCCAGGTAATCATGATGATGTGATCACTCATCTAGAGCCAGACATCTTGGAAAGTGAAGTCAAGTGGGCCTTAGAAAGCATCACTATGAACAAAGCTAGTGGAGGTGATGGAATTCCAGTTGAGCTGTTTCAAATCCTGAAAGATCATGCTCTGAAAGTGCTGCACTCAATATGCCAGCAAATTTGGAAAACTCAGCTGTGGCCACAGGACTGGAAAAGGTAAGTTTTCATTCCAATCCCAAAGAAAGGGAATGCCAAAGAATGCTCAAACTACCGCACAATTGCACTCATCTCACATGCTAGTAAAGTAATGCTCCAAATTCTCCAAGCCAGCCTTCAGCAATATGTGAACCTTGAACTCCCTGATATTCAAGCTGGTTTTAGATAAGGCAGAGGAACCAGAGATCAAATTGCCAACATCCGCTGGATCATGGAAAAAGCAAGAGAGTTCCAGAAAAACATCTATTTCTGCTTTATTGACTATGCCAAAGCCTTTGACTGTATGGATCACAATAAACTGTGGAAAATTCTGAGAGAGATGGGAATACCAGACCACCTAACCTGCCTCATGAGAAATCTGTATGCAGGTCAGGAAGCAACAGTTAGAACTGGACATGGAACTACAGTCTGGTTCCAAATAGGAAAAGGAGTCCGTCAAGGCTGTATATTGTCACCCTGTTTGTTTAAGTTCTATGCAGAGTACATCATGAGAAACGCTGGACAGGAAGAAACACAAGCTGGAATCAAGATTGCCAGGAGAAATATAAATAACTTCAGATATGCATATGACACCACCCTTATAGCAGAAAGTGAAAAGGAGCTAAAAAGCCTCTTGATGAAAGTGAAAGAGGAGAGTGAAAAAGTTGGCTTAAAGCTCAACATTCAGAAAACGAAGATCATGGCATCTGGTCCCATCACTTCATGGCAAATAGATGGGGAAACAGTGGAAACAGTGGCAGACTTTATTTTTCTGGGCTCCAAAATCACTGCAGAGGGTGACTGCAGCCATGAAATTAAAGGACGCTTACTGCTTGGAAGAAAAGTCATGACCAACCTAGATAGTATATTCAAAAGCAGAGACATTGCTTTGCCGACTATGGTCCGTCTAGTCAAGGCTATGGTTTTTCCAGTGGTGATGTATGGATGTGAGCTGGACTGTGAAGAAGGCTGAGCGCTGAAGAATTGCTGCTTTTGAACTGGTGTGTTGGAGAAGACTCTTGAGAGTCCCTTGGACTGCAAGGAGATCCAACCAGTCCATTCTGAAGGAGATCAACCCTGGAATTTCTTTGGAAGGAATGATGCTAAAGCTGAAACTCCAGTGCTTTGGACACCTCATGAGAAGAGTTGACTCATTGGAAAAGACTCTGATGCTGAAAGGGATTAGGGGTAGGAGGAGAATGGGACGACCAAGGATGAGATAGCTGGATGCATCACGGATTTGATGGACGTGAGTCTGAGTGAACTCTGGGAGATGGTGATGGATAGGGAAGCCTGGTGTGCTGCGATTCATAGGATCCCAAAGAGTTGGACACAACTGAGCGACTGAACTGAACTGAACTGAACTGAATGTATTTGCAAAACAGAAACAGACTCATAAACATAAAAAACAAATCTTGGTTACCAAAAGGGAGTCGGGGCAAGTTAGGGGTATGGGATTAAGAGATTTAAATAATATATATAAAATAGATAACAAAAAAACATGTAGCGCATGGCACAGGGAATTACAGGAAATGTCATAATATCTTTTAGTCGAGTATAATGTATGCTGCTGCTGCTGCTCCTGCTAAGTCGCTTCAGTCATTTCCGACTCTATGTGACCTCATAGGCGGCAGCCCACCAGGCTCCCCTGTCCCTGGGATTCTCCAGGCAAGAAACTGGAGTGGGTAGCCATTTCCTTCTCCAATGCATGAACGTGAAAAGTGAAAGTGAAGTCACTTAGATGTGTCCGACCCTCAGCAACCCCACTGACTGCAGCCTTCCAGGCTCCTCCATCCATGGGATTTTCCAGGCAAGAATAGGGAGTGGGGTGCCATTGTCTTCTCCGAGTATAATGCATAATAGGTTCCAAATAGGAAAAGGGGTATGTCAAGGCCATATATTGTCACCCTGCTTATTTAACTTATATGCAGAGTACATCATGAGAAACGCTGGGTTGGATGAAGCACAAGCTCGTATCAAGATTGCCAGGAGAAATATCAATAACCTCAGATATGCAGTTGACACCACCATTATGGCTTAAAGTGAAGAGGAACTAAAGAAGCTCTGGATGAAAGTGAAAGAGGAGAGTGAAAAGGTTGGCTTAAAGCTCAACATTCAGAAAACTAAGATCATGGCATCTGGTCCCATCACTTCATGGCAAATAGATGGGGAAACTGAAAAAAGTGGCAGACTTTATCTTTTTGGGTTCCAAAATCACTGCAGATGATGACTGCAGCCATGAAATTAAATATGCTTGCTCCTTGGAAGAAATACTATGACTAACCTAGACAGCATATTAAAAAGCAGAGACAATACTTTGCCAACAAATGTCCATCTAGTCAAAGATATGGTTTTTCCAGTAGTCATGTATGGATGTGAGAGTTGGACTATAAAGAAAGCTGAGTGCTGAAGAATTGACGGTTTTGAACTGCGGTGTTGGAGAAGACTCTTGAGAGTCCCTTGGATGGCAAGGAGATCAGCCAGTCCATCCTAAAGATCAGTCCTGGGTGTTCATTGGAAGGACTGATGTTCAGGCTGAAACTCCAATACTTTGGCCACCTGATGCAAAGAGTTGACTCATTTGAAAAGACCCTGATGATGGGAAAGATTGAAGGTGGGAGGAGAAGGGATTACAGAGGATGAGATGGGTGGATGGCATCAGCGACTCAAAGGACATGAATTTGGGTAAACTCTGTGAGTTGGTGATGGACAAGAAGGCCTGGTGTGCTTCAGTCCATAGTGTTGCAAAGAGTCGGACATGACTGAGCAACTGAACTGAACTGAACTGAACTGAATGTATAAAAATGCCTCCTAGTGGCTCAGTGGTAAAGAATTCACCTGCCTGCAGGAGACATAAGTGTGATCCCTGGTCCAGGAAGATCCCACATTCCACCGAGCAACTCAGCTTGTGCATCACAACTATTGAGCCTGTGCTCTAGAGTCTGGGAACCACAACTACTGATCCCAAGCACTGCAACTACTGAAACTCACCTGTTATAGAGCCTGTGCTCTGCAACAAGAGAAGTCACCACAATGAGAAGCCTGCACATCACAACTAGAAAAAAAGCCCACGCAGCAATGTACACCCAGCTTAGACAAAAATAGCTATACAAATAAATGAATAAAATTATAAAAGAAATCAAGTAATGTAATCCATCACAACAATGGACTTAAAATATTAAATCATGTGGTCATATCAATAGATGCAGAAAAAGCCTTTGACAGAAACCACACCCATTTATGATTTTAAAAAAACAACCTAAAACTACTCTTAGAAAGTCTATAATAAAGCAAAAAGCTAGAATGGATTAATGTATAGGTTCATAATAAATAAGCAGACATCTGTGATAGTAATAATTTGTCTCTTGTTCATAACTTAGCAAAATAAATTATTAGGTTTTAAGGATGATAATTGTTCACATTCTAATATTACCTCCAAACTTCAAAGCAATTGAGAAATAGGGAATCAAACTGATAGAAATTAAGGCACCTCTGTGATTTGGAGATGTGACCAACCTCTGGCCTCCTAATATCTTCCCCTCGCTCTCACCCCTATCCCAAAGTCTGGACTTTCAGAGAGCCATTTAAAGAAGAGCAAAGGTCTACAGAGACATCCCTCTTAGTCACAACTGTAGGCTTATACCCATTGAGCCCTTAGAGCAAAGACAGAAACAAGTATGGAGTCTGATTCCTTTACTGGGTGCTTAAACATGGAAATAGGAGCTAGCTCAGAGCTCAGACTCCTGAAGCCAAACAGCTCTAAGTGAGAGAAGCAAACACATCTCCAGATATCACTCTTCAGGGAAACCACGCCTTCTATCTCCTAAAAGCAATGAGTACAAATATATAGGAACAGCGGCCAGAAGAGTTTCTTACATTCTCATCCTTCTGGACAGTGCAAATTTCTTTCTTCTGTGGAAATGTTAAGAGCATGGAAAATGAGGAAAGGAAGAGATAAGTGCACCTCAATCTACAGGCAAAGCAAATCTTAAAGGCCAATATTTTTTCTTTCTGAATGACAAAGTCAAATTGACTGCTTTCTTTTAATAGCAGTGGAGCAGTGCTGGCTCACTTCCCAAATAGCCTTTCAGATAAAGATACCTAGTGAATGGCAACATTGCTCTGTTTCCTTCCTCTTTTCACAGCAATAATTATAAAATTAATTTTGGACATTCAACCAATAGCTTATAATTATGATTAGAAGGACTTGGCAATGAAATCACTTAATTTAACAATAGTATTTTCACTATGAAGTCCACCCCCCAAATTAAAATCCTTTAAAAATATAAATTAAAATACTGGGTAAAATAAATCTGTAATGAAAGTTTATAATGTTCTCTTACACCTTCCCTGGATCCCTCTGTATAAATGTAAAAGTTTATCAATGCTAATTTAGGCACTGAATAAGCTATTTCTCATTGCTGATTCAAAATGAGAAGTTGGCTCTATAGATCCCAAACTGCTTACACTGTACAGAAGGCATCCTTAAAGCTGACTTTTGGGACCTGTATCTGACACACTGAAGAGAAAATTAAGCTATTTGTAATACAAAAAATGATAGTTTAACATCAGAGGCATCCTCCTGACAAAAGTACTAATCATTCTTACATGGAAGCAATATGAAAGACATTGAATAAGTATTGGCCTAAAATCTTAACAGTGAACTCTTGACCTTTCTTAAGTTGGGACACACAGAGTTTAATAGCTCTGAGTGATGCTAGAGACTATCTAGTGGCAATTTTCAACCTGGTGGGGACAGGGAGCACTCTCACTAAGAATCACAGAATGGAATGAGAAATGGTACTAAATGGAGCATGTTATAAACATAAATGTTATCATCAAAGAAGATAAGGGGGAAAATCCAACCCCCCACTTTTCAGGTTAGAAAAACCAGGCACAGAGAAGCTGCTACTTCAGGTTACATGGCAAGCTAGGTAAAGTCTGAACTAGCCTAATTCTCCAGCAATTTAGGCCAATGATCTTTCCTCAGAATAACTTACATTAAATTTGGTAATATCTTTGCTCAAACCTAATATCTTTGTTCAAACTATTAAAGGTATGCAATTTTTATATGAGACTAAGAATGAATTTTGATTTAAGAATTATTCTATAGCCTTTTATAATGCCCAGACATAGTCTTAGACTTGATGAGATAAAGTTCCTCCTGATTTGTGCCCATTCTAATGTGATGGTAATACCTATCTGTGTCTATCACTCCTGATTAATTTCTGTAGCACTTGTAGCTTCTTGCCCTTTAGAAACAGAATTTTAATTTTATATGGATTCCCCATCAATGCATTTCCTTTGAGAGGAAGACATTAGATTAAGTAACAAAGTTAAGGTTTACAGCAAGACCCCTGTCAAGAAGAAATTAGTCAGCCAGTCTATAGAAAAATCGTATATTTTAGCTTCTTGAAACTTTTCTTTTTACTTTTATCAACATATCAAATTTGTTTATGAAAAAGGCACCCAAGAAAACATCAAACTTTTTCCATTTGAAGTAGAAGGATAAAGTTTATAATTTATTATTAAAAATAAAGATTATAGTTACTTTTAGTTAAATCAAGAAAACATATCAGGCCCAGGTTAGCTGAAAATTGCAGTTATATTTTGAAACAGAACTTTGCTGTTTGTATAAATGACAAGTAAGTTTAAAATGAGATGCCAAAAAGTCTTTCCTTCTTCCTTTCATAGATGAAGGAAGCCTTCATCTTTCTAAGCCTTCTTTCCCCACTCTTTCTAAAATCAATAATTGAGGTTTCTGGTTCAAGATTGTGGAGAAGAAGGATGTGTGCTCATCTCCTCCTGTTGAGAGCAGCAAAATTGCAGCTAGCTGTTGAACAACCACTGACAGAAGGACTCTGGAACCCACTAAAAAAGGATACTCCCATCCAAAGACAAAGAAGAAGCCACAGCAAGATGGTAGGAGGGTGCAGTCAAGATCAAATCAAATCCCATAGCAGCTGGATGGGTGACCCACAGACTGGAGAATAATAATACCAAAGAAGTTCTCACACTGTTGTGAATGTTCTGAACCCCACATCAAGGTTCCTAGCTTGGGGGTCAGATAAAGGGACTGGTAATCCCCAGGGAATCTGGGCTTGTGGGATTTGACCATAGGCCTTCCAGAGGACTGAGGGAAACAGAGACTCCAGTCTTGGAAAGTACAAACAAAATTTTGTGTGTGCCGAGACCCAGAGGAGAGGAGCAGAGACCTTACAGGAGACTGAACCAAAACTACCTGCTACTGTTGGAGGTCCTCCTGTGGAGGCACGGGTTGACAGGAGCCCACCATAGGGACGAGAGCACTGGAAGGTCCCTCTTGGCATAAACTCTCTTGCAGTTTCCCATTAACCTTACCATAGACCCCAGGACTGGGTCTCTTCATGCCAAACAACTACCAGGGAGGGAGTGAAACCCCACCTATCAGCAGATAGTTGGATTAAAGCTTTACTGAGCAAGGCCCTGCCCACCAGAGAAAGACCCAGTTTTTCCCATGGCCAGTCCCTCCCATCAGGAAGGTTATACAAGCCTCTTACCCTCATCCATCAGAGCGCAGACAGAAGAAGCACAGTCTCATGGTGGCTAAAACAAAAACCATATTACAGAAAGTAAATCATGATGAAAAATCAGAAATCTTTGTCCTAGATGAAGGGACAAGATATCATCCCAGAAAAACAACTAAATGAAGTGGAGATAGGTAACCTCCCAGAAAAATAATTCAGAATAATGATAGCGAAGATGACCCAGGATCTTAGGAAAAGAGTGGAGGCAAAGATTGAGAAGATGCAAGAAATGTTTACTAAAGAACTAGAAGAACTACACAACAAACAGAGATGAATAATAAATTAGAAGGAATCAATAGAAAAATAAATGAGGCAGAAGAACAGATAAATGATCTGGAGGACAAAATGGTAGAAATCACTGCCACAGGACAGAAAAAAGAATGAAAAGAAATGAAGATGGCCAAAGAGACCTATGCGGACAACATTAAATGCACCAACACTCACATTTTAGTAGTCCCGGAAGGAGAAGAGAAAGAGGAAGGACCTGAGAAAATATTTGAAGAGATAACAGCTGAAAACTTCCTGAACATGGGAAAGGAAATAGTCAACCAAGTCCAGGAAGCACAGAGAGTCCCAGGAAGGAAAAACCCAAAGAACACACTGAGACAATGATAATGAAACTGACAAAATTTAAAGACAGACATAAAATATTAAAAGCAACTAGGGAAAATGACAAATAACATAAAAAGGACTTCCAATCAGACTGTCAGTTGATTTCTCAACAGAAACTCTACAAACCAGAAGGGAATGGCAAGATATATTTAAAGTAATGAAAGAGAAGAACTTACAACCCAACAATACTCTACCCAGAAAGACTCTCCTTCAGATTTGATGGAGAAATCAAAAACTTCCAAACAAAAGTTAAGAGAATTCAGCGCCACCAAACCAGCTTCACAACAAATGCTAAAGGAACTTCTCTAGGCAGGAAACACAAGAGAAGGAAAAGACCTACAGAAAATAAACTCAAGACAATTAAGAAACAGTAATAGGATCATACATATCAATAATTACCTTAAATGTAAGTGGATTAAATGAAACAACCAAAAGACATAGACTGGCTGGGTGGGTGAAAACATGCACATGTATGTACTTCCACTTACCACATCACTTTGCTTGATTCCCCCCAAATTGTATGTAATTATTTTATATTGTTAAGTTAATCATGTTCCCATTATGTTTGCAACTGTAATTACCTATAGTTTTTTGTAGAGCTATTGATTGTGAAAACTGATAAACATCTTTAACTATTGTGATTATGTAGCTATTACTTATTTAATATTATTGTATCATGATCGGTCAACAGAAAAATAATAGAACTCTATATCACCAAACCTAGGATCTAATAGAAAAATCTATAATCACTTTTTAAAATCCAGATTCATATCATTACCTTGAAATTTTTTAAAAATACAAATGCTCAGGTATTGCTTTTTTCCCCAGAGCTCCAGATATGTTTCTGATGAGCAGTCATGTTCAAAAACAACTGGACTGTATGATGACCATTTACTTTAATCCAGTTTGTTTCACTTTTTCTATTTCATATTCAGTGCTCCCATTTCATTTACTTTATATTCTCCAATTTTTCCATATCTTGTTTTTTTTAAATATTCTTTCTCAAGCCTTTCTCAAGTATAGTAGAAAAACTTATATATATGCATATGAATACGTACAATATATATATTTTAGAAAACATGAATTTTTTGCCTAACTAAAAATAATGACATTTTGATTCTACTTGTTTGACTATGAAAAGAATGCTAGATATCTAATTTAAAAATAGATATGCAACAAACAATAATGTAATCTAATTTACTGTATAGCATAGGGAACCATTGTCAATATAATAACTGAAGATGGACAATAATGTCAAAAATGATATATATGTATTGTATAACTGAATCACCTTGTTGTGTACCTGAAACACTGTTAGTCAATTTTCCTTCAATAAAATATATATATTAAAAATCAATAATTGACTGAGAGATCCAAGTTTAAATTTAATATTATAAGGATTTTTCTTGAAATACAATGAATTTCCCACTGTACACAAATTTCCTTTTCTGTGTCTTTTTTTTTTTTTTTACATTTTTGCAGCTTAAAGAATGATACTGAAAAGTAGGTATGATTTGAATACTGAAATAAGCAAGTCACTCCAAGATTCTTAGAACCAAATTAGTATTACAGTTGTTGGTAAACACACTCTTATTTTTTGTATAGCACTTAATCACTTACGAAATGCTTCCATATATATTGAAAGTGAAAGTCACTTAGTTGTGTCCAACTCTTTGCGATCCCATAGACTATACAGTCCATGGAATTCTCCAGGCCAGAATACTGGAGTGGGTAGCCTATCCCTTCTCCAGCGGATCTTCCCAACCCAAGAATAGAATCGGGGTCTCCTGCATTGCAGGCAGATTCTTTATCAACTGAGCTATGAGGGAAGCCCTTACCATATATATTAATTTATGCAATACCTTCAATAGCATCCATGTATAGGAACAACAAGTACTTTATAGAGCAAAACAAGACTTTGGGAAGATTCTCTGACTTGGGGACTTCCCCAGCAGTCCAGTGGTTAACACTCTGGCTTTCAATGCAAGGGCTGCAGGTTCTATCCCTGGTTGAGGAATTAAGATTGCATATGCTGCAGGATGTGAACAAAAATTAAAGTAAAAAGTAAATAAAACTTGAAAAAATCCTTTTAAAAAACAAAATCAGGTTCTCTGAATTGAGCAGAATCATAAAAGTAGTAAGTGGTAATTCCTCACTTTCAATTCTTAAACATCAGGTTTTATGTGCAACTTCCCCAAATGACCTTAGAATGTTAACATTTCTGCTAAATAAACCTCAGGCAAGACAAAAGGAGAAGTTTTTCCAAAGATTATGAAATGCCCTTTAGATTTCTTTTTTGTGACCTATTCTCAGCAAACAAAATCTGGCCAGAAGAGAATATTAGAAGCAATTGGTCACTCTGAGAACTCTCATTAAGATTAATCACTCAGAAGCTCTTAGTTGGACGACATGAAAGAAACACTCATACTTAAAACTTCACAATAGTCTCTTTTGTTATAATTAAGCTCTGATATTGAAGCTTCAGTGTTATCACATAAACCTTATAGCAGCTAACTTTAATCAACCCAAAATAAAATGTCAGGTGATGTTTATACAAAAAAGTTTATACTGAAGAATTAAAGCTGATAACTTCCACACTTGGAAAAGAAGATAGTATCAATTAATATCACAGTTAAAACTACACACACACACCCCACACACACACACACACACACACACACACACACACACACGAAATTTCATTCAAAATGCCAGGAAAATGGCAGTTAGTTTTTATAATTCACTCCAAAATATTTTTAAGACAAAACTAACTAACTTAACATAAACTGAGACTAGAGTATGCATTTGTAATTCATTTCACCATATGATAAAGAAGACTTGATACAATAGGCTCCAACTTGGAGCCTGGAAGTTCAATCCAGGAATACATATCTGTTTCATAAACAGTTGTTTTAAAGAATATATACATTGTGTATATGTACCACAGCTTTCTTATCCATTCATCTGCTGATGGACATCTAGGTTGTTTCCATGTCCTGGCTATTATAAACAGTGCTGCGATGAACATTGGGGTACATGTGTCTCTTTCAATTCTAGTTTCCTCGGTGTGTATGCCCAGAAGTGGGATTGCTGGGTCATAAGGTAGTTCTATTTGCAATTTTTTAAGGAATCTCCACACTGTTCTCCATAGTGGCTGTACTAGTTTGCATTCCCACCAACAGTGTAGGAGGGTTCCCTTTTCTCCACACCCTCTCCAGCATTTATTGCTTGCAGATTTTTGGATTGCAGCCATTCTGACTGGTGTGAAGTGGTACCTCATTGTGGTTTTGATTTGCATTTCTCTAATAATGAGTGATGTTGAGCATCTTTTCATGTGTTTGTTAGCCATCCGTATGTCTTCTTTGGAGAAATGTCTATTTAGTTCTTTGGCCCATTTTTTGATTGGGTCGATGGCAATGACGACCCTGTATGCAAGACAGGAAAAAAGACACAGATGTGTATAACGGACTTTTGGACTCAGAGGGAGAGGGAGAGGGTGGGATGATTTGGGAGAATGGGAATTCTAACATGTATACTGTCATGTAAGAATTGAATCGCCAGTCCATGTCTGACGTAGGGTGCAGCTTGCTTGGGGCAGGTGCATGGGGATGACCCAGAGAGATGTTGTGGGGAGGGAGGTGGGAGGGGGGTTCATGTTTGGGAACGCATGTAAGAATTAAAGATTTTAAAATTTTAAAAAAAAAAATCAAAAAAAAATTAAAAAAAAATAAAGAATATATACAGATCACTTAGTAAAGTGCCTGAAACTTAGCAATAACCATCTCAATACCATTACTAATTTACTCAAATGTATAATTTTTTAATGTAACACAAGGGCTCACTCAGTAAATTCTTGATCTTTAACTTGAGTTTTTACTCAACAGAAATACGGAAAACTATAAACCAGAGTTTCTTTGAATTCATTAGAATTGTCAAAAATAATATGGCTTTTGTGCATTTTGGGACCACTATACAGTAAAAGATAATGGTATTCTGAAAAATAAGGCTATTTCTTGAAATAGAACTACTCATGAGGCTGCAATGAAACCCCACATTAATTTCTATTGTAATTTTTGGAAATCATGATAAAAACAGTTCTGATGCACTGCTAATGCAGAGACCAATAGAGCTAGATAGAGACATATTTTCAACTAAGGCTATTCTGAATATTGTTAGAAAATAGATATTTGGCTAGATCATTCTGGTTACAACGAGTCAAATTCTAACTTTCTCTAGGGCTTAGGAATATAAAACTAAAGAAACCCGCAATTACCTAGATAATTTTTTTCTAAATAATTGCATACATTTTAATTTGTATTTTACATGTATATAATTAGTGTCAAAACACTATTAAACTTTATTGACCAGAAAATCAAAACAATTTCCCTTAAATGTATATTTTGTAATTACCAACATATTAACTGCTCCAGAACTAATCAGTGATCATTAAAATGTTCTTACTTCCAAATAGAGAGGAAAAATTAGAGAACTTATTAAACTAGTTAGTAAATAAATATTTTTAAGAAACAATCTGGAGGATAAAAATATCAGCATATACTAAACACGCTCAGTCTACTACACAGATGGTACACTAGCAAGAATTTTTAAAAGTAACCAAGTTTTTGGATGGCAAATCTAGAACCACTGCTGTTAGTTTCTGCTAACATCTCATCACAGAGCTAGTGGGTACTCATGAGATTTAGAAATTTTGTATATTTTAAACATAAGACAAATGCTTCTCTATTTCCAGAGCTGTCTTAGTAAGAGGCGTGCATGCTAAGTCACTTGAGTCGTGTCCAACTCTGTGCGACCTCTGGACTGTAGCCTGTCATGCTCCTCTGTCCATAGGATTCTCCAGGCAAGAGTACTGGAGTGGGTTGCCATGCCCTTCTCTAGGGGATCATCCCAACCCAGGGGTCAAAGCTGCATCTCTTATATTCCCTTCATTGGCAGGTGGGTTCTTTACCACTAGCACCACTTGGAATAGCAAGAGGATCTATCTTCAAATTATTCAACTTGTCTTAGTTGTGGATTTATTGTGGGGATTGTTAATTTACAGTGGTTCAGTTTAACAACTAACATTTTAAAGAGAAATCCTTATTTTAAACATCACATATTGCTGTTGCTATTTTACAAGCCATGGTATGTTTTATGTGATTATCTCTTTATATTTGTATGATTTATTTAAGAATTCTTAAAATTATAGATCTGGAAAGGTATATAATTCATAATATTTTTTATAACAATTTATGAAAGCTCAACATAGGTCAGTCCATCCAATACTTAGTGCCTCAGCCTACAGAACCTCATTCAATCCCTGTAATGATCCTGACAGAGGAGCATATTTTACAGAAACAGAATCACCAAAAGATTAGCTTACATGATCTGACCAGTCTGATAGCTACTGGCAGAGCAGATGATGTGTGTGTCTATAACCTTGAAGTTATCCTTTCACATTTATTTAAAAAATTGGTCTCATAAAGATTTTCATTTTGAATCATGGTAGACTAAGCCCTCTATTTTGAAAATAAGGAAAATGCTGGGAAAAATATAGAAAGAAAAAAGGGAGGAATAAAAGACATTAAATTACTGAGTTGGCAAGAAAATTCAGAAAACTTCAAAGGTCAATAATGAAGTAAAACCAGGATTTGAAGCGACAAGAAATCAAAGCAGTTTTCACACTGAGGACATGTACTCAATTCTGGGTACACTGAGTTTCTGTTTTGATAATATGTAAGCAGAGTGCTGGGAACAAGAGACAAAACTGTAGGATGAGCTCAAGATGGGAGTTCTAGTAAGACATAGCTACACAGAGGGCGTTTTCCCAGAGAGCTACACTGTGGTATAGAAGTAGACCAGAATATATAAGGTCCTTAGAAAAAGACAAGAAAGATTTCCATTCTCAGCCTTGACTCTGGGTGAAATCAAAGTTTCCTTTGTGAATTCTTAATCATGAGCCAGTCATATCTCTAAGATAATCCCCGAAACCTTAAACCAAGATTTATGTTAAATTTGTCCTCGATTACTGGTAGCCTTGGACCTTTGGCAGAAGCAAATCTTCTAGATGAACACACCTTCAAGAATACCTCACAGGAGTAATTTAGATAAGAGTTCCACTGAACAGTAACACAAATTCAAAAGCCTTAAAGCTCACAAGAAAAGGAGGTACAAAAAAGAGAGCCAATATGCACAAGACTCCAAAAATGGAAAAATATCAGGCTTTTCATATAAAAATAAGTATGTTCAATATTTAAATGAGTAAGAGAAATGTTACTCAGCCATAAAAAAGAATGAAATATGCCATTTGTGGCGACAAGTATGAACCTAGAGATTATCATACTAAGAGAAGTCAGAGAAAGACAAATATTATATAGTATTACTTATATGTGGAATCTAAAAAAATAGTATAAATGAACTAAAATAGAAACTGACTCACAGACATAGAAAACAAACTTATTGTTAACAAAGGGGAACTGGGGGAGGAATAAATTGGGGGTATGGGATTAACAGATGTATAATACCATATATAAAATAGATAAACAACAAGGATATACTATGATGATATATAACTAAAGAAAAAATTCTATAAAATAACTAAGATAACTTGTTAGAGAAAGAGGGAGCTTGTAGAAATACTACTGAAAAAGAAAAAGATGGTTAAGGGACTGGCTGTCCTCAGATATTAAAAATTATATTAAAACTATAAAACCTAAATATGTGTAATTAGTGCAAAATTAATAATAGACCAGGGGAAAAGAACAGATATCCCATGAAAAGAACTAGTTTTATAAACAATTGGATTAAAGGAGGAACTTCTCAATAAATGTAGCTAAAACAACTGGCTATCTATGGAAGAAAATCTTATTTAAACCCTGTCTTAGATAAAAAATAAAACAATTTTAAATATAAACAACCTTAAATATAAAACAAACCAACCTAGAAGGCATGTTAAAAAGCAGAGACATTACTTTACCAACAAAAGTCCATCTCATCAAGGTTATGGTTTTTCCAGTAGTCATGTATAGAGGTGAGAATTGGACTACAAAAAAAGCTGAGTGCTGAAGAACTGATGCTTTTGAACTGTGGTGTTGGAGAAGACTCTTGAGAGTCCCTTGGACTGCAAGCAGATCCAACCAGTCCATCCTAAAGGAGATCAGCCCTGGGTGTTCTTTGGAAGGACTGATGTTGAAGCTGAAACTCCAATACTTTGACCACCTGGTGTGAAGAGCTGACTCATTTGAAAAGACCCTGATGCTGGGAGGGATTGAAGGTGGAGAAGAAGGGGACAACAGAGGATGAGATGGTTGGATGACATCACTGACTCAATGGACATGAGTTTGGGTAAGCTCTGGGAGTTGGTGATGGTTCATGGGGTCGTGAAGAGTCAGACATGACTGAGTGACTGAAATGAAGAAAGCAGAAGAAAGGAAGCAAATGAAGAAGAGGGGGAGGAAGGAAGGAAGGGAGGGAGAGCAGGAAAGAAAGGAAAGGAGGGAGGGAGAGAGGGACAGTTGAAAAGAGGGAAAAAGGAAGAACTAAGTTCTGGGAGCAGGAGACAAAGCCAAGGACCAGCTCAATGGTCCTAGGGGAGTTCTAATAAGACAGCTCTGCATAAAGCAGGTATCTCAGGGGCTATACCCACAAGAATCTCAGTTTTTTTCACTATCAGTTTGGCCAATCAGCAGTGGCAGTAGCTATATCATTTTTGGTTAAAGAGAATTTATGCTACTAATCCATGAATAACCTCCATCCCTCATACCATGTTTTCTCTTTGAGTGATCTTGTTGTGCAATGATGAGGTGGCCAAGGAGAGAGGGTGGTGAATATGCTCAGGATGTGTGATTTTATTCATCTACTGTTGAGACTCTCCTCTTTAGGAGTTGTTCCATGGTGTGATACACTTACTCTCACGCCCATGATTTACCTTGTTCTAGTTGTTTCCAGTAACAGGAGCTAGTTCCATTTTGTAGTTTTTCCAGACAACTATCATCAGCTTTATCACACCTTTTCTGACTTAGCACATCAGCTGAGTTCTCGCCTCACAGGTCTAAATCCCAGCTGCAGTGTCTTTCCATTGAGCACTTACACCGGCCATGCAAGGCCCCTCTTCCAGGTCTGAGTTCCTTGTTCAAGCCTCCAGATTATAACAGTCCCAATATCTTCCCTTTTACTATCATGTCAGGGAGGCCTGGCATGCTGCGATTCATGGGGTCACAAAGAGTCAGACACGACTGAGCAACTGAACTGAACTGAGGCCTTCCTGTCCATCACCAACTCCCGGAGTTCACTTAGACTCACGTCCATTGAGTCGGTGATGCCATCCAGCCATCTCATCATCTGTCGTCCCCTTTTCCTTCTGCCCCCAATCCCTCCCAGCATCAGAGTCTTTTCCAATGAGTCAGCTCTTTGCATGAGGTGGCCAAAGTACTGGAGCTTCAGCTTCAGCATCATTCCTTCCAAAGAACACCCAGGGCTGATCTCCTTCAGAATGGACTGGTTGGATCTCCTTGCAGTCAAAGGGACTCTCAGGAGTCTTCTCCAACACCACAGTTCAAAAGCATCAGTTCTTTGGTGCTCAGCTTTCTTCACAGTCCAACTCTCACATCCATACATGACCACTGGAAAAACCATAGCCTTGACCTGATGGACATTTGTTGGCAAAGTAATGTCTCTGCTTTTCAATATGCTATGAGTGATAAATACTTCCTGTAATTGTTACTTTTGTACTTCAGGTTCTTTTTGCTTTTTCAGTTCACTTATAGTAGGTTAACACTTCTTTATACTATATACCTTTTAAGCAATTGGTATGGTTTCTGTTCCTTACGTAGACTCTGACAGATACAATGATCAAAGCCCCTTATGATAGAAATCAGGAGAGTTAACAGAGCCCTAAGGATACTGTCAGTGTACTGCTGTCCTTACCATGTGAAGTTGTATTTATGTTCTATTTTAAAGCATCCTCCAAATCAATAATCCTATACTAAATAAAAGAGGCAGTGCATGCAGATCATGATTCAGCATGAGGCATTCCACATTCAGTCTGGCAGCTTCAATTAGAGCTACCACCTGGTTTCGTTTATGGGAGTCCACTACCTACTGTCATGATCCATCTGCTTTTTGTAGTGTTCAGGTAAGGGAATGAAACAAGGGGCACCTCTGCTATAGCCTCATAATCTTCAGTAACGTTAGTAATCTCTGTGATTCATTCCAAGAACAGCATTACTTCCGATTTCTTATCATGGCTGTTTTCAAGTATTGGGACAGGTGTTGGGACAATTTTAAGGACTTCCATAATGCTTCCTAGAGTAAGTCAGGATGCCAGTGTAAGGGTTCTGTCAAGTTTCTGAGTATAGCATATCTACTTCAATTGTATTTTCCTGGACTAGAGAAATAATTACAGAATGGATGCTCAAACACACTGGATCCAGAAAATTAAATGTATCATGTAGCTTCCATAGTCTTCACTCTAATCAGACCATGACAACATTTCAGGTATCCTTGTATGAATGTCTATACAGACTTCATATTTAACAGTCCTTTGAAAGTCTGGTATCCTCTTTCTTTAGAGAAAGAATATGCTGTTAAAAAGTGCTGTAGATAGGGATCTATTCTTTGAAAAATAATCAGAGAGGTATTTTTGCACATGTATTTTTGGCATGATTGCAGAGTCCTTTTAAAGCAAACACATTTTTGCCTTCAGCCAATGGGCTATGAGTCAGTAAATTAATATATATCTGGAAACAGACTGAAAACCCACCATTTTCATTGCGGTGTTAGGTGTCAGCCTTGTGCTCAACATTTTCAGGATTATTATTATTATTATTGTATTATAAAAAGCAAGCAATATTTTAGTCACTATCTATATGTCCCACTGCAAGGACACCACTATGATCTATTATTCATTACCATAGATTCCTGTGGGCAAAGGCACCCAGGGCTGTCACTCTGCCCTTGCTGTCCATTACAGTAAACACACATACTTTGCATCTGACAGTTAAGGGTTTCCACCTGGACTGTTCTGTTTCAGAATTTTATAATCCTCATAGATATTAGGGAGCCCAGGGCTGTGGCAGCAACTCTAACTAACACACTTAGCCTTCACAACCATGACTAGGCCTCTCAGAGTATTCTGGTACCCTCCATCCCAGTATATTCTTTATTGCCTAAACAAGGTAGTGTCCCTTGCTGAATCCCCAGGGTATATAGTCATGTGAATGTGATGGAGTCTCAGATATTACCTAGTAATACAGAGATACATTCTGAATTCTCTAAGTTTTCTGATTTCTTCCTTCACACCATGCCAAGGAAGTTCTGGCATATTAGCCCTGTTTAATAGTTCTCATTGTTGCTTACCAGATCCCAGGAACCATGCCTACAAATTATTACCATCAGGTCCAAGTATCCTTGCCAGAACATCAAATTCCTAGTCAAAGGTGAATTTCTCCATAACAAGAATTTTCCCCATCCAGCTTTACATTTTCACTCCCACCTCCACAAGTTTAACATCCACATAGGCACAACTTTTCTTTTTTCTAGAAAATACAGCTGGTTTGCTCAGTTGTAAAGGATTTCTGCCATATAAAACCACTGTATAAAAAGCAATCCATCCAGGGAGAATGGCCTAGGAATTTGTTTACCATTTCCTGTCTCTCACTGGTTAAAGTTTATGGCATTTAAATTTACTGCCTCTCATTTTTAGATTGTGCTAGTTTCTCCTCTGAGGAGCCACTGGAATGATAAGCCAGAGTTTCAGTGCGAATCCAGTGAGCCCACAGGATCCACTCCTTTATTCCTTACCCCTACTCCCTCCTGCTAAATATTAATATTAGCTATAGAATAACTTCGGTTAGTTGACTAAATGGGGGCAGTAGTGAGGGTTAGTAATGAGAACAAACATCAATTTGCTGGATAAATGTTTTATGTAGAAACATTGTAGTCTCCAGTTATTGTGAGGCCGTTCTCCTCTAGAAAGAGAAAAGAGGCTGCTCCTTATGGCCAGTGATTCAGAGGCATGAAAGGATTACAATTTCTTAGTCTTATCCACTTACACTGCTAGTCTCAATGGCCTACTCTTTCCTTATCAGAGCCCTGACTTTGACATAGGACATAGAGCAGATCTTTACTTTGCTTCCTTTGCAGTTGTCTGTCACATTTATAATTAGATGCTAAGCCTGGTTTTCATTTTATTTTGTTTCTTTTTAAACTAGTCTTCTTTAGAATTGCTATGGAAGTCCTCTGGCATTCTTAGCATACCTTAAATAAATAATTAATACCCAAATATACCAATGTCCTTTAGCAAGGCCCCTCAGTGCCATCAAAAACAGCCACCTCATACCATAAATCTTACATTATTTTCTGCCATCCCAATCAAGCACAGTAGTTGTATCATTTCCAATGATTTGCCTTTGTACCTCATCTTAATTCACCACTATGGAAACTTTTGCAGTTGTGAGGCCATGCATGCCAGAGATTATCGCAACTCCCACACCAGCAGCAATCTGGCCCCTATTGCCCCCTGTTAGGCAGGTAATCCATGCTGAGAGTCTGCCTTCTAGGACCTCTGTACAGGATTCTAAGGGAATCTTCATATCTGAGTTTCCTAGAAAATAGAATCTAAGAGGTAATTTGCCAGTTTAACCTTTCACTGAGATTAGGGATTATCATCCCAGGGAAGCAAGAGCAAGGGAAAGTGGAATGAACACTGATGGGGAAAAACATTATGAAGTGGTACATAATGCAGCTGGCCACAGCCTTATGAAAAATGTAACTGATTGCTTAATCATGTAGGATGTCAGCTACATGGAACCACTAAATCTCTAAGTAGCCCATAGGGTGGGGACGAGCCAGCAATCTATCTGCCAACTCCTTCTCATTTCTTGTCTAACACCCTCTCATTGCCGCTCTAAGCAGCTACTAGGGAGGAACGCCAGAGCTTCAGTGGGTCCAGTGGGATGAACTTCTGAACTGGGGCTCCAGACATGAAGGATCTAATAGAACCTTCGCCACAGTCTGGTCCTCACTCTGTCCAAGAATCAGGGCAATGGTTGAGTGCTAGAAGGCAATGGGGGTGGGCAGATCTGGAAGGCAACTAAACTGGCCAGTACTGTATTAAGGTTATTTATTATCTCCTATAAAATTATGTCCAAAAGTAGTTCAGATTCTAGGACTGTTTAACTTAGCATGTCAATATATTCATCAGGATCCCAGACAGACTGCATCTCTCCACTCTGCCTATATGTTCTTCTATCCACTCAAGCTTAGTTCTCTACACAGTGAAGAGGTGGCTGCCATCCAGCTAACGGAAAAATGCCTCCTTGCCTGCATCAAGCGATAGAGAGAAAAACCCTTCCCTACTCTTCAAATGTTGGGAGATAAGAAAAAGATATCATCCATTAATTGAGAAATACCTCTTGAACAATATAATTCAGAAGAATTCTATGCATAAAAATTTGTAAGAGTTGATTAGACTAATTTCATAAAGCTGAGTAATACTACTATATTTTTTTTAACCCTGCACTAGGGAGTCATAAGAAACAAGTGTATTGTGCAGAAAAACAGAATTCACAGCTTTTTGACCTTGTCATTCTCCAATAAAGCTGGCAAATCTATGTGCTTCTAGGCCTCTCAAAGTGCAACATCACAAGCTATTTCATGCATCCCACTCACACTCTAAAATAATTCACTGACTTCCTTCCCACAGAAATAACTAGGACCTTCATTTGGAAACTAAATATCCAGTGTCTTAAAAAGAAAACTAACAAAAATTAGATATGAAAAATTTGTTTAACATTAACCTTTATATTTAGGAAAACAAGTTTTAACTCTCTAATCTGAGGTAAACTCAAGAGAAGAGTATTTTTCAAGTAACAATAATGTGGAATTAAATTCTCAAGATCTCTGAGTATAACCCTAAACTGTCAACCAATCAGCTTCCTTGAGCTTTGACAGATGACTTCACCATTTCCAAGTATGCTTTTTTGATCTATTAAATGGCTAACCTAGATAATTAGGAAAAATTCAGTTCTAACAAAACAAAATGTTGCCTAACTAAAAAATGTTAGGTATCAAGTTGCTTATTGGCATCTGAAATCTGGAAATCTCAAAGCTCAGCCCTGTTTAGATATTACACTGGATTTTTTAAGAGTCAACACTGATGTCAAGAAAGAAAGAGTAAATCTGACATTCAAAAATAAGATCTTTGGTTGTATTTTATCTTTGTATGTATTGAGTGAGGGGTGAAATTAACTGAAATTTCAAACTTTGCCTCCAAGAAAGATGAAAGGTATTTTACTGGTAAAAATAAATTCCAAATGCTTAAAGCCTCCTTTATGCACTAATAAAAAATCAAATGAAAAAAAGTAATTTAATTAAATTATGTGTGCCTTTTCCTATGCCTTTGGAGCTTAACTAAGCAAACAGAAGCAGTGAAGTAAATCAATGTTGGTTTATTAAAGATCAGAATTCAATATCTCAATGGTTGAGGGGCTTATGCACCAAGAGGGCTCACTGTTTGGCTTTCTTTTGCTAAGAAAGTAAACATGCAGTACCAAGGAGGAACTTGTTCAGAGAATGACACAGCTGCACTTCTCAAGGTGGAACTTATCTTGTAGCTCTCAGAAGATATTATGTAAAAATGGAATATATATATTTATCCTACCATTTCACATTTCAACTTTCCTTCAAGATGCTTATTTTATATTCTTAAAAATTATTATTCCTTGGAAATTTGTATTTGTTACCAGTGAAAACACTTCCATTTCCCAATTAAGAGGTGCAAGCTGAAATACCTTTACCTTTTCTCATATGGCTCCCCAAATATTTGGTGAAGAAATCAGAGATTAATTTCTCTTTGTATCCATCTTACAATGAAGTCATAAATAATAGCAAATTTGTAACATCACATTAATCTCCATGGTAACAGGTTTATATCAGAGGATTATGACTTCACGAGAGAATCAAACAGAAGTAGGAGTGGATTGCAAGGAAGAAAGCTCATTTTCAAACTCATATAATCTGTAGCAATTGTACTGGGAATACAAGCAAAGCCTAGCAAAGCAAATTGCTTTTCATAGAAATATTTTGTTTTTTCAAGTTTGTTCCACAATGAAAAATCTTTCTCTAGATCACATGGAGAGTATGACATAAGGCAATTTTAATACATAGCCAGTGTAAGACAAGCAATCTGGGGTATGGAGATCTGAACTGGGACTGACAGCATCAAGAAACACCATGCATCCAAAAGAGTACCAGGCATGGCTGAAGAAAAACAAAACACATAATTGCTACTGATGTGTTTACTATCCAAGTACATAAAATTTATAAAAGAATCAGACTCTTCACCTTTCCTTTCCTAGTTTACTTTTTCTCAAACACAATCTATAAAATTATTTTTCCCTGTTTAGTGTCACTTCCATTTTGTAGAAGTTGTTATACTCTTTTGCCTAAATAACATCCCTGGGGATTATTCATATGCAAATTACTTAAAAGGATTTCTCCAACTGGTTTTTTTTTTTCCCTGTAATCTCCATTCCTTTATAAAAGGAACAGCCTGCTCACAGAAAGCCTAGGGCTTTTACAGAACTCTATATCTAAGCAATAGAGTTAAGGTTTTTTCTGAGATTAAAAAATAATTAATAAGCCACAACTCCAAACTATGTTGGAGAAGGCAATGGCACCCCACTCCAGTACTCTTGCCTGGAAAATCCCATGGATGGAGGAGCCTGGAAGGCTGCATTTCATGGGGTTGCGAAGAGTCGGACACGACTGAGCGACTTCTCTTTCACTTTTCACTTTCATGCATTGAAGAAGGTAATGGCAACCCACTCCAGTATTCTTGCCTGGAGAATCCCAGGGATGGGGGAGACGGGTGGGCTGCTGTCTATAGGATCGCATAGAGTCGGACACGATTGAAGCAATTTAGCAGCAGCAGCCAAACTATGTCAATGGGTTACACATTGTTTTTTGTTATTGTTGTATTATGTATGTTTTGTATCATTTTGTTTGGTTTCCTTTTCTGTAAAGTGGGACAGCTTTAGGAAAACAGGGGCTTCCCTTGTGGCTCAGAGGTTAAAGTGTCTGCCTCCAATGCGGGAGACCTGGGTTTGATCCTTGGGTCAGGAACATCCCCTGGAGAAAGATATGGCAACCCACTCCAGTATTCTTGCCTGGAGAATCCCATGGACGGAGGATCCTGGTAGGCTACAGTCCACGGGTGTCAGAGAGTCGGACATGACTGAGCGACTTTACTTTTACTTCACTTTCACTTTAGGAAAACAACATGAAAAACAAACCAATGAACTAAACTATCCATAAATGGTACTCAGGGAAAGGAAGGGATAAAATAGCAATGTAACCAGGCTAAAGACTGCAAACTCTCCCAAGCCTTCTAATATCTACACTGACATAAGGCCTGAATGAAGTGTTCTGAAATACAGCCTGTTGTCAAGACTTTTTACGGGCCAGTATTTTCATGGACGCTTTTTGTATAGTACTTCTGTGTATTCTTGCCACTTCTTAATCTCCTCTGCTTCTGTTAAGGTCCTTGCCAGTTCTGTCCTTTATTGTATCCATCTTTGCATGAAATGTTCCTTTGTATTCTCCAATTTTCTTGAAGAGATCTCTGGTCTTTCCCATCGTAATGTTTTCCTCAATTTCTTTGCATTGTTGACTTAAGAAGGCTTTCTTATCTCTCCTTGCTGTTTGGAACTCTGCATTCAGTTGAGTAAATCTTTCCCTTTTTCCTTTACCTTCTGCTTCTCTTTTTTTCCTCAGCTATTTGTAAGGCCTCCTCAGACAATCACTTGGCCGTTTTGCATTTCTTTTTAGGGGGATAGTTTTGGTCACCGCCTCCTGTACAATGTTATGAACTTCCGTCCATCATTCTTTAGGCACTCTGTCTATCACAGCTAATCCCTTGACTCTATTTGTCACCTCTACCATATAATGATAAGGCATTTGATTTAGGTCTTACTGGAATGTCCTAGTGGTTTTCCCTGCTTTTTCCATTTAAGCCTGAAATTTGCAATAAGGAGCTCATGATCTGAGCCAGTTAGCTCCAGGTCTTGTTTTTGCTGACTGTATAGAGCTTCTCCACCCTCAGCTGCAAAGAATGTAATCAGTCTGATTTCAGTATTTACCATCTGGTGATGTCCTTGTGTAGAACTACCCTTCAGTTTTTGGAAGAGGGTGTTTGCTATGATCAGTGCATTCTCTTTGCAAAACTCTGTTAGCCTTTGCCCTGCTTCATTTTGTACTCCAAGACCAAACTTGCCTGTTACTGCAGGTATCTCTCGATTTCCTACTTCTGCATTCCAATCCCCTGTGATGAAAAGGATATCTTTTTTAGATGTTAATACTAGAAGGTCTTGGAGGTCTTCATAAACTGTTCAACTTGAGCTTCTTTGGCATTAGAGGTTGTGGGATAGACTTGGCTTACTTTGACGCTGAATGATTTGCCTTGGAAAGGAACTGAGATCAATCTGTTATTGATGCACCCAAGCACTGCATTTTGAACTATTTTATTGACTATGAGGGCTACTCCATTTCTTCTAAGGGATTCTTGCCCACAGTAATAGTAATTCAATGATCATCTGAATCAAATTCATCCATTCTTGTTCATTTGGTTTACTGATTGCTGCTGCTGCTGCTGTTGCTGCTGCTGCTAAATCACTTCAGTCGTGTCTGACTCTGTGTGACCCCATAGATGGCAGCCCACCAGGCTCCCCCGTCCCTGGGATTCTCCAGGCAAGAAACTGGAGTGGGTTGCCATTTCCTTCTCCAATGCATGAACGTGAAAAGTGAAAGTGAAGTTGCTCAGTTGTGTCCGACCCTCAGCGACCCCATGGACTGCAGCCTTCCAGGCTCCTCCATCCATGGGATTTTCCAGGCAAGAGTACTGGAGTGGGGTGCCATTGCTTCCTCCATTACTGATTGCTAAGATGTTGATATTCACTCTTTCCATCTCCTGTTTTCCAGGTCCAATTTACCTTGATTCATGGACCTAATACTCCAGGTTCCTATTCAATATTGTTTTCTACAGCCTCAGAATTTACTTTCACCACAAGACATATCCACAACCGAGTATTGTTTCCACTTTGGCCCAGCCTCTTCATTCTTTCTCAAGGTATTTTCTCCACTCTCCCCAGTGGCGTATTGGACACCTACCAACATGGGGGCTCATCTTACAGTGTCATAACTTGTTGCCTTTTCATTCTGTTTACGGGGTTCTCTAGGCAAGAAACTGGAGTGGTTTGCCATTCCCTTTTCCAGTGGGCCACATTTTATCAGTTCTCTCCATGTGTCTTGTACATCTTGGGTGGCCCTGCACCTGCATGGCTCATAGTTTCATTGAGTTACATAAGGCTCAATGATCATTTTAGGTAGCTTTCTATGATTGTGGTTTTCTCATACTGGCTGCCATGGCATTGGTTCTTTCTTCTTCTGAATGCCCTCTGATGTGTAAGGATAAGAGGGTTTCCTAATGGGAGGGACTGGCTGTGGTGAAAACTGAGTCTTGCTTTGGTTGGCAGGACATGATGGTGTGGTTACTCACCTGGAGCCAGACATCCTGGAGTATGAAGTCAAGTGAGTCATAAGAAGCATTACTATGAACAAAGCCAGAGGAGGTGATGGAATTCCAGATGAGTTATTTCAAATCCTAAAAGATGATTATGTGAAAATGATGCACTCGATATGTCAGCAAATTTGGAAAATTTAGCAGTAGTCCCAGGACTGAAAAGGTCAGTTTTCATTCCAAGCCCAAAGAAAGGCAATGGTAAAGAATGTTCAAACTGCCATACAATTGCGTTCATTTCACGTGCTGCTGCTGCTGCTGCTGCTGCGTCGCTTCGGTCATGTCCAACTCTGTGCAACCCCATAGATGGTAGTCCACAAGGCTCCCCTGTCCTTGGGATTCTCCAGGCAAGAACACTGGAGTGGGCTGCCATTTCCTTCTCCAAAGCATGAAAGTGAGAAGTGAAAGTGAAGTCGCTCAGTCATGTCTGACTCTTCGTGACCCCATGGACTGCAGCCTACCAGGCTCCTCCATCCATGGGATTTTCCAGGCAAGAGTAACTGGAGTGAGGTGCCATCGCCTTCTCCGATTTCACATGCTAGCAAGATAATATTCAAAACCCTTCAGGCTAGGCTTCAATAATATGTGAACTGAAAACATTCAGATGTACTGGCTTTAGAAAGGTTTAGAGTTTAGAAAAAGCAGAGGAACCAGAGATCAAATTTCCAACATGCGTTGGATCATAGAAAAAGCAAGGGAATTCCAGAAAAACATCTACTTCTGCCTCGTTGACTACAATAAAGCCTTTAGCTGTGTGGAGCAAACAAACTATGAAAAATTCTTAAAGAGATGGGGATACCAGACCACCTTACCTGTCTCCTGAGAAACTTGTATGCAGATCAAGAAGCTAGAGTTAGAATTGGACATGGAACAACAGACTGATTCAAAATAGGGAAAGGAGTACATCAAGGCTATATACTGGCACTCTGCTTGTTTAACTTATATGCAGAGTACATTATGTGAAATGCCAGGCTGGATGACTCACAAGCTGGAATCAAGATTGCCAGGAGAAAAATCGACAACCTCAGATATGCAGATGATATCACTCTAATGGCAGAAAGTGAAGAGGAACTAAAGAGCCTCTTGATAAGGGTGAAAGAGGAGAGTGAAAAAGCTGGCTTAAAACTTAACATTCAGAAAACTAAGACCATGGCATCTGGTCCCATCACTTCATGGTAAATAGATTGGGAAAATGTGGAAACAGTGACATATTTTATTTCCTTGGTCTCTAAAATCACTGGGGATGGTGACTGCTGCAGCCATGGAATTAAAAGACACTTGCTCCTTGGAAGAAAAACTATGGTAAACCTAGACAGTGCATTAAAAAACAGAGCCATCACTTTGCTGACAAAGGTCCAAGCTATATATAATAGCTAAACTGACAACAACAACAAATTTTCATGTACTGTCCTACTAATCTCCCATCTGCCTGTGCTGAAGGCGAAAGATGACATATAACTTACAATTAAGCAAAACTCAGTGTAAAAACTACTTGTGAGCTGTCAAGAAGCAGACGTCATTACCCACAGCCAGTTCAATTAAATATAGCTATTTAAGTATAGTCCATTCCAGTCCATTTTAGTTCGCTGATTCCTAGAATGTCAACGTTCACTCTTGCCATCTCCTGTTTGACCACTTCCAATTTGCCTTGATTCATGGACCTAACATTCCAGGTTCCTATGTGATATTGTCCTTTACAGCATTGAAACTTGCTTCTATCACCAGTCCCATCCACAACTGGGTATTGTTTTTGCTTTGGCTCCATCCCTTCATTCTTTCTGGAGTTATTTCTCCACTGATCTCCATATGAAATATCAATATGAGAAATATCAATAACCTCAGATATGCAGATAACACTACGCTTATGGCAGAAAATGAAGAGGAACTAAAAAGCCTCTTGATGAAAGTGAAAGAGGAGAGTGAAAAAGTTGGCTTAAAGCTCAACATTCAGAAGACTAAGATCATGGCATCTGGTCCCATCACTTCATGGGAAATAGATGGGGAAACAGTGGAAACAGTGTCAGACTTTATTTTTTGGGGGCTCCAAAATCACTGCAGATGGTGATTGCAGCCATGAAATTAAAAGATGCTTACTCCTTGGAACGAAAGTTATGACCAACCTAGATAGCATATTGAAAAGCAGAGGCACTACTTTGCCAACAAAGGTCCGTCTAGTCAAGGCTATGGTTTTTCCAGTAGTCACGTATGGATGCGAGAGTTGTACTGTGAAGAAAGCTGAGCACCGAAGAATGGATGCTTTTGAACTGTGGTGTTGGAGAAGACTCTTGAGAGTCCCTTGGACTGCAAGCAGATCCAACCAGTCCATCCTAAAGGAGATCAGTCCTGGGTGTTCATTGGAAGGAATGATGCTGAAGCTGAAGCTCCAATACTTTGGCCACCTCATGTGAAGAGTTGACTCATTGGAAAAGACCCTGATGCTGGGAGGGATTGGGGCAGGAGGAGAAGGGGACGACAGAGTATGAGATGGCTGGATGGCATCGCCGACTCGATGGAAATGAGTTTGGGTGAACTCTGGGTGTTGGTGATGGACAGGGAGGCCTGGTGTGCTGCAGTTCATGGGGTCGCAAAGAGTCGGACATGACTGAGTGACTGAACTGAACTGAACTGAACTGAACTGAAGTGTAGTCCAAGCTATGGTTTTTCCAGCAGTCATGTATGGATGTGAGAATTGAACCATAAAGAAGGCTGAGCACTGAATTTGGCTGCTTTTAAACTGTGGTGCTAAAGAAGACTCTTGAGAATCCCTTGGGCAGCAAGGATATCAAACCAGTCAATACTATAGGAAATCAGCCCTGAATATTCTTTGGAAGGAGTGATGCTGAAGCTGAAGCTCCAATATTTTGGCCACCTGATGTGAAAACTCGATTCAATGGAAAAGACCTTGATGCTTGGAAAGACTGAGGGCAGGAAGACAAGGGGTCACAGAGGGTGAGATGGTGGATGGCATCACCAACTCAATGGACATGAATTTGAGCAAACTCTGGGAGATGGTGAAGAACAGGGAAGCCTGATTTGCTGCTGTCCATGGTGTCGCAGAGTTAGAGACGACTTAGTGACTGAACAACAACAAATTTTCATGGACTGTCCCACCAAAGTCCCATCTGCCTGTGCTGTAGGCCACGGATGACATATAACTTATGATTAAGGATAATTCAGTGTGAAAACTACTTGTGAGATGTCAAGAAGGGGACCTCATTACCCACATCTGGTTCAATTAAATATTTGAGGCAAGAAAATGATCTGACCAAATCCTCAGAAAATATTATAGTAGGGTGAGCCTTTAACATGTTTGATGTCAAACAGAATACTAGGTTCCTGAAGCTCTTATAATTAGATGGACATTGACTACTAATGCCAGGGTGTATAATGTATTTTCTCTCCACCTTCTAGTTGATATTATACTTTCAAAAAAGATGTATGCCATAGAATCTTTCCTTTTCCTCCTTCTCACCTGTCTGCAAGATGCACCCAAGTGGACAAATACAGAGTTGATTTGATTCATTTGGTGACGATTTCATGACATTCTCTTGCATCAAGATCAAAGTAGGCATAGGATTTTTGTGTCATTTTAATAAACATCAGAACAAGTGAGACTACAATTCTTTCCAAACTCTCCTAAGGCAACCTCTGAAGAGTCTGTTTTTAAAATAAATGTCCTTGCCTCTCCCATTAGCTACTAAGAGCTAGTTATAGGCGAAGGATGAAAATATTAAGCTCTGATGGTCTAGCTCTTTTCCACTCACCTACACTGACTTTGCCTATCCTTACCAATGTGGATAAGAATTGCTTAGAGAAAAAATTATAATTTAAGACTCATAATAGAATTATATTTATAAATAAATAGCAACTTTGCTTCAGGCATAGTTTCAAGAAACTTGAGTAATATAAGTCAATATAAGCTGTTGCTGTTTAGTCGCTGAGTCTCTCTGTCCATGGGATTTCCCAGGCAAGGATACTGGAGTGGGTTGCCATTTCCTTCTCCAGGGGATCTTCCCAACCCAGGGATCAAACTTGTATCTCTTGTTTGGCAGGTAGATTCTTTACCACTGAGCCACCTGGGAAGCCCAAGTGAATATATAAACCATAATAAAGTCAGTCCCTTTTAGTCAACATTTTGCCTGATAAATTCCACTTACTTAAACACTACCATTAGTAATAGACAGAATCATAATAGAAAAATTAATTATAAAAACTAATTTTTGAGCTCATCTATCATGACCAGTTTCTTTTTAATATATTATTTTATGTAATCCTTACCTTAAAGAGTTGGTATTATGAGGTCTATTTCATAGATGAAGAAATTCATGCTCAATAGAGTAATTGTATCCTCAAGTTCACAGAATTAACAAGTAATAGAAAAGGGATATTTTTTACTTTTCAGCGGCATCTGCTTATAGAATTTCTGCAACATGATACAAACTAGAAGACAACTAAATCTGAAAAACACAGCAACTCTGCGAGGTGAGCTCTCAAAAGATTTGAAACTCTGAGGCTGAAATATATATAGATGTATATAAATATGTACATATGACATATCACATGATGTGTTATATGTGTTTGTATATATATGTAATATATAATATACACAAACACATACATAGAACATAATATATATATATGCCTTGGAGTTTCATATTATTATATATCTAGATACCAATAGATAGATACACAGATATATAGATCAGCCAATAAATACTTTAAACCTTAAAAGGAAAGAGGTATGACTGCCTTTCCCCAGTCCCTCTTCCCTGTTGCTTCTGGGACCATTCTGTGGCTTCTTTTCTTATTCCTTTCTGCCCTTATTGTTACTTAGTTGATGACAGAAGAAAGATGAACAGAAGGGCCAGACTTAAGAGTCTACTGCTCTTCAAACTCTCACACTGAAAATCCTTGGAGAACCCTTGAAATATTTAGATACTTCAATGCCTCTTTAAAAAAAATCAACATCTCAAATTTGACAGCAGCTTTGAGGTCAATGAAATGATTATAAATGCTTCTACTTACTAGAGCAAAAATTTATTTGTTTAAAAAATGATCAAACCTCATTTGATAGCTTTTGAAACTATTTTAATCATTCAGATAATGTCTCCTAATGAATTTAAATTTAAAATGGTGACTTAAATGTTAACATTTTTGTCACAGCAAACGTTAATTTGAGCTAGGCCAAATTTATGACACAGTATGTTTACGCGCTATATGTACACTTTATGGTTCATAAAGATTCCTTGCATAATCAATGCATAAGGTATATTTATATTTATTCTATGGGACTTGCAACATTTTACCATTTGGAATTACTACTTAGATTTATAACAAGAGTATCCTCATTTATAACACTGTGCTGGTAACACTTTTGGTGATTAAATGTGGTGACCCTGCTCAGGAATATAATCCCAATTACTATGCTACTCTATGCTTATTAGCTAGCTTATTGGTAATAAAGAATAATTTTAAGACAAAGTGTTATTTGATTCATTTTCTCAGAAATTTTCCTGTTCGAATACCAGAAATGCTCTGGGTTGCAAAAAGCAATAACTTTAAATGAGGGTTAAACAAATCAGTTAAGATGAAGCCTGTATTTGCTTTGCTCATGAACAAAGCCCTTATTGTTAATAACAAAGTAAAACTGAAGCTGGTAGAGGGTCTGGGGCCAGTAGAAAGTAGGAGAAATGAATACTAATCTATTGGGAAAGCTCCAGCAAATGTTGGCCTCTCAGGAGCACTCTCAGTTTTCAGGCTGTTAGTGGGGGTTTTTTGTTTTTTCTTTTTTTTTTCTTTTCATTTGTATCATATTGGCTCTCAGGACAGGGAAAATACTGGAATCAAAAAGAGCTGCTTTTTCCAAGATGTATGAAGGAGGGTAGGCAAATAAAGACTATGGAAGATCTGTTTTAAGGATCCTTTTCCATCTGGCTTTGTCCATCTGGATGTGCTCCTCAACACAGCGCCAGCATATCTCTTGCCATCTGCAGTTTCATCAGAATAACATAATAATGATACCATTAATACTCTGCATAAGACATTGTTCTGATAAATAAATATATTTTCCCTCTTAATCTCCAGAAAAACCTTATGATTGGGTATGAATATATTCATTGTATGGATGACAAAACAGAAGTTGAGAGTCAATAATTAGCTTGCAAAGGTCCTGGGCAGGCTGGTTGTTCATTACACCATCCTGCTTCCACAGCATCCCCCAACCTTTGCATCTTATAAGTTTCTCTTGCACATTCACTATAATCCACTGTTAACAAGGAAATGCTGGAGCACATGGAGGCTAGTTTTATAAAGCATGAGAACAATATACAAGACTGCTTGAAATGGTTAAATCACCACTTAAAAGCTAACAACATTTGTGCAAAGGGGGGGGCCTCCTAGGTAAAATCAAGCTAGGAAGTTTGACTCTTTCAAAGTGAATCCTAGGAGATAATTAAAATCTCTCTACCACCTTATGTTAGAAAAATGAGTGAGAGCAAAACAGAGAGAGAGAGAGAGAGAGAGAGAGAGAGAGAGAGGAGACATGCATACAGGGTACCAAGGAATCTTCACATATTTTGAGTCCATACCTTAATGGTAAACCTCTGTTCTCAGCTTTGCCCAAGTCAATGCAGTAATTCAATGGAACAAGGATAGCAGAGATCATAAGTACAATGACCAAAAAAACTGGAAGCATACTGAAGTTTCAACAGTATAATTTATTATTCCAAATTGTTGTATATTCATACAAAAAACAATACACCTATGACCAGTAATAGTATTAAAGAAAAGTTCTGACTTGGACAAATGCTAAGAAAAAGAAAACAAGCTACAAAATAGTATGGTTCCAATTTTTAATCCATATACAAAAACACATGCACATACAGAGAAAGGGAAGCACCTACACCAATGTGTTAAAAGGGCTTTTTCTGGGGCAGGAGGATTGAATTTTTTGTTTGATTATCTGACTTTTCCTCATTTTCTAGTGTTTCAACATAGAATATTTATTTTTTAAAGTTATTAAATAAAATATTCACCTAAAGACATTAGATTATAATGATTCAGTGATTAATATCTAAACCTGAATAATGACAAATAGATTCGGATGTGGACCAATATAGGACATGAAGAAAAAAATAACACATAAAATAAGAAAAGGATAAAGAAAGAAGGAAAAGATATAAAGAGAGCAAAGACTGAGATACCTCTCTTAACATGATCTAGCTTAGTATTTCACTAATTCCCTTACAGGTAGGAATAAATTAAATATCCAAACCACTCTGTATATCATTTGTAGCTTCTTACCTGTATATATCTGCTGAAATCAAATATTTCATGGTATAATTCACTCCTGTGTGTTCACTTATTCCCAAGTTACCATGTCTATTGTAACTGTTATGTTCCAAGTAAAAGAGCCCTTTTGGTATTGTTAACTTGATCAGATGACACGGAGGACAATTACCATCAGGAGTTTAGCATATCAAGTGAGCACACCTGGTAAGGAACAGCCCCAGTGAAAGGACTGCACCTGAATAGTAAATTAAACTACACCTTCCACAGTTATATGCAAATAGCTGAGACTTGAACAAACCACTATTATTTATTTCTTAGCATGTGACAGGGATTGTGTTGCTGCTGCTGCTGCTAAGTCGCATCAGTCGTGTCCAACTCTGCGTGACCCCATAGACGGCAGCCCACCAGGCTCCCCCATCCCTGGGATTCTCCAGGCAAGAACACTGGAGTGGGTGGCCGTTTCCTTCTCCAATGCATGAAAGTGAAAAATGAAGGTGAAGTTGCTCAGTCGTGTCCAACTCTCAGCGATCCCATGGACTGCAGCCTACCAGGCTCCTCCATCCATGGGATTTTCCAGGCAAGAGTACTGGAGTGGGGTGCCACTGCTTTCTCTGGGGATTGTGTTAGGTGCTAGTAAAAGTACTACAAGAGTTCATGAGGCCAGTTCAAGGACTTTTAAACAGATACACACAAAATACACCTTAACATTGTGGAATTTTGCTGTTCATAATGTATGTGATGACACATTAAGCTTGTCCTCTGCCCTGGAATATAGTAACTTTGTAAAAGTATTTGTAGTATTTAATTTCAACTTTTCAGTTTCTCCTTAGTTCCCAATAACAAAATGTTATCCAAAGATGCGATAGCTTCAAATAGTGCTAGTCTTTACCTGCTGCCTGAATTTCAATCAATACCTGAAGTTCAGTCAACACCATTCCTCTCCATTTGCTGACAACTGGAGGAGAAACTACTTCACAGACTCAGACTGAGACATAAAGAAACGGCCAGGGACCATTTTGAGCAGTGAGCTTTAGGTTCTGCAGATATAAAACTAAAGCAGAAGTGTCTAGAGTTAGCTAGGTCAGGGACTATGGACCTCCCTGGCCCCTCTCCCGCAGAGCATCCACTTTTGGTTTCTGTTTGGAGGCACATGTATTTATGCTATTGCTTTGTTCTACTTAAGCCCAGGAAGCAATTTACTTCTTTAACTTCTGCGTATCATTTTGTCTCTACAGTAGTATCCCGGCATTGCTTTAGCAGCATCAGACCCCTTGACCTAAATTCCTGTAATCTCTTAATGACTATTCATTCTTAATGACTATTTCTGTCCCAATTGGAAGCCAATGAGTTTATATGGTCATAATGAGAAAAATATCTAATATTGATTTCACCAAAATTTGTGACAAAAAGGATAGGAGGAAGAGAAGAATCTGTGTTGGAAGCAACAGAGTTTAAAAGTGAAAAATTCATCTTTCATAACAGAAACACAAGCTATAATTTCTAAAACTGAAGAATCAAGAACCACAAGTATAATGGTGTTATTTAAAAATATGGTGGCAAATACTAGGAGGTGCAGCAAAAAGAATGGAAAGTCCCTTGGAAGCAGGACCTAAGGCAGAGAAGAAAAGATCATGGGAAGTGTCCAAAACTTTTCACTGTAAGTCTTAGAATATTATTCATTTTACAAACATACCACATATATGACATGCTTTGATTAAAATAGAAATTTAATTTAAAAATTATTAACTCATTCATGTATTCAAAGGCCATATAGTCACAGTTAATTTTACCTTTTCATACTGCTCATGGGGTTCTGCAAGGAAATCAAACCAGTCAATACTAAAGGAAATCAACCTTGAATATTCATTGGAAAGACTGATGCTGAAACTGAAGCTCCAATACTTTGGCCACTTGATGCAAAAATCCTACTCATTGGAAAAGAACCTGATGCTGGGAAATAGTGAAGGCAAAAGGAGAAGGGGGCAGCAGAGGATGAGATAGTTAGATAGCATCACTAACTCAGTAGACATGAATTTGAGCAACTCTGGGTTATATGGAGGACAGAGGAGCCGGGAGTGCTGCAGTCAATGGGGTCACAAAGAGTCAGACGCAACTCGGTGACTGAACAAAAACTTTTACCTTCATTTATGACATTTTTGACATTCTTATCAAATAAAAACTTACTATAGATACAGTTATCTGGTTTCATCTTGTGCTAAAACTAACAGTATGAAATCTTGAAACTGTCATGCATACTCTAATATTATCCTTCATTAACCACATCTTTGATGCCAACTGCACACCCAATCAAGCATCTAAAGTTACCAAATGACTCCAGAGTTAGTGTCCTGGTTACAAAACACTAGCCAGCTGCAGGAAACATGGAAGGGAAAAAGTTATGCCTTGGCTACTGAGTATAATCCATGCTCAGTGTTAATGATACTATGTGAGTCCATAAATTATAATAGCTAACGCTAGAACATTAACACCACCCAAAAACACACTCGTAAGCAAGCCAGCATGGCAAAATGAGGTCATGGAGAAGCTTAAAGCTATTTTAGGATATATCGTGAACACCAGTATAACTCCTCTGACACCACCTGCTCTCATTTGGAGGACTGTATTTTTAAGTCCCCCAACAGCAACTGGGCTCAAACCCAGTGCTGAGTCTACAGTCCAATTCAGGATAAATGCTGTCCTGTTGTTAGGTGTTGACCTTTAAATGAGACATTTAAATCCCCCTGCCAACATTCCCCACCTTCTGCTTAATTGGCACAGTATAAAAGATGTGGCTGAGAGAGCATTCAACAGTGGTCATAGCTGCTTCCATATTATCATAGTAATAGAAGCATGTGATTTATTCCTTTGAAAAAATAGTTGGACAATATAATCCAACATAATAAATCATTCTTGCTGTGAGGATCATGGTGGCATCAAGAAAGCAACCTGCACTCACATTAAGAATTCACTTACTCTTTTCAAAGATCTATTCTGGCCCCACAATGAAATCAAGACTACTTAACTTATGTTACTGTCTGAGATGAATACCTGACTTCATATATGATTTTTGTCAGTAAACTCCAAAAAAGAGGAATTTATGTCCAAATTCCTTTCAAAGTCATAATTCCCAAGTGTGAAAAGGTTGATAAAACTTGGTTTTCAAAGCCATCAGAGTAACCCTTAATAATTAACTTGAAATTCACTTTAAATAATTTGCAATTCAAAATATAAATTACTGATATTACCCTTTGGAGTGGAGAGGAATTGGCTGTCAAAAGTCAAAAATTTAAGGCTTTTAACACAATGATTTCCAATCATTTCCTTCTTGGTGTATTTCATGAATGCTCCTACACTGTAGAAAAATGAATATGTGTTGGTTTGCAGAGTTTTAAAGTATTTATAATGTGTTTATCCTGGCCTCAAACAAAACGGACTTCTCAATCTGTTTTCTCCCACACCTAATACAGTTTCCCTATCCCCCATAGCTCACAGTAAATGTTGAGGACAAGAAGTTTTGTATACAAAGAACAAATATATTAATCAATATGAATCTAAAGTCATCCTAACTACTGATGACATGAACAGTTTCTATGATTATTGAGAAATAACAGTTCTTTAAATTAAACCAATATTAATTGCACACTTCCGTTTTTCAAGCAATATGATAAGCAACAGACATAATTGGATATGGTCCCTAACCCAAGGACTTTTCACTCTCTACCTTCACTATTCTTCCTTGCTTCTAAAACTATTATTTAGAGAAAAACAAACTCGGTAATACACTCAAAATGTAATCACGTATCCTAGTTTGCTTTTTGCAGCCCTAGACAGATTGACTGGTGAGTGATGGTGATCAATGCAACAAAAATGAAATTTGCAGGTTAGACCTAGATGTCTATCAACAGATGAATGGATAGAGGAGCTGTGGTATATATATACAATGGAACATTATTCAGCCATAAAAAAGGGCATATGTGAGTCAGTCCTAATGAGGATGAACCTAGAGCCTATTATATAGGGTGAAGTAAGTCAGAAAAACAAATATTGTATACTAATGCACATATATGGAATCTAGAAAGATTATACTAATGAGCCAATTTGCAGAGTAGCAATGGAGACACAGACATAAGGAATAGACTACGGAGATGGCTGGGGGTGGGGAGGAAGGAGAGGGTGGAATGTGTGGAGAGAGTAACACGGAAACACACATTCAGTCAGTTCAATTACCATATGTAAAATAGATAGCCAATGGGAATTTCCCATATGACTGAGGGAACTCAAACCAGGGCTCAGTAACAACCTAGAGGGGTGACATGGGGAGGGAGGTGGGAGGGATGTTCAAGTGGAGGAGACATAGGTAAATCTATGGCTGATTCATGTTGATGTTTGGTAGAAACCAACACAATACTGTAAAGCAATTATGCTTCAATGAAAAATAAATAAATTTTAAAAATGAAATTAGATTAGGCTGAGGTTATAGTCACATATCTGGAAGGCTGGGGAACACTTAACTGTATTCTTCATCATTCATAAAACAGGGCAAAAGTGAGAGCCAAACATAATAAGACATTCAAAATATGAAGTAGAACCATTTACGCATCAAAGGAATATTGATTAAATAATTTAAACAAAAGAATACACGGAAGAACTGCACAAAAAAGATCTTCAAGACCCAGATAATCATGATGATGTGATCATTAATCTAGAGCCAGACATCTTGGAATGTGAAGTCAAGTGGGCCTTAGAAAGCATCACTACAAACAAAGCTAGTGGAGGTGATGGAATTCCAGTTGAGTTGTTTCAAATCCTGAAAGATGATGCTGTGAAAGTGCTGCACACAATATGCCAGCAAATTTGGAAAACTCAGCTGTGGCCACAGGACTGGAAAAGGTCAGTTTTCATTCCAATCCCACAAAAAGGCAATGCCAAAGAATGCTCAAACAACCGCACAATTGTACTCATCTCACATGCTAGTAAACTAATGCTCAAAATTCTCCAAGCCAGGCTTCAGCAATATGTGAACCATGAACTTCCTGATGTTCAAGCTGATTTTAGAAAAGGCAGAGGAACCGGAGATCAAATTGCCAACATCCACTGGATCATGGAAAAAGCAAGAGTTCCAGAAAACATCTATTTCTGCTTTATTGACTATGCCAAAGCCTTTGACTGTTTGGATCACAATAAACTGTGGAAAATTCTGAAAGAGATGGGAATACCTGACCACCTGACCTGCCTCTTGAGAAATCTGTATGCAGGTCAGGAAGCACCAGTTAGAACTGGACATGAAACAACAGCCTGGTTCCAAATAGGAAAAGGAGTCCGTCAAGGTTGTATATTGTCACCCTGCTTATTTAACTTCTATGCAGAGTACATCATGAGAAATGCTGGACTGGAAGAAACACAAGCTGGAATTAAGATTGCCGGGAGAAATATCAATAACCTCAGATATGCAGATGATACCACCCTTATGGCAGAAAGTGAAGAGGAGCTAAAAAGCCTCTTGATGAAAGTGAAAGCGGAGAGTGAAAAAGTTGGCTTAAAGCTCAACATTCAGAAAACGAAGATCATGGCATCCGGTCCCATCGCTTCATGGGAAATAGATGGGGAAACAGTGGAAACAGTGTCAGACTTTATTTTGGGGGGCTCCAAAATCACTGCAGATAGTGACTACAGCCATGAAATTAAAAGACACTTACTCCTTGGAAGAAAAGTCATGACCAACCTAGATAGTATATTCAAAAACAGAGACATTACTTTGCCAACTAAGGTCCGTCTAGTCAAGGCTATGGTTTTTCCTGTGGTCATGTATGGATGTGAGAGTTGGACTGTGAAGAAGGCTGAGCGCCGAAGAATTGATGCTTTTGTTTTTGTTTTTGTTTTTTTGTAAAACTAAGTCTCTTACTTATATCATTTCCTTTTTTTTTAATGTCTTCAAAATTTTATTTTTTATTTTTTTTAGTTTTTATTTTTACTTCATTTTACTTTACAATACTGTATTGGTTTTGCCATACATTGACATGAATCCACCACGGGTGTACATGCGTTCCCAAACATGAAACCCCTCCCACCTCCCTCCCCATAACTCTCTCTGGGTCATCCCCATGCACTAGCCCCAAGCATGCTGTATCCTGCCTCGGACATAGACTGGTGATTCAATTCTTACATGATAGTATACATGTTTCAATGCCATTCTCCCAAATCATCCCACCCGCTCCTTCTCACTCTGAGTCCAAAAGTCCTCTATACACATCTGTGTCTTTTTTGCTGTCGTGCATACAGGGTCATCATTGCCATCTTTCTAAATTCCATATATATGTGTTAGTATACTGTATTGGTGTTTTTCTTTCTGGCTTACTTCACTCTGTATAATCGGCTCCAGTTTCATCCATCTCATCAGAACTGACTCAAATGAATTCTTTTTAATGGCTGAGTAATACTCCATTGTGTATATGTACCACAGCTTTCTTATCCATTCATCTGCTGATGGACATCTAGGTTGTTTCCATGTCCTGGCTATTATAAACAGTGCTGCGATGAACATTGGGGTACATGTGTCTCTTTCAATTCTGGTTTCCTTGGTGTGTATGCCCAGAAGTGGGATTGCTGGGTCATAAGGTAGTTCTATTTGCAATTTTTTAAGGAATCTCCACACTGTTCTCCATAGTGGCTGTACTAGTTTGCATTCCCACCAACAGTGTAGGAGGGTTCCCTTTTCTCCACACCCTCTCCAGCATTTATTGCTTGCAGATTTTTGGATCACAGCCATTCTGACTGGTGTGAAGTGGTACCTCATTGTGGTTTTGATTTGCATTTCTCTAATAATGAGTGATGTTGAGCATCTTTTCATGTGTTTGTTAGCCGTCCGTATGTCTTCTTTGGAGAAATGTCTATTTAGTTCTTTGGCCCATTTTTTGATTGGATCATTTATTTTTCTGGAATTGAGCTGCATAAGTTGCTTGTATATTTTTGAGATTAGTTGTTTGTCAGTTGCTTCATTTGCTATTATTTTCTCCCATTCAGAAGGCTGTCTTTTCACCTTGCTTATATTATCCTTTGTTGTGCAGAATCTTTTAATTTTAGTTAGATCCCGTTTATTTTTGCTTTTATTTCCAGAATTCTGGGAGGTGGATCATAGAGGATCCTGCTGTGATTTATGTCTGAGAGTGTTTTGCCTATGTTCTCCTCTAGGAGTTTTATAGTTTCTGGTCTTACATTTAGATCTTTAATCCATTTTGAGTTTATTTTTGTGTGCGGTGTTAGAAAGTGATCTAGTTTCATTCTTTTACAAGTGGTTGACCAGTTTTCCCAGCACCACTTGTCAAAAAGATTGTCTTTACTCCATTGTATATTCTTGCCTCCTTTGTCAAAGATAAGGTGTCCATATGTGTGTGGATTTCTCTCTGGGCTTTCTATTTTGTTCCATTGATCTATATTTCTGTCTTTGTGCCAGTACCATACTGTTTTGATGACTGTGGCTTTGTAGTAGAGCCTGAAGTCAGGCAAGTTGATTCATCTAGTTCCATTCTTCTTTCTCAAGATTGCTTTGGCTATTTGAGGTTTTTTGTATTTCCATACAAATCTTGAAATTATTTGTTCTAGTTCTGTAAAAAATATTGCTGGTAGCTTGATAGAGATTGCATGAACTGCAGTGTTAGAGAAGATGCTTGAGAATCCCTTGGACTGCAAAGAGATCCAACTAGTCCATTCTGAAGGAAATCAGTCCTGGGATTTCTTTGGAAGGAATGATGCTAAAGCTGAAACTCCAGTACTTTGGCCACCTCATGAGAAGAGTTGACTCATTGGAAAAGACTCTGATGCTGGGAGGGATTGGGGGCAGGAAGAGAAGGGGACAACAGAGGATGAGATGGCTGGATGGCATCACGGACTCAATGGACGTGAGTCTGAGCGAACTCCAGGAGATGGTGATGAACAGGGAGGCCTGGCGTGCTGTGATTCATGGGATCACAAAGAGTCGGTCATGACTGAGCAACTGAACTGAACTGAACTGAACTGAATGTCTCAAGAAATGTATATAAACTATAGAAGTTATACTGACAAATACCACTTTTGAAATGAATCCCTTGTATAAAATTCACTAGGTCATCTAGTGAATCTACTCTTGAACATTGCCAGTGAGAAAGAATCCCCTTCAGATATTATCCATTCCTCTTATTGAGGCCATTTAGAGACACATTTTTAAAGACACCCCTCTCCACCACCACCTGAACCACTCCAATCAAAAAAATCCCCTCCTCCACATGTGCCAATATTACCGAATTTTGAGTTCACATGTACCTAGAACTCTATATCTTCCAAGAATACTCAAGTCTACCTTTGTTATTCATAAAGCCTTATACATATAAATGGACCCAAAGCTACAGATGTATCTGTACAAAGAGGTAGATTAGGACCATCACCTCCTTTTGTTGAAATATTGTAAGAGATAAGCATGCTTAGTCACTTCAGTCATGTCCAACTCTGGGTTGGGAAGATCCCCTGGAGAAGGAAATGGCAACCTACTCCAGTATTCTTGCCTGAAGAATCCCATCAACAGAAGAGCTTGGTGGTCTACAGTCCATGGGGTCACAAAGAGTTGGACACAACTGAGCAACTAACACTTTCTTCCACCCATAGTAAGAGAGCATATACCCTATCCTAGGTACTTTTCTACATACTGTGGGTATAAAATTATTATTTTTAAAGGCCCTCTAGTATGCGCTGTTGGAATATTAAAAAAATCTATACTCCTTACCAAACATCAAGATATTATAGGTGGAGGGGCCTGATGGATCTTCCCCAGGCTGAGGGGCACACTGCAAGTACATTGCCAGAGATGGTGGAACAATTACTACTTGCAGAATGGCAAGTCAAAAACACCAGTAGTCAAACACCAACAGGGCTTGGAGACAAAATGATGGAGTAGCACATGAGTTTACCTATTCTTATGGAAACATTAAAATCACAGCTAACTGCTAAACAATCATTGACAAAAAATGGTGGAACCTTCAAAGACAAAGAAGAAGTCACAATGAAATGGTAAGAGCAGTACAATCATGATAAAAATCAAATCCCATACACACTGGATAGGCTATGCACAAACTGGAAAATAATTATACCACAGACATTCTCCCACAGGAGTCAAAGTTCTGAGCCCCACATCAGGCTCCCCAGCCTGAGGGGGTCTGGCAATAGGAGGAAGAGCCCCTAGAGAATCTAGCTTTGAAGGCCAGTGGAGTTTCATTGCAGAAATTCCACAGAACTGAGGGAAACATAAAATCTACTTCTGGAAGGTACACACAGGGTCTCTTGCACACCAGGAAGAGAAAAAAGAGGTAATCTCATAAAAGACCGGACTAGACTTATCTGCTAGTATTGGAGGGTCTCCTGCAGGGGTTGGGGGAGTGGCTATACACAAGGGGGAAGGCAGACTCATATATATCCTGTCTACAAGAAACCCACTTCAGATCTAAGGACACATACAGACTGAAAGTGAGAGGATGGAAAAAAGTATTCCATGCAAATGGAAAGCAAAAGAAAGCTGGAGGAGCAATAATTATATCAGACAAAATGACTTTAAAATAAAGACTGTTACAAGAGACACAGGACACTAATTAATGATCAAGGGTCAATCCAAGAAAAAGATACAACAATTGTAAATATATATGAATCCAACATAGGAGAATCAGAATATAAGGTAAATACTAATCACCATAAAAGGAGAAAGGGACAGTAACACAAAAGTAGTTGGGGATTTTAACACCCCACTTTCATCAGTGGAAAAATGATTCGGACAGTAAAGTAGAGAAAAATATTTGTCATACCAATAATCACAAGGGATTAGTATTCAGAAGTAACTGATATACCCCATGAACTAATATGCAAAAGATAAAAATGCTTAAAAAATGGGCAAAGTACTTAAATAGTCAAGTCACACAAAAGGAAGCCTAAAATGGCTAATAAACATCCAAAAAAATACCTCAACTTCTAGTAAAAAGATAAGGGGATATTATGCAATTGCCAATGCATAACTATCAGAATGGCAGAAAACAGAAGATGCTACTGAGAATACAGCACAAGGATAAATTTTATACACTGCTGGTGAGAGTGTATATTTGTATTACTCTAGAGAGTATTCTGATAATTTCCAGAAAGTTGAATGTCCATACATTCATGACCTAGTGATTCCAATTCTATTTAGCCTTAGGAACTTTTACATATATGCATATGAAATTAAATACATCTAAGTTCATATCAGGATTGTTAGCAAGACAAAACTTTGAAAACAACTTGCAGTTATCATAGAGCTATGACTATTATTATGAGTCTCCTCTTTGGATTACATGACATGGTTACACAGTTTTAACTTAATCCCTTTGTAATTTGTGGTTTCTCTAGTGGCTCAGCCGCTAAAGAACCTGTCTGTAATGTGGAGATCCAGGTTTGATCCCTTGATCAGGAAGATCCCCTGGAGAAGGAAATGGCAACCCACTCCAGCATTCTTGCCTGGAGAATTCCGTGGACAGAGGAGTCTGGTGGGCTACAGTTCATGGGGGTCACAAAGAGTCAGCCACAACTGAGCAACTAACACATACACACACACACACACACACACACACACACACACTTTGGAATTAAGTGTGACCATGTGACTTTCTATGGCAATAAAATCTGAACAGAAGGAACTTGAGTCAAGTCAGTCTGGGTGGAACTTTTTAAGAGACTGTATGATTCACCTCAGTGATTTTCCTTACCATAGTCACATAACATTGCACATGGTGGAGGTCCTGTCAGGCTAGGTTCCACGTAGGCTGGGTAGTACAGGATGTGTAGTATAGGCAAAATTCATGTAAATAAAAATTAAATGTTTTATCTCTGACCACTATGATTTGGATGTAGCCTACATCCTGATGAATACACAATTTAAAAGTTCATCAATAAGTGAATTGATCACTAAATTGTGGTGTAGTCATACAATGGAATACTTTATAGCAGTGAATATGAATGAACCGGAGGAAAGAACAAACCACATAAAGGTAACGTTAGAAAAAAGAAAGCTGTAGAAGAATACATGTCCTATGAAACAATAGTCCTTGCTCAGTTGTGTCCGACTCTTTGCGATGCCATGGACTGTGGCCCGCCAGGCTCTGCTGCCCATGGACTTTCCTGGCAAGAATGCTGGAGTTTGTTGCTATGTCCTCCTCCAGGGGATCTTCCTGGCCCAGGAATCAAACCTGAGTCTCCTGCATTGGCAAATGGATTCTTTACCACTGAGCCACTTGGGAAGCTCATCAAATAATATTAGTAGTAATTTATTTCTTCAGGTGGGTGATAAACACACTTGAGTAGGTTACTAATCTTTGTGTTAATATCATACTTTTTATGAAATATAAAGGGTTTTACTTAAGTAACAGAATTATATATTCTAAAAAGCAAGCTGAGACTTTTTGTTAAAAATTTAGCTAGTCTCAAAAACTACAGATTTCCCTTTAATCCTCTAATTATAGCACTGAATGACAATTTTGAAAACAAGAGTAAAAGATCCATGACAAAGGTGTTGGTTGTTCATTGTCTACCCATTATCAGTCTTACATCTTACATCTTACTGGGAAAAAAAAAATCCTTGGAGAAACACACGCTATTTACTTAGGAATATTTGTAGAGAGTAGTTGGCTGACAGGGCAAGAGAATTTAGTGAAAGGAAGTTGCTGCTTAGTTTGGAGAACAGTGTTCACATTGCAAAATTATTTCAGCTTCCTGCAACTCATGAAAACAAAATGTTGTCAATAACTTATTTCTCTCATTTTGTATTCTCTTCACAATTGACTTAGTGCTACTGGTCACACACTTGTATCACTTTTTAAAATGCAGAAAACAACTAATAAGCTTTGCTAAGATCTATGATATATATGGAAAAATAATTGTATAGGTGACTAAAGAAAAGGGCGACTGACAATGTCAAAGTTGCCTACTGATGACTACTTTTGTGTGATTGTTTTAATAACACAGGAGTAAGACAAATCTTTTCTTTATGTGCATGTATGCCAAGCTGCTTCAGTCATGTCTGACTCTGTGACCCTATGGACTGTAACTTGTCAGGTTCCTCTGTTCATGGGATTGCCATGCCCTCCTCCAGAGGATCTTCCTAACCCAGGGATTGAACTGCATCTCTTGCAGCTCGTGCACTGCAGATGAATTCTTTACCACTGAGCCACTGGGGAAGTTCAAATCCTTTTAGTCACTTAAAAAAAAAAAAAAAGCAACAATGGCCCTAGAAAAATATTATGTAGAGAACTGAGAATGCTATTAGGTAAGACTTGAAATTTAATAAGTACTTTGAAATTCATTTTTTGAACAACAACAAAAAATAATTTCACCCCTCCCTATTTAAAAAGCCTGAATTTAAGTCTCAGTTTTATTAATATATAAAGAAAGATGGCAAGAACTAATAATACCAGGATCATTTTGCAGATCCAGGGATAAGAAAAACTCTTGCTACTCTGAGAACAGTCCAGAGATCAGCAGCATAGGCATCACCAAGGAACTTCCTGGAAATGCAGTATCTCATGCCTCATCCAAGAACAGAATCTGTATGTCATTGGTTGGCCAAAAATGTCCTTTGGTTTTAAAGTAAAAACTGAAGGAACTTTGTTTTCATTTCACCAAAAACTTTACTGAACAACATATTCAATAACATAGTCTTATTCCACTACCTCCTGCCATTTTTCAGGCAACTTCATAATTCCATCTTCCCAAGACTTATCTTTTTGAGGAGATGCCTTTTACAGGTGTCTTTTACAGTCTTCCAGGGAATTGAAATTTCTTCCATTAAGAGAATTTTGTAAAGACCAAAATAAATGGAAAATCCAAAAGTGTAATGTCTGGTGAATACAGCAGATGATTCAGAACTTCCCAGCCAAGCTGTAACACTTTTTGTTGGTCATCAAAGAAGCAAGGGGTCCTCATTATCCTGATGGAAGATTATGCATTTTCTGTTGACTAATTCCAGATGCTTTTCATTGAGTGTTGCTTTCAGTTGGTCTAATTGCAAGCAGAATTTATTGGAATTAATCACTTGGTTTTCTGGAAGGAGCCCTTCTAGAGGACATCCTTCTAATCCTACCATATACACAGCATCATCTTCTTGGATGAAGACTGACCTTTAGTGTGGTTTGGGGTGGTTCATTTAGCTTGCCCCACAATCTCTTGTTTCATATTATTGTACAGTATTCATTTTTCATCACCCATTACAATTTGTTTTAAAAATGGAAAGTTTTGCTTATGCTTAAGTAGAGAACGCATGTAAAAATACAGTCAAGAAGGTTTTTTTCACTTATGTTAAGCAGTTAACATAACCATGCTGGTGCAGATGATTTCTAATGTTTGATTTGTATGTTTTGAGTATGTCAGCTATCTCCCATGCAGTATAAAGTTGACTGTTCTCAATGTCTTGATTTGATTGCTATCACCTTCAACTTGTGTACCTGAGCATGGAGCATTGTCCAGCGAAAAATCTCCAATATGAAACTTCACAAACCACTTTTGATACATTTGATCAGTCACAGCACCTTCTCCATATTCTAGACAAATCTTTTTCAGATGTTTTTTACTTTCCTTAAAATAATAAAGCATAATATACCAAAATGTTGCCTTTTTCCTTCTATCTTCAATATTAAAATGCCTACACAAAAATTCACCAATTTTGATAAGCTACTTTTAATACATGCTGAAATGACAGCTTTCACAATACAATCTAACAAAATTGTTTAGAATGAAGTTGAAGATAACAAAGCACTACGACAGCCATCTTATGTAAAAACCAAATGAATCTTTTGGCCAACCCAGTAATAACATCCCCCAGGTGAGCATGTGTTCACTAAAGTCTGAGAAACTCGGTCTAGGTGATTGACATTTACTTCATTATGCTGGACTTTCCACATATTGTCTGTAATGTAAAGTATGTCTCAAACCTGTATACTTGTGATATTTAAGAGTAGGCACAATAAAGATATGTCTTTACCAGTATTAAATATGAAACTTTGTCAATTCAAGTATTATTTTTCATGAAATGGGTTTTCTTTTAACAAATTATCAATATTCCTCCATCTGCAATAATCACTAAAGAACACGCCCTAAGAAAAAGCTAAACTGAATCTTCATATTTCTTCCAAAGCTGATTTCCTTTGGCTACATTTTCCTTCTTTATGCCTTCTTCTATTGGAAAAGGTAATTCAACAAGAATAATAATTTTAGATGCTAGGACAAAAATTTAGTATTATTATCATTTTTATAGTTTCCTATACATTTTCAAATTTTAGTTAACATTTATTTATATTTTGAAAAATAAAATTTATTGTTTTCTTTTATTACAAAATTATATGTGATTATTGGGAAAAAAGGAAGTTACATAAAAATATAAAATAGATACTCAGAACCACCCATATATCCATGACCTAGAGTTAACTACTACTAATGTTTTAAGATATGCTCTTTCATCAAATTTTCTATGGAGATAATACAGTCCAGTTCAGTCACTCAGTCATGTCTGACTCTTTGCAACCCCATGGACTGCTGCATGCTAGGCTTCCTTGTCCATCACCAACTCTCAGAGACTACTCAAAATCATGTCCATTGAGTCAGAGATGCCATCCAACCATCTCATCCTCTGTTGTCTCCTTCTCCTCCTGCCTTCAATCTTTCCCAGCATCAGGGTCTTTTCAAATGAGTCAGTTCTTCGCATCAGGTGGCCAAAGTATTGGAGTTTCAGCTTCAGCATCAGCTTCCTCCAATGAAAATTCAGGATTGACTTTCTTTAGGATGGAATGGTTTGATTGCCTTGCTGTCCAAGGGACTCTCAAGTGTCTTCTGCAACACCAGAGTTCAAAAGCATCAATTCTTCAGTGCTCAACTTTCTTTATAGTTCAACTCTCACATCCATACATGACCACTGGAAAAACCATAGCCTTGACTAGACAGACCTCTGTTGACAAAGTAATGTCTCTGCTTTTGAATATGCTGTCTAGTGAAGTTGCTAGTGCTAGTGAAGTTGCTCAGTCGTGTCCGACTCTTTGCAACCCTATGGACTGTAGCCTACCAGTCTCCTCTGTCCATGGAATTTTCCAGGCAAGAGTACTGGAGTGGATTGCCATTTCCTTCTCCAGGGGATCTTCCCAACCCAGGGCTCGAACCCAGGTCTCCTGCTTTGTAGACAGATGCTTTACCGTCTGAGCCACCAGTACTTGCAATATGCTGTCTAGGTTGGTCAAAACTTTCCTTCCAAGGAGTAAGCGTCTTTTAATTTCATGGCTGCAATCACCATCTGCAGTGATTTTGGAGCCCAGAAAAATAAAGTCAACCACTGTTTCCACTGTTTCCCCATCTATTTGCCGTGAAGTGATGGGACTGGATGCCATGATCTTTGCTTTCTGAATGTTGAGCTTCAAGCCAACTTTTTCACTCTCCTCTTTCACTTTCATCAAGAGGCTTTTTAGTTTCTCTTCACTTTCTGTCATCTGCATATCTGAGATGTTTGATATTTCTCCCAGCAGTCTTGATTCCAGCTTGTACTTCTTCCAGCCCAGCGTTTCTCATGATGTACTCTGAATATAAGTTAAATAACCAGGGTGACAATATACAACCTTGATGTACTCCTTTCCCGATTTGGAACCAGTTTGTTCTTCCATGTCTAGATTTAACATTTGCTTCTCGACCTGCATACAGATTTCTCAGGAGGCAGGACAGGTGGTCTGGTATTCCAAATCTTTAAGAATTTTCCACAGTTTGTTGTGATCTACACAGTTAAAGGCTTTGGCATAGTCAATAAAGCAGAAATAGATGATTTTCTGGAACTCTCTTGCGTTTTTTATGATCCAGCATATGTTGGCAATTTGATATCTGGTTCCTCTGCCTTTTCTAAAACCACTGTGAACATCTGGAAATTCAGGATTTACATATTGCTGAAGCCTGGCTTGGAGAATTTTAGGCATCACTTTACTAGCATGTGAGATGAGTGCAGGCTCTTTATTCCTTCTTCAATTTCTACCATAAGTGTGCCATCATCTGTGTATCTGAGGTTATTGATATTTTTCCCAGCAATATTGCTTTCAGCTTCTTCTTCATCCAGCCTGGCATTTCGCATAATGTACTCTTAAATAAGCAGGGTAACAACATACAGCCTTGACTTACTCCTTTCCCAATTTGGAACCAGTCTGTTGTTCCAAGTCCAATTCTAGCTGTTGCTTCTTGACCTGCATACAGACTTCTTGGGAGGCTTGCCAGATGGTCTGTTATTCCCACCTCTTTAAGAATTTTCCACAGTTTGCTGTTATCCACACAGTCCTTCATAGCTCAGTCAGTAAAGAATCTGCCTGCAATGCAGAAGACCTGTGTTTGATTCCTGGGTTCGATTCCTGGGTCGGGAAATCCCCTGGAGAAGGAAATGGCAACCCACTCCAGTGTTCTTGCCTGGAGAATCCCAGGGACAGGGGAGTCTGGTGGGCTGCCATCTATGGGGTCACATAGAGTCGGACACAACTGATGCGACTTAGCAGTAGCAGATGTTTTTCTAGTATCCTGTTGCTTTTTCAATGATCCAGTGAATGCTGGCAATTTGATCTCTGGTTCCTCTGCCTTTTCTAAATAATACTTTCATTTAATAGTCTAAAATGAATATTTCTCGTGTAATTAAAATATTTTCATAGCATGATTTTTTAAAGTATATAATGTTTTACTGAAGTATAGTTGATTAACAATATTATATTAGTTTCAGGTATCAAAGATATATTGTATCAATTCAGTTCAGTTCAGTCTCTCAGTCTATCCAACTCTTGGTCACCCCATGGACTGCAGCACACCAGGCTTCTCCATCCATCACCAACACCCAGAGCTTGCTCAAACTCATGTCCTTCAAGTCAGTGATGCCATCCAATCATCTCATCCTCTGTCATCCTCTTCTGAACAATGAGTCATTTCTTTGCATGCGGTGGCCAAAGTATTGGAGTTTCAGCCTCAGCATCAGTCCTTCCAATGAATATTCAGGACCGATTTCCTTTAGGAAATTTCCTTTAAGATTGACTGATTGGATCTCCTTGCAGTCCAAGGGACTCTCAAGAGACTTCTCCAACACCACAGTTCAAACATCAATTCTTAGAACTGCCCACTGCTGGGCATACACACCAAGGAAACCAGAACTGAAAGAGACATGTGTACCTCAATGTTCATCGCAGCACTGTTTATAATAGCCAGGACATGGAAGCAACCTAGATGTCCATCAGTAGATGAATGGATAAGAAAGCTGTGGTACATATACACAATGGAATATTACTCAGCCATTAAAATGAATACATTTGAATCGATTCTAATGAAGTGGATGAAACTGGAGCCTATTATACAGAGTGAAGTAAGCCAGAAAGAAAAACACAAATACAGTATACTAATGCATATATATGGAATTTAGAAAGATGGTAACTATAACCCTGTATGAGAGACAGCAAAAGAGACACAGATGTATAGAACAGTCTTTTGTACTCTGTGGGGGTGAGGGTGGGATGATTTGGAAGAATGTCACTGAAACATGTATATTATCATATGTGAAACAAATTGCCAGCCCAGGGTCAATGCATGAGATGGTGTGTTGGGATGACCCAGAGGGATGTGATGGGGAGGGAGGTGGGAGGGGGGTTCAGGATGGGGAACATATGTACACCTGTGGCAGATTCATGTCAATGTATGGCAAAACCACTACAATATTGTAAAGTAATTAGCTTCCAATTAAATAAATTTATATTTTAAAAAATCAATTCTTCAGCACTATGTCACTGTTTTCATTGTTTTCCATCTATTTGACATGAAGTAATAATGGAAACAGTCATAGATTTTATTTTCTTGGGCTCCAAAATCACTGTAGTGACTGCTGCCATGAAATTAAAAGATGCTTGGTCCTTGGAAGAAAGGCTATGACAAACCTAGATGGTGTATTAAAAAGCAGAGATATTACTTTGCCAACAAAAGTCCATCAGGTCAAAGCTATGGTCTTTCTAGTAGTCATGTATAGATGTGAGAGTTGGATGGTAAATAAAGCTGAGTGCTGAAGAATTGATGCTTTTGAACTGTGGTGTTGGAGAAGACTCTTGAGTGTTCCTTGGACTGCAAGGAGATCAAACCAATCCATCCTAAAGGAAATCAGTCCTGAATATTCCTTGGAAGGATTGATGCTAAAGCTGAAGCTGCAATATTTTGGCCACCTGATACAAAGAACTGATTCATTGGAAAAGACCCTGATGCTAGGAAAGATTGAAGGCAGGAGGAGAAGGGGGTGACAGAGGATGAGATGGTTGGATGGCATCATTGACTCAATGGACATGAGTTTGAGCAAGCTCCGGAAGTTGGTGATGGACAGGGAAGCCTGGCATGCTTCAGTCCATGGGGTTGCAAAGTGTTCGACATGACTGAGCAACTGAACTGAATGGATGGGACTGGATGTCATGATCATAGTTTTTTGAATGTTGAGTTTTAAGTCAGTTTTTTCACTTTCCTCATTCACCTTCATCAAGAGGCTCCTTAGTTCCTCTTCACTTTCTGTCATAAGGGTGGTATCATCTGCATATCTGAGGCATTTGATATTTCTCCCAGCAATCATGATTTCAGCTTGTGCTTCATCCAGCCTGGCATTTCGCATGATATACTCCACATATATGTTAAATAATCAGGATGACAATATACACCCTTGACGTACTCCTTTCCCAATTTGAAACCAGTCCACTGTTCCATGTCTGGTTTTAACTGCTGCTTCTTGACCTGCATACAGATTTCTCAGGAGGCAGGTCAGGTGATCTGGTATCCCCTCACTTTAAGGATTCTCCACAGTTTGTTGCAGTCTACACAGTCAGTGGCACTGGCTTAGTCAATAATGCAGAAGCAGATGTTTTTCTGGAACTCTTGCTTTTTCAATGACCCAACGGATGCTGGAAATTTGATCTCTGGTTCCTCTGCCTCTTCTAAATCCAGCTTGAACATCCGGAATTTCTCAGTTCACATACTGTTGAAGCCTAGCTTGGAGGATTTTGAGAATTACTTTGCTAGCATGTGAGATGAGTGCAATTGTGCAGTGGATTGAATTCTTTGGCATTGCCTTTCTTTGGGATTGGAATGAAATCTGACCTTTTCCAATCCTGTGATCACTGCTGAGTTTTCCAAATTTGTTGGCATATTGAGTGCAGCACTTTCACAGCATCATCTTTTAGGATTTGAAATAGCTCAGGTGGTATTCCATCACCTCCACTAGGTTTGTTCCTAAGGCCCACTTGACTTCACATTCCTCTATGTCTGGCTCTAGGTTAGTGATCACACCTTCATGGTTATCTGGGTCATGAAGATCTTTTTTGTATAGTTCTGTGTATTCTTGCCACCTTATCTTCTTATCTTCTGCTTCTGTTAGGTCCATACCATTTCTGTTACGTCCTTTTTTGTACTCATCTTTCCATGAAATATTCCCTTAGTATCTCTTAATTTTCTTGAAGAGACCTCTAGTCTTGCCCATTCTATTGTTTTCCTTTATTTCTTTGCATTGATCACTAATGAAGGTTTTCTTACCTCTCCTTGCTATTCTTTTAAACTCTGCATTCAGATAGGTATATATTTCCTTTTTTCCTTTGCCTTTTGCTTCTCTTCTTTTTCTATTTGTAAGGCCTCCTCAAACAACCATTTTGCTGTTTGCATTTCTTTTTTGGGGGGGATAGTCCTGATCACTGCCTTCTGTACAATGTCACGAACCTCTGCCCATTATTCTTCAGTTCTAATACCTTGCATCTATTTGTGACTTTCACTGTATAATTGTATAATATATACACTGTATAATTTAGGTCATACCTGATGGTCTAGTAGTTTTCCCTACTTTATTCAATTTAAGCCTGAATTTTTCAATAAGGGAGCTTCCTTGATGGCTCAGTCAGTAAAGAAACTGCCTGCAATGCAGGAGACCCAGGTTTGATCCCTGGGTGGGGAAGATCCCCTGGAGAAGGAAATGGCAACCCAGTCAATAAGGAGCTCATGATCTGAGCCACAGTCAGCTCCAAGTCTTGTTTTTGCTGACTGTATAGAGCTTCTCCATTTTCAGCTGCAAAGAAAATAATCAGTCTGATTCTGGTATTGATCATCTGGTGATGTCTACATGTAGAGTTGTCTCTTGTGTTGCTGGCAGAGGGTGTTAGCTATGGCCAGTGTGTTCTCTTGGAAAAACTCTGTTAGCCTTTGTCCTGCTTCATTTTGTATTTCAAGGCCAAACTTGTCTGTTATTCCAGGTATTTCTTGACTTCCTAATTTTGCATTCCAATCTCCTTCAAAGAGAGGGACATTTTTTGTTGTTGTTAGTTCTAGAAGGTCTTGAAACAAGATCATTCTGTCGTTTTTTAGACTGCACCCAAGTACTGCATTTTAGACTCTCTTGTTGACTATGAGGGCTATCCGTTTCTTCTAAGGGGTTCTTGCCCACAGTAGTGAATATAATGGTCATCTGAATTAAATTTGCCCATTCTCATTAGTTTAGTTCACTGATTCCTAAATGTCAGTGTTCACTCTTGCCATCTCCTGCTTGACAACATCCAATTTATCTTGATTTATGGACCTAACACTCCATTCCATTCATGGACCCTGATTATAGTGAGTTTTTGTAAAGAAAACTCCAAATAGTTATAGAATCCAAATCATCAATCTTTTTATATCAAGACATTTTTAAAAGACTTGCTTTAAGCTTAGAAAACATTTCTACATCCTTGATTCAGATAATATTAATTTACATCTTCATTTTATATTAAATATATAACCATATAACATCTAAATCTATTTAATTCTATAGTACATATATGATACAGTTTGTCTTTTGCTTTCCTTACTAATCAATCAAAATTTCTAGCACCGCTTTTCAAGTAAATTCTGCTTAAGTGTTAGTCACTCAGTCATGTCCAACTCTTTGTGAACCCATGAACTTGAGCCTTCCAGGCTCATTGTCCACGCAGTAGGTTGTCACTGCCTTCTCTAGGGTATCTTCCCAAGCCAGGGATTGAACCCTAGTCTCCTGCATTGCAGGCAGATTCTTTACTGTCTGAGCTACAGGGAAGCCCAAATTCTGCTTACTGTGCTGCTTTTAACATATGCTTAAGTCTATTTCTAGATTTGTACTTTATTTCATTGTTCTCTTTCCAACACACTATTGTAATTGTTGTAACTATTTCAACAATTTTAATATTCGGTAGTACAGATATCAAATGTATTATTGTTTCTAGGTTAATGTTTCTTTCTTGGTTATTACAGTGGGATGTATTTCATAATTTCAAAATTATTTCATCAGATATAGCCAAAAATTCACTGTACTCTTTGTGTTATATAATTTATGATACATTTGGGGAACTCTGACATCTTTCAAGCCTTGATTATCTGAGAACAGGTTAGGTCTTTCCAATTCTTTAATTCTTTTAAGTCTCTCAGTAAATGTTTTATAGAATTTTTTTATGTAGATATTCCAGATTTTAAGTTTAAATTGCTATTTGGAACAGCATATTTCCTTTATATTTTATGAAGGGTTATTATTCATTTATAAGATCTATGTGAAGTTATATATAGCTATTTTGTGAGAAGTACTCTTATTGAACTCTGTTCATATTGTTAAACTTCAGAGCTTTAAAGTCAAATCTTTAGACTTTTCCAGGTGACTAATACTCCTATTTAAAAATAATAAAATCTCCAAGTATAATTTTAAATAATAATATAAAATTTAAAAATCCAGAAGAAACTGCTACGGTTTCTTTTTATTTTATTTCACTGGATAGAAATTCCAAGGCAAAACTAAACATTAATAATGATAATGTTAGATTCTACTGATATTATAAATAGGCATATAGTATTTATCACAGAGCTGTCAACACTCCTTCACTCGCAGTTCAACATGCCTTAGGCTAGCCTCAAATTGAGACATCTTAAAACAGAATCTACTCTATTTCCTATCTTGATATGGTACCCACTAGTCCTCTTAGGGTTTACCAGCATCCTGGGATGTACCACAGAAGCAACTTCCCTAGAAATAGGACTCAATTGGAGTATGATCTAAAGATCAAAATGATATAGAATTACCTCAAACCATAAGCAAATAACCAACTATCAGGAAAGATCTCAAGGCACAGTCAAATGGCTTTGATTCTCAGAAAATCTAGCAAGATGAGGGCTCATGACATATGCCAGGTGTAACTGAGCCAGGCGAAGCAAAGACATGCAGTTCTCTGGACTCTTTCAGAGTAACCCTCATGGCAGCTTTTTCTTCTAGTCCACTGGCATCTAGTTTTCCAAGGCCATGGATTTACCATAAGGCCATTCAATGTTGGGGCTTGGGAATCTGAAACTCTAGATCCAAGGCCTGTCTTCCTTAGCTTGCCCTCTGAGCTCTCATAACACAAAATCATAAATATCACACTTTTTTCTGCCCTGTCTTGCTGCAGTCCTTTCCTTGTAAATTGCCTAGACTGCTATGCATTCACCATTCAAAACAAAACTAAGCCTAATGTTTTCAGAATGAAGAGGAAATACACACAAAATTAATTTCTATTACTCTCCAACAGGTATTGGGTAAATCTATTTATAAATAATATATAAAAACAATAAAAACCCCATAAAATAAATTATATTATTTACCTCTGTTTTACAGATATGGAAATTAAGACTTACAGGGTAAAATGCACTGTCAAATATCACTCTACAGTTTCTTAATTTTTGACATTCAGTGCAAATATTTGCTTCAGATTTTAGAATAAGTCTTATCACACTGAATATATATCCTGCTTTGCAAAACCTTTCTTCATCCCCTGAAGCTGAATTTCTTAAATGTCCTTTTAGCATCAATTGAGATGATCACATAATTTTTTCACTTTCTTTGATCTCTTGATATGATAAATTGTTTTAATAAATTTTCTACTTTAAAAATATTTTGCACATTTGTGACAAAGCCAACACATTCATGTTTTAATAAAATAGTGCATTTGAGTTGCTATTATTTATTTAGGGTTTTTTGAATTTCTAGTCTTAAGTGAGCTAGCTATTTCTGTAATTCATAAAATGAACTGGGGATCAATCCATCTTTTTCTAGACTTAATAAAATGTTCATAGCATATTATTTTAATACAGTCTGTATATGAGCTGTCATTAATTTTATTTAGGATTTTTGAATCTTTATTCTTATGTGAACTGGCTATATTTTGTGATTCAAAAAGTTAATAAGGGATAAATTAATATTTCTTTAAGTTCAATAACACTTTAAATAACATAGGAATTGCTTTTTTCTTAAAGGTTTAGGGAAAATCACCCTTAAAATATTCTTAGCCTTGTATCCTCCACAGAGTTAGTGCTTTAATAATCATCTCAATTTATTTCATAAGTATTCAGATTTTCTATTCCCGCTTGAATTATTTTTAGAAATTCACTTTTTTTCTAGTAAACTGTTAATTTTATTAAATTTGTAATATTAATTCGAATAAAAATGTTTATGACATTCTTTCCATATCTGATCTTAGAACCATTGTTTCTACCAATTGCTCCATTACTGACCATCGGCTTTGTGCCTGACCCTGCTCAAAGCACTGAGTAATTACTAATGAACAAAACATAAATGGTTTCAGGCTCTTCAGGATTACATAGCCAAGTGGACAAGAACAATGGTAAACAAGTAAGCAAACAAGTAATTACAAATGGTTAGGCTTCCCTTGTAGCTCAGTTGATAAAGAATCTGCCTGCAATGCAGGAGACCTGAGTTCGATTCCTGGGTTGAGAAGATCCCCTGAAGAAGGAAATGGCAACCCACTCCAGTATTCTTGCCTGGAGAATCCCATGGAATGTAGCCTGGGGTTGCAAGAGTTGTACATGACTTAGCAACTAAACCACCATAAATGCTATGAAGGTAACAAAAACTGGGAGTAGAGCTACAGGGTTAAGAGAGTAGTATGGGAACAGCTCACTATGAGGTGACACTTATCCAGACCTGGAAGATTAGGAAGAACCAGCTCTGAAGGAAAGGAAGAAAGAAGTACAAGGTGGCTGAAACAGGAGAGGTCCCTGAGAAGCTTCTGGAAAACCAAGCAAGTAATGTAGGTCATTCAGTGGCTCTGGCGCAATTCCTGTTAAGGAGATTAGGTGCTGGCAATCCAATCAAAAGGGGAAATTGTAACCAATTTTGCGAGTTCTTTATGTAAAGTAGAGAACAATTTAATGCCCCATATCCAAGAATGGGGTACTCTGCAATAAGCATTTTATGGATCATATTGTTGTTGTTGAGTCTCTAAGTCATGTCTGGCTCTTCGAGACCCCATAAACTGCAGCAAGCCAGGCTTCCCTGTCCTTCACTACCTCCCAGAGTTTGCTCAAATTCATGTCCATTGAGTTGGTGATTCTATCTAACCGTCTATGTCTCTGTTGCCCTCTTCTCCTTTTGCCTTCAATCTTTCTCTTTCCCAGCATCAGGGTCTTTTCCAATGAGTCAGCTCTTTACAGTAGGTGGCCGAAGTATTGGAGCTTCAGCATCAGTCCTTTAAATGAATATTCAGAATTGGTTTCTTTTAGAATTGACTGGTTTGATCTCCTTGCTGTCCAAGGGATTCTCAAGAGTCTTCTCCAGCAACACAATTCAAACGCATCAATTCTGTGGTGTTCAGTCTTCCTTATGGTTCAACTCTCACATCACTGTAGATCTGTACATCATTACTGGGGAAACCATAGCTCTGATTATTTGGATCTTTATGGATCATTGTAACCAGTTTAAATAATTTAAATGATTTCTAGATTTTACTATTAGCAGTGTTTAGTTTATGTAAGAATTGAGCAGAAAGTACGGAAAGCTCTTATATAACCCCTTTCCTCCCACCCTCATTCACTCCCCTGCTGTATCACCTCACACCATATCCCAATCAGTTTCTCCTATTATTAACATCTTAAATTAGTACAGTAAATTTCCACAATTGATAAAAGTTTTGGCAATTAAGAATAAATTATGATATATTGTTATTAACCTCCATACTTCACATCAGGGTGTCAGTGATACAGTGGTGACCATAGCTGCCTTCCACAGTTTACATTAGGGTTCAGTCTTTGTGCTTTACATTCTGTAGCTTTTAAAAATGTATAATGTCATGACTCTACCATTACAGTATCATAAAGGATAATTTCACCACTCTAAAAATCTCCTGTACCCCATCTATCCATACCTCCCACCCTCTCTCCCTCTAAGGCCCTGGCAACCACTGATATTTACTGCTTCCATAGTTTTCCTTTTCCAGAATGTCATTCCATATGTAGCCTTTTCAGACTGGATTCTTTAACTTAGCAATATGCATTGAAGGTTCTTCCATGTCTTTCCATGGTTTGACAGTTTATTCTTTTTATCACTTCTGTTATCTGAATATACCACAACTTGTTTCTCCATTCATGTCTTGAAGGACATCTTAGTTGCTCCCAAGTTTTGGCAATTATTAATAAAGCTAGTATAAATGTTATTGCACAGATTTTTGTGCAAGCTAGGTATTATTTTATTTGCACTGTCATTTATCAAAGAATTTTGATGTGTTTATTTTGGACTTCCCTGAGTTCCAGTGGTTAAGAATCTGCCTTGCAATGCAGGTGATGTGGGTTTGATCCCTGGTAGGGGAACTAAGATCCCATACACTGGGGAGCAACTAAGTCTTTGCACCACAACCACTGAGTCAGTGTGCCACAACTAGAGAGTCCATGCACCACAATGGAAGATTTGCCTGAGAAAATGAAGATCTTGTATGCTGAAACTAAGATCAATGCAGCTAAACAAACAAACTTTTAAAAAAAAAACAGAATATGTCTATATTAAAAAGATGACTCTCTGTCACTGCTGTGCAGAAAATAGTGGTAGAGGAGACACATGTGGAATTGAAGCTAGTAAAAAGGCTGCTAGAATAATCTAGGTGAGAAAGATTTACAGCTTGGACCAGAGTGGGGCTGAGGAGCGAAGAGAATGCATTGGGTTATACAATATGGAAGGGGAATAAATAGGACTCTCTTAAATGACCTGGATAACCATGATGCTGTGATCACTCACCTAGAGCCAGATATCCTGGAGTGTGAAGCTAAGTGGGTCTTAGGAAGTATTATTACAAGCAAAGCTAGTGGAGGTAATGGAATTCCACCTGAGCTATATTGAATACTAAAAGATGAGGCTATGAAAGTGCTGCACTCAATATGTCAACAAATTTGTAAAACTTAGCAGTGGCCACAGGACTGAAAAAGGTCAGTTTTCATTCCAGTCCCAAAGAATGTTCAAACTATGGTACAATTATACTCATTTCACACGCTAGCAAGGAAATGCTCAAAATCCTTTAAGCCAGGCATCAGTAGTACATGAACCGAGAACTTCCAGATGTACAAGCTGGATTTAGAAAAGGCAGAGGAACCAGAGATTAAATTACCAACATCAAATGGATCATAGAAAAAGCAAAGGAATTCCAAAAATAAGTCTACATCTGCTTCATTGACTACAATAAAGCCTTTGATCACAACAAACTGGAAAATTCTTCAAGAGATGGCTTTCCTGATGGCTCAGGTGGTAAAGAATCAGGCTATAAAGCAGGAGTGCATGCATGAAAGAGACTCAGGTTTAATCCCTGGGCCAGGAAGATCCCTCGGAGAAGGGAATCGCAACCCACTCCAGTATTATTGAGGAAATTCCATGGACAAGGAGCCTGGCGGTCACAGTCATGGGGTTGCAAAGAGTCAGACATGATTGAGCAACTAATATTTACCTGCCTCCTGAGAAACCTGCATGCAGGACAAGAAGCAACAGTTAGAATGGACATGGAACGATGGACTGGTTCAAAGTAGGGGAAGGGATATGTCAAGGCTGTACATTGTCACCCTACTTATTTAACTTTTATACAGAGTACATCATGTGAAATCTGGGCAGGATGACTCACAAACTGGAATCAAGATTTCTGGGAGAAATATCAACAAACTCAGATATTCAGATGATACCACTCTAATGGCAGAAATTAAAGAAGAACTAAAGAGCCTTCTGATGAGGGTGAAAGAGAAGAGTGAAAAATATGCCTTAAAACTCAACATTCAAAAAACTAAAGTCATGGCATCTGGTTCCATCAGTTTATGACAAATAGATGAGGAAAAAGTGGAAACAGTGACAGAATTTATTTTCTTGGGCTCCAAAATCCCTTCAGACAGTGACCTACAGCCATGAAATTAAAAGATGCTTGCTCTTTGGAAGAAAAGCTATGGCAAACCTAGACACTGTATTAAATAGCAGAGGCGTTACTTTGTCGAAAAATGTCCATAGAGTCAAAGCTATGGTTTTTGCAGTTGTCATGCTCAGATGTGAGAGGTGGGCCACAAAGAAGGGTGAGTGCCGAAGAATTAATGCTTTTGAATTGTGGTGCTGGAGGAGACTCTGAGAGTCCCTTGGATTGCAAGGAGATCAAACAGTCTATCCTAAAGGAAATCCATCTGGACTATTCATTGGAAAGACTGATGCTGAAGGGGAAGCTTCAATACTTCGGCCACCTGAAGCAAAGAACTGACTCACTGGAAAAGACCTTGATCCTGGGAAAGACTGAAGGTGGAAGGAGAAGGGGACGACAGAGGATAAGATTGTTGGATGGCATCACCAACTCAATGGACATGATTTTGAGCCAACTCCATTAGATAGTGAAGGACAGGGAAACCTGATGTGCTGCATTTCATGTGGGGGCAAAGAGTCAAGCAGGATATAGGGACTGAACAACAACAATTCAAAGCCTCAGGAGAAGAGGGCTAAGGATCCACCGTGGACAGCTCCAATATTTGGAATTCACAAAGGAAAAGCAAATTTCAAAGAAACAAAGGGAGGACTGGAGAGCTACAAGGGAATTTAGTGTAATGGAGCATTATAAAATCCAAATGAAAACTGGTCTGAGGAAGTTATCAATTGCAAGCTGTGTGTATTTGTTTTTTCCCCCCTCATTTATATTCATCCTGCTTGCTAGTTAGGAGCCATCAATAATTTTTCTTTTTTCTTTTTTTTAATTTTTATTTATTTATTTTTATTTAGTTTTAAATTTTTATTTTTACTTTATTCTACAATACTGTATTGGTTTTGCCATACATTGACATGAATCCACCTCCCTCCCCACAACATCCCTCTGGGTCATCCCCGTGGTTTATTTTTCTTTTACAGATGTTAATTCTTAAATTTATTTTACTAATTGTTTCTGCTACAGTTTTGTTTCCCTTTATTTCATGCATTAAATTCTAAAATTCATGATCATTACGTGTTAAGTAATTTAGATAAATAATTTACTTCCAGATTATAATTTTTGAATTATCAGGAACATTATATAAACTATTATTATTATTTTCTAAAGAGTATATAACTTCATGTTATTCTTGACCATAACATATTTAAGAAACTCTCTTAACTTTTTGTTTGTTTGCATTCTTTACTATTAATGTTATTACTTCTTATATTGCACTTTGGCCAGGTAATTCAGTCTTGTAAAATTTATAATCTGGGAAATTTCTGGAGACCATGCTGTAGAACACATGATCAACTTTGTAGAAATGTTTAGGTCAATGCAAAAGAAAATATATTTTATTTGCCTAAGTTGTTGAGTTTGATATGTTTTATTAAATCAATATTCTTGTTTTATTATTCATCTTGTATATTCTTAGTTGGATTCTTCCTACATCATCTATCAAGAACTAAAGGCAATATGGTAATATTTATGGTATCATCATAATTATGTCAGCATCTATTTGTATTTCCAACATTTTTTATTCACATTTTAAGGTGTATATTATTCATCAAATAAAGTTCATGACATCCATACTTCATTGCAGACTATAACAGTTTTTCAATGTAAATAAATAAGATTTAATGGTTATTTACCTTGCATTTATACTCATTTAATGAAACAATGCCTTGAAATCCACACTAATATTAATTTAATGCCAAATACTTTATTCTTTTGCATTTGCCTATTAACTTTACATGGCCATTAGTGTTAATTATTCCCTATAATTTTATTCTAGGTAAAGTTTTTATGCAAAGTATAGAACTGATTTTCAATTCCAGTTATTTCTTATTAGTGATATTTTACCTCATTTCATCTATTTTCTCCAATAATCAATGACTTTTGTCTTGTTTTACTCTTTCTGTTCTTTTTTGACATCTAAGAATCTTTTCTCTTTAACTTAAAAGTTATCTTTTTACAAGCTAAAGTTTTTTCTAAGCATAGTTGAACATTATGATTTTCTAATTATCAGTACCCATTGAATTCCTTATGTGAAAAAATAAAATTATTTTTAATTTCTTTCCAACAATTTTCTGTTTTAATTTTTATAATTGGTCCTCTAGACCATTTTTTCCACATTTTATATCTTCTCTTTCAGTAAATCATATTATCATTTGCGGCAAATGATATCTATTTATGGCAAATTATTTTTTTAACTGTAAATTTATTTTATTTAGTGGTAAATTTGGTTTTAAATTTACTTCTGACCTTCCTCAAAGTGTGATCTCCCTATATTTAAGTTCTTTGTTTTCTGTTCATCTCTCATCTCGTCTTACTACTAAATTTGGGTAACTTTCCCCCCAGGAAACATAAATGTCTGAACTACTCTCAGTAATTTTTTGTTTCCTCCATGGAGTTAAAGTTTCTTGGGAAAAGGGTTATTGGAACTTTAACTCCATGGTCTCCTGTCCTTTTGCAGAGGAAAAGTCTGAAACACATCTGATAGTTCTTTTCATTATTATTTCTAGTTAGATGCTTCCACCAGGAGGTCTTTATACTTAAATTTAACCATTTCTTCAGACTATGCCTAGAGGCTTCTCTTATTGAATGTATTTTTCTGATTTATAACGAGCCCCTTTGTTTTAGTACAAGCTACTATTGGTCAGAATCATTTTTTCTCTTATAGGCATTATGTTTCCTGTTATACCCACTCTGATCTCCATAAGTATAGCCACCTCCACAGATGCTTTGCCTTTTGACACAGTTCTTCTGTATTCTAATTAAGTTTTCCAAATTTGTTCTCCAAACTGCTCAATTTACTTTCTGATAATATTAATTCTAGTCTTATACTTTATTTTCTTACCTTTTAGTAAGAAAGGTAATTAGATCCCTATCCTATATAATTCTCCCTACCTCTTCTTCCCAATTCTTCATGCCAATATGTCATTCTCTCTCGTCTTTCACATTTAATATTATGGGTCTTTTATTTTATTGCAAGTATAAAACACATGTTTACTTCTCTAGACAATATTTTAAAAGTGTGTTCTTCTCCTTTGCATCAGGATGTTATGTTTTACTCCTTCCAGGATGAAAAATCTTTCTGTAAATACTTACTCCTAGTTTCCAGATACAGTTTATTTTTCTCTGATCAATCTATTGGATGTTTGGGTGAAGAGAGGAAGAGATAAGAGCAATATTTTACTGAAATTTTTAGAATTAGAATAAACGATAGTAAAAACTGAAATAACTGAATCTACAAAGGGTATACAGATTTATGCTAAAGTAGATTGTATTTCTATATTTTCATTGAGTGAAAAGGTACAGAGTTGATATTCAATGAGAAACTTAGAATATATTATGTAAAATCAATAAAAATTTGTTAAATTTAATAGCCTTTGCTTTTCCAAGATTTGAGGATACTGACACTGTCTCACATATCAAACAGCCTGTTAAATTCACAACATCATTAGGGCATTGAGAGATAGCTCTGTTAAAACTCTTTCACAGATGGATAAAGGGAGGCTCAGCTCTGACCAGTTGCTTAAGATAACATAAGTCAATAGAGAAGCTGGGTTTAGAATCACAAAGCCTATCTAACTCATGCAGTTAAAAACAAAAATCAATGAAGGAGTTTAGTGATTTGAAAATTAAAACACCATGGTGCTATCTTTAAGAGCTGGAAGCAAAATATTGATTCATAAATCTTCTCCTTTTTATGTACTCCTATCAAATAATGAGATTGTTATTTTTCTTAGCAACAACATGTTCAGAAATGGGAAATGCTGAGCTGCATTATTCAAAAAAATTCAATTGAAAATCACATATTAATTTTGTGAATTTGTTCAAAATAATAATGATTTTGAGTATCACACAACATGGAAAATATAACTGTCTCTAAAGTGTGACATGTACAAGGAATTCCCCTTAGAGTTCACTAAGGAACAAAGCAGTATGTAGTAATAGCAATTCTAGCAATAAATGGAGTAATTAGAATGTGCTTGGTAACAGCTGACACATAATTACAGTAATCACATCAAAACTGAATGAAAATACAGGAAAGAGAATAGAGATCTGATCTTCATATTAAGAAGAAATAAAATAATAAGTTAAATCTCATGCAAGAGGAAACTCCTTATTCCAAATGCACACAGGCACTCAGACCAGCCCATTCACAGATGTTTGTGGCTGGTTAACTGCTTGACTGTCCTGGATGTGAAACCTTTTGCTCCTTGGCTCTGCACAGACACAAGTTTTGGGGGAAAGGCTTGACTGGTTGGCTTCGTTTGTTAACAGAATTTTCTAGCTCTGAGGCACATGGTTTGCCCATGCCAATTTAATATAAATTACTTCCACAGGTGATCAGCTGTTCCTCATCTCCTTTGAAATCAGAGAAAGAAAAAAGAACTTAAATGTGAACATGTGGGATCTAAAGGGATTAAGAATCACTCTGACAGGGAGCTATCTGATCACAGGAATGTGTTACTAATTAGACTGTGACACTGGAGAAATATTAACTGAATTGGATTGAACTCCATGAGGGTAGATGTATATTCAGAAATGTTCTTGGCTTAACACTGCTGATCAAAAAGAAAAAAGTGATTCTAACAATACTTTACCCAAAAAAGGTAGGTGTTCTACCTATAGACACTACACGAATAATAAGCAATTGTACTGGGAGAGAGAGGGGAAAAAAGACCCAGAGCTTTAAACACTGCAATGATGAGAAGTGATCCTTGTATTTTAACATCTTGCTACTCAAAGTGTGATCTGTAGACCAGTAGGATCAGCATTCACTAGAAGTTGGTCAGAAATACAGAATTACAGGCCCTATATCTGTTGAGTCAGAATCTTCATTTTAACAAGATCCAGAGATATGTATGACACCTGAGTTTGAGATGCACTGATTTAACAGATTCATAAACCACCAGAGGGGAAGAAATCTTGGTTAAGGTCTTATCTAATCTCTTTTTCCAAATGTGAACACTCACCAAAGTTGCATGGCTAAAAGGCAATTAAATGTCAGATAACTAATTAATGTCAGAGTTAAATCTAAATCCTAGATAGCGCCCTGTCCATGATCCATATTACTATCCTCCAAATTTCCAAATACCCAAGAAAAATGAAAAAAATCTGCTCAATTAGACTGTTTCCTAACTTCTCCCCATTCGATCCTATACTAGTATTATAGTCCTGAACTTTTTTTTTTTTTTAATTCTCATAAACAAATAGCCTGTCAAGGAATAAACCTGTTAACAGGGCAGACTTATGGAATGCCAAGGTTACATATTTAAAAGATCTTCTCTCTTCCAGTCATTACTGATGCAATCAAACATACAGTAAGAGATTGCTGGAAATGATTAAATGTGTTTTATTTTAGATTGACAACTCCAGTGGGGAGGTTGAGAGAAAGGCAGGAAAACCAGGGCAGGTGGGAGGGAAGAGCAGGAGTCGAGTGGTGGCACTGCGGTGGCATGCCTGTCTGACATCACTGGCTTAACATTTGTATTTCAGTCCATCGCCTGACTAATAACACTATGTAGTGAAATAAAGCACCCATTCTGGAGGTAATTGTTATGTGGTGGAATATAAACAAGCCCCATTCTGCAGTATATTTACCACAGTGCATATTTACGAGTTGGGTTTAATTAAAAGTCGGGAACACTAGAGCTATTTTTTAACTAGATGCCTATTATCTAGTGTCAAATGCTTGGTTTTAATCACGCATTTTATATCATCGTGACCTAGATCACTGCCTGTGACATATGAGATAGTGTGTTGTCTTTCCTGAGAAGATGTAGCAGGGCTTGATGGATGTTTTCTCATTCCTAACCTCATTACTACCAGCTTCCCATCCATCTAATAAAACGCTATGATAGAGAGTGGGAAGGTGCTATAAATCATAATATTCCAGCCGCTTCCAGCAGATTCATTAGAAATGCTGACTATATATCTCACAAACAGAAAGTCAACACACAGAGTAGGTTGCTGCTTCTCCCCAGGATCAAGACATCCGGTTCCTTACCTCTCCCTCTCGCAGTAGAAAAAAGGTTCCTTTTAAATGCCCCCCAACCAAAAAAAAAAAAAAAAACAGCATTTAATGAACGACTGCATAGCTTTCTGTTCTCACATGATTTATCTAATACAGAGTTGATAAATACTAGTTTTAGTCTTGTTAGGCACAGTTTGATCTTTATTGTCCTGGTTGGTTGGAAGAGCTGTTGACTACTAAGTGTTCAGTTCAGTTCAGTTCAGTTCAGTCACTCAGTCGTGTCCGACTCTTTGCGACCCCATGAATCGCAGCACGCCAGGCCTCCCTGTCCATCACCAACTCCCGGAGTTCACGCAGACTCATGTCCATCGAGTCGGTGATGCCATCCAGCCATCTCATCCTCTGTCGTCCCCTTCTCCTCCTGCCCCCAATCCCTCCCAGCATCAGAGTCTTTTCCAATGAGTCAACTCTGCATGAGGTGGCCAAAGTATTGGAGTTTCAGCTTTAGTATCATTCCTTCTAAAGAAATCCCAGAAAGAAAACTAAATCAGTTGATAGATTGGATCTCAGAGCTTGGGTCATTATTGTTTTTGTCCTGAGAAAGAAAAGGACCCTGTGTCTACTTAAGGTTGAGGTAGAATTATTGAAGAGGTAAATGAGCACTCTAATATTACCACTTCTTACAGCTCTTCCCTCTTTTTCAGTCATTCATATGTTCATTTATTCAGCAAACAGGTCATGAGGACCTACCATAGAATAAGCCCTGTGTTAGATGCTAGTTTACAATCATGAATCAGACATGGCCTTCCCTCAAGAAGCTTGCACATTAAATGAAAAAATAAAGGATAATGGCAACACATTAGAGGAAGTCCTGATCCAGCCTGGGCAGGGTGGTGGTGGTGAAGGGGGGCTTCCAAGAGGATATGAAACCAAAGGTCACGAGAGGAGAGGACAGGGAAACTGTTCTAGGAAAACACAGCAGAGCACTGCCAAGACTCAGACCTATAAGAAGGGTATGATCCAAGTTCCGTACAGCTGAGACCAAGAGGTGCAGGGAGTGAGGGAGAGGAAGAAGTTTAGAGGCAGGAGAGGCCAGACCATGAAAAGTCCGGTATGCTTTATAAAGAAATTTAAGCTATTCTGAGAGCAATGGGAAACTATTAAACACTTTTAAGCAGAACAGTGACATGGTGGGTTCTCCATTTTATAAGGATCACTCTCACAATAGTGGGGGGAAAATGGTAGGAGAGACGGGATGATGATTAAGTCAGGGAGACTACCAGAGGGCAAAGGCAGTAACAGCATGAGATGTGAGGCTGGAGAAGCCTGGAAGTGGTTGAGAACTATTTATGAGTAGAGATGACAGGACTAGTGATTGATTTGATTGCCCTAACCTACCTGCTCACCAAGTCTATTAGTTCTTTTTTTCAAACTAAGCATTATACAGCTACTCCTATTTGTTCCCACAGATACTGAAAACTCTTTCCACAATGATAAGCCCTGTGCTATATCGCGACTGACATCTATATCTGGGCTAATCTCTCTGGTGGCCAACCCATGTTCTACAACCTAATAAATCCTCAGAGGCCTCTTCTCTATTCTGCAATCTCCAGTGCCTGTCATGCACTTGATCACTGCTATCTACAGCACTAGTCCTCAAACTTAAGTGAATATCTCAATCACTGAGATGCTAGGGTGTGGAGCCTGTGGCAAATGAGGAAGCCCAGCCCTTATCAGGATAAAATTTCTGATTTAGATATGCTATGGTATCCATAAATAAGTCTTATAAACAAACATCCAAGATAAAGTTCAGAGCTATATCCTGGAATTCATGGATCTCTGTAATTTCTCCACTATATACTGATAGAGTGGATATCAGTAAATAAACTGTCCTGATAATCCTGTCTGGGCGGGGTGATGGTGGTTAAGGAATGCTTTCAAAAGGAAGTATGCTGTCCTGATACCCACTATAACTTACTTCTCTTCCCACATCACTTCTCTGTTGTCCTGTGGCTTGGTTTCTTAATGTAAAAATGACTGATAAAATCATTCCCACATCCATACCTTCAGACATATTGTTCTGTCTTTACCTTCAGCTTATCTATATTCTATCAATATATGCAAGCTCAGTTTCCATATCTGTTAAGGAAGGTATGGGACAGATTAAATGACATCTAAGTTACATTTTAACCTCACTATTCTAAGACTTGTTTTAAATTCTGCCTTTCCTTGAACCCATCCCTGATCACTTCAGCCTTCACTGACTCCTCTTTTTTAATTCGGTCAGTCTCTTTTTTTAACCCCCAGGCAAATAAACTATTTTATAAATAGACTCATATCAGGTCCTAGCTTGACTCTTTATTACCAGTATGATATAGGGCAAGTTGTTTCATAAACTTCAGCTTCCTCATCTGTAAGATAAAAGTTTCTGTCTTGTAGAATTGTTGCAAAGATTTAAAAAGATAATCTACTTAAGGCAATTAGTAGAGTGTTTAGAATTTGCTAAAGGCATTTTACAAAACTTAATAAAAAACAAGGTGACAGCTTACAGTTCCGTCTGAAGCACCTTGAAGACAGAGATGGAAACTTTTTTTATATTGTTGACCACTTCCCTCACTCCAGAAGCTGACACAGGATAGCATCACATAGGAGATATTTGTGGACTGATATTTATGGGTACTCTAAAAGAAAAATAAGTAGGCATGGCAGAAATGAATCTTAGTACACAAACTCAGGTATTTCAGAATGATCATGTACGCACATTTTCTTTAAATCATTTTAAATGATTCCTCCTCCTTTATTGAAGGAAATTCAGTGTCAGTCATCGTTATCTATTCCAGGAGGAAAATTCCTAGGGTCTTTTAAAACACAAGAACATCAGGGAATTTTCACACTGCTCCATACTGGTCATTACTGAAATGCCCAGTGACCCAGCTTGTATGGTTCCTGTAGGTCACCAGCAGCTTAGTTTCTTCTCTGCCTTGCGTTGAATAGTAGGCAACTGGACTAGCTACAGTTCATGCTTGAACTCAGGGTACAGTTCCCAGTGTTTTACTTGGCCATCACTTCCGGGATTCTTTCATCTTCCCAGGACTTTGCCAGGAGTCAGATATGAGCCCCGCTCCAAAAGGATCAGATCATTCTCTTTTCCTGTGTCAGTCAAAGGGATTACCCCCCTGTACTCTATGCTATGAAAGACAGCTCCCTCTCTTACTTTCTTGGCCACCTAATAATGACTTTAATAGGGTGCCTACATAATGACTTTAATAAGTTTAGGATTTGCTTTCAGTCCTACTAAAAAAAAAAAAAATTCTCTGAGGCAGGGAATTATTAAGGACCTGACTGCCTGTGTGAAATGAGAAAAGGAAAATAAATGAAACAATAATGAGCACAAATTAATATTTTAATAAACTATCATTCCCAACAAGAGTAATCAATTTGCCTGAACACTGAAGGATCAAAGCACAAAATAAAGGGATGCTGGAATGATGACAGCATATTCCTTCCGTGAGTCGGACAAGACCTTTCTCTCTGTAGTTTTGGCACTGGGTAAAAGAATAGGCCTTTGGTCAAGACTAGGATTCACTCTACCACCTTTCCAAATTGTAGGAAACTTTTTGATTGTTACAATGAGAGCATTATCCATGCCGGCAAAGCACATCTTGCCTCTTGAAAGAACAAAGGCTCAGAGAGGCCATAAAAATTGCTCATAAGTCTTTGTAGACATCAAAGGACTCTTACCAACAACATGCAGATGACTTAGTGAAAGTAAATCAGGAACATATGGATTAAGATTTTCTTGAAATACACATGGATTTAGAAACAAGGTGAGGAGGGAACTGCTTAAGGCCAAATGCATTTTGGATTTTCTAAACATGTGTGTGGCTATTACCAGTAACATTCCCACCCCACCCCAACCCCAACACACACATATAAACATTCACTCACTGCATAACCTAGGAACTGAGAAATGGTTAAGACCACACACCATGGGAGATTTGTAGCTTTTTACCCAAGGTTAGATTAATTCAACGATGATTTTCTTAATGTTTTCAGAAAAGAGGAAAAGAGAAGGAAAGTAGATTGACTGGTGATTCAAGATAAATAACAGACTTTTGATTCTGATTTCTGATTTCAAGAATAACCACTTAGTTGGCCTTGGTCTTCTCAGCTATAAAATGTAGGAAGTGGATTGATTGATTTCGTTAATGCTCAAAAATGTCTTTACTCTCTGACCATTTTGTTCATCTACTCCTCCTCATTCTTCCTTTTCTAATTTGGGCATGTGCACATTTTTACAGCAATAATAACAAGATCTAAACGTTTAGCACTAAAATATCCTATTATCCAAGCCTGGCCACAGGAAAAATTCAGAGCAAGTGAGAAAGGGTCTTAAGTATCTACCATTCACATTTTCTATCCCTCTTCTCCCCATGGAATACCATCACAAAGCACCTCTGCCCTCACTCACCCCAAACGCTTAAAGTAGCCCAATAGGGAACTCACACTAAGGGCTGAGCTATAGCATGTGATGATCTCTTTCATAAATAGGAAGTCATGTGGACTTTAAAAAACACTGGTTTATGACAATCGGGAAGCATCAAGAATTAAGTTTAAAATTACAAGACTAGAAACTGGAAGGAGTAATGTAAAGCATTTTATTACATATTTAAATCCTGATTATTAAAGTGAGGAAAGGTTACTACCAGCACCATCAGCAACAGATAGACTGAATATCTACTGAAGAATTCTTTATTAAGAAAATGTTCTCATTCATAGCGTGCCTGATACCCTGAATCTGAAACAACTCTTTCTGGGAAGGCCTACTGTCTTCTGATAGAAAATATTTAAGTATTAAAAAGTTCTGATAGAAGATATTTAGGTACTAAAACTATTATTCAGCAATTCTCTGTCTCTAGTGTAACTGCTGCAGTATGATTGTAGTTATTTCACAATTGCTCATTTTCCAAGTGTATGCAAAGTAGATAGTGACTGGGATCTGTATTTGAGACAGAGATCTAAATTTTCAAACTTAGTTTTGAGTTAATAACCTAAGTGAACCCAGACACAGTGCTGACATCAAAACCCTTCTCTCTATCAAGATGTACAACATATAGAGATTCTTTCCTGAGAAAACTGCTTGTAACATATGAATCCCAATTACTGTATGATAAAATTTTGTGATACAGTAAGTCACCTACATATAAAACTTCAAGTTGTGAACTTTCAAAGATGCAGATGAATTGCATCCGGCAAGGAACAAGAACCTCTGTCATTAACGTCAGGCGTGAGTGAAATAGCAGTTTGCCCTCCATCTCCTATAGCTGAGGATCTTCAGCTCTACCATCTTCCACCTACTCTCCTTCTTTCAGTCAGTAACTCTTCTTGCCTGCTCACTTGATGCCAGCCCTGGTATGCTGGCTGTTGTACTGCACCACTGCACTTTTGAAGGTACTGAACTACACGATGAAAAATGTTTTCTTTATCTTTTGTGTTTGTTTTTATGTATTATTTATGTGAAAAGTATAAACCTATTATAGTATAGTACTACCTAGACAACTGCATTAGTTGGGTATCTAGGCTAACTTTATTGGACTTATGAATGTGATCATGAAATGGAACTCTTTTGTACGTAGGGGACTTACTGTGTAAATATTCTGATCTTGAAATAATCTTTCCTATCACCTTGTCCAGCTGGACCATGTTAATTTCTCCTCCTATGTGCTCCCATAGTACTTTTTATTTTCTGATCATAGCACTGAAGATTGTTAAGATCTGAGAGAGAAAGAATGGTGACTATCTTGTTCTCATTTGTATTTTCAGAGCCTAGACAGTGCATGGCATACATATTAAATATTTTCTCAATACACACATAAATAAGTTAACTTTATTTCATGACTCTGTTACTAAAATTAGTACTGGATAACTTTTGCTGACTCTCCAAACAATCTAGCCATCTCTGGCCCCTAGTTTACAAACATTATAGTTGGACCCTCTGTGGCTTCAAAGGGCATTTTATAATGCTTTTATTTGCTGCTATCCGTATTTTAATTTGAGCACTGCATTAATTCCATTTCACAGATGACAAGCCTATGGCAAAACCTCTACATCTAGCCCCCCAAAATGAAAGTAGTTCATGAACAAGGGTGAAAGGGATCACCCAGAAAATCCTGACTTTCAGTTCCGTTTGTACTTCCTCATAAGAAGGAAATCTCAAGCTGTTTTTGTGGAACTCAAGGACTTTGTGAATGTGTTTTGCAGATATGTAGACATATATGTAAAATGCACAAGCAAAAGTAAAACCTGACAATGAAAATCCACATGACAGTGAAAATCACAGCATTGAGGTGATACAATTTATTCAAGCCTCGAATTTATTCACGCCTGCTGTGTTGGCATTCCTAGGCATGCTATGCTGGGGACACAGAGCTAAATAACAAAATTAATATCATTTTATGAAAAATGCAATCTAGTCAAAAATTTAAAATGTACACGAAGAATTAAAGTCCCCATTAATGTATTTCTTTACAAATTATTGACCAAGGAGAAAGATACTGCAGAGCTCTTTTTGCTCATTTTTGAGAAGGTTCATGGAGGAAAATATAAATCTGTAGCTTTGTATGACTACTACATAAACACAATAGGAGAAGAAAATTTAAGCATTTATGTCCATTTCACCATAGCACCCATCTGAAAATGATGTGACATCTATAATGATAGTCAGAAGGAATGCCCAAAATAGAACAAACGAAAAACAACAACAACGAAAAATAGGAGCTAAAGTCCCTATTAAAGAGGCTGCTAAAATAATCAGGATGTTCAGATATACATTGTATAGATGAGCCATATGCTGAAACAATGCTGGGGTACTTCAAACAGAGTTGGGCAACCATACAAATTAACATGTGCTCTTTATATTTCCTAGTTTGGGAATTATTTATAATTATAGTGGCAGAGAGTAGTTTGCCTTTTATATTAAACTTTATTGGCTATTCTGAACCAAAACAAGAATATTTATTGTACAAATATTTCAAATGAGAATATATTTGTTTGTTTATAAAATAAACCTCATTAACTAAATATATTTTTAACATGATATAATTCTACTACCTGATAGTTTTAATAAGTGAAACAAGTTCAGTTTGGCTTGTTAGGGTTACAGTATCACAGTACTACAGATATACTGTGAGCAGTGTAATAAACTAAATCTTTGAACTTGATATGCTAAGCAAAATAAACAAATTTTACTGGTTGAAAAGTTGTAAATTTCTGACAAAGGCAGGCTTTGAAGTATCTAAAATAAAGTAAATTTGAATTTTAAACATCTTATTGGCATAAAGAATATCATAAAACTATTTTCCCCATAGAAGAGTGAAAATTTAGGTACATGAGTACGAATTTTCTCTTAATTGAACACTTACCAATGATAGTGTGTAAGTAGTATTTATACACTGGCATTAACTCAACTTTGGTGCTAACTGCTTCTACCACATCCTTTTTAAGGTTCTGATTCAGTTCAGTTGAAAATAGTTCTGAAATTTCAAAGCAAACCATTTACTACTAAAGTTACTATTTGTAAGTACTGAATTTTATGACTGCAATACTGTGGAGCCAAACAAAATACAGAAATAAATTGGGTGATGATGTTGATAAAAAACTAGGATTGTCATCCAAACCCCCAATTTTAAAGTTTAAGTGTTAATCCAAAGAGCCAGGTTGTTCTCACTGATTTATTTATAGCAAGTCAGTGTTATAAACTGTAAGCATAAAGTAATGTTATACATATAAGAAAGGACTTTTAAGTTTTGTTTGCAACGCCACATAAGGTTTCAGTCCTTAAAGGGTTAATACTGCTAAAAATGACACTGACCTGATCCAAACTCCTCCCTAACAAAAGGTTTTAAAAGTATGGAAAGACTAAGATACTATAAAGGGTCACTCAGTCTTTCTGAGCTTCTTTCTGAGCTTCAGCAAGCAACAGCAATGACAAATTTCCATAAAAGAAGCTCTTCTATCATCATGGTTTGTCTCAGAAGCAGACCCCAGGAAGAGGATCTGAATACTAGTGACACTTGGGGAGATGCAGAAATGATACATAGGGAATAGAAAAGTGAGAAAGGAAGAGAAGGCAATTAATTAAGAGTCCATTATTAGGACAGTTTCATTAAGCACAACCAGAGCATAATTCCACACGGAACCTCTGGGACACAAGGTAGAAACCATCTATCACATCTGTAGGGCAGGAAAACTCTATATCGCAACTGCTGATCAGTCACTGGAAGAAGTCTGCTCCAATAGATGGGAGTTCTGGGCACTTCCAACATAAGGAGTGGGAAGTCCAGCCCAGTACAGAGGGAGGAAGGCCTGTGAACTCATGAAGAGCTCTAGAGTAGCTGCTCCAGGTACACAGTGTTTCCCAAACTAACTGATGACCTAATCCTTTACTTTGGCCACCTGATGTGAAGAACTGACTCATTTGATAGTATCGGGAGGGAGTAGGGAGGGGGGTTCAGGATGGGGAACACGTGTATACCTGTGGCGGATTCATGTTGATGTATGGCAAAACCAATACAATATTGTAAAGTAATTAACCTCCAATTAAAACAAATATAAAATAAATAAGTCAATACATTTAAAAATAAAAGAAAAGACCCTGATTCTGGGAAAGATTGAAGGTGGGAGGAGAAGGGGACAGCAGAGGATGAGATGGTTGGATGGCATCACCGACTCAATGGACATAAGTTTGAGTAAACTCTGGTAGTTGGTGATGGAAAGAGAGGACTGGCGTGCTGCAGTCCATGGGGTCGCAAAGAGTTGGACACGACTGAGCAACTGAACCGAACTGAATTCTTTTTTTTTTTTAATTCTTAAATAATTTACACTAGAGCTTTATTGTTTTGGAAATAGTAAAATCATACAGTGCCCTAATGAACGTTATAATATAAAAAGTACTTCCATATACCTTATCTATTTTGAGTCTTAAAAACCAGGTATTATTATCTCCATTGTATAAGTAAGAAAAACTGAGGTCTAGGTAGGTTTATGGATACTGGTAGACGCAAAAAGCAAACTCAGACTTCCTATCTTAAGATCCTAAATATATCAAGCTACTTCTTGCAGGAAATACATTTTCAACTAATAACATATGAGTTTATTAAAGTAATAAATAAATAAATACCAGGGCTCCCCTGGTGGCACAGACAGTAAAGCATCTGCCTACAATGTGGGAGAGCCGGCTTCAATCCCTGGGTCGGGAAGATCCCCTGGAGAAGGAAATGGCAACCCACTCCAGTATTCTTGCTTGGAGAATCCCATGGACTGAGGAGCCTGGCAGGCTACAGTCCACAGGGTTACAAAGAGTTGGATATGACTGAGCGACTTCACTTTCTTTATTAAAGTAACCCGCCACCACACCATATATACAGTTCTATGAAACTCAGTAGATGAAAAATTTTTAGACAACTTTGAATTCCGTGGCTACTATAGATATAGTGAAGCTTGCTGTCACTTTAATGTACTGTGCTGTCTATAGTATTACTGATAGGTACCTGAGATAGCCCTATAAATTTTAAGCTTTTATGTGCCTTCTATATTTCACAGTATAAGATCACAATTTATAATGATATGATATATTGTCATAGAAACTGTCAGCTAGCAAAGTCCAAATATATTTTAAAGATTTGCAGTTACTAACTGTACTGAAGGAAAAACAAAGTCTTCAAAAGCATATAGATCTATGATTTGGGAATTTTTAAGCTAATATTTATTGAGTGTTTACTATGTTCCCCACACCACTGTAAGTAATTTATAGGTATTAATGCATGAGTTCTCAGAACAGCTCTCTGGGGTGAGTCTGTCATCCTCTACACTATTTGACAAGTGAAAAATCTGAGCACAAAGTTAAATAACTTGCCCAACTTATATAGTTTATGAGGGGTAATGCTAAGATTTGACCCATGTAATCTGGCTTCATGGGCTACATTCATAGACCTTATGCCTACTGGACTTAACCACAGAGTTGTTCCACGTATTGGCCTATTAAGAATTATCAAGTTTTTAATTTTTATTTAATCAGTGTAAAGAGAAAGTACTTCCTAAACAATCATTGTCAGATAAAAGATCATTTAAACTTGCCTGTATTATGAATAATTGCTTCCAATAGACTTGACCCAAACTATCTTAGGCAGAACTTTAATTTTCTAAGATCTCCCTGACATTTTATTCTCAAGGGCTTTTAAAATTTTTATTTACTGAAATAAAATCTTCATGTGCATAATTAGAGGCTGCATATTGGAAATGAAGGAGAGGGAGGAAGAGTGAATGAGAGAGAGAGAGAGAGAGAGAGAGAGAGAGACAAGGAGAGAGAGCAAGAGAATATAGATATATACATTCTCAGCCTGAAACAGAAAATATTATTAAGTTAGAAAGTCATTTTCTTGCTAAACTAAAGCAGTGCACATTATTCTGATTTATTTAACAGATGTTCTCCTGAAAGAGTTATATGTTGATTTTGACATATTTGTGAAACTACATATTAACCGACAACACTTTTGTTTTATTTGTTTGTTTGTTTTCTTATTGATGAAACCTTCAAACATGCTTTATCTCCTTTCTAGGTGTTTGATCAAGTAGCCAATAAACCAAAAACCTTGATATGCAGTAGTAAACCTTCTTTGTAAATCAAGCATCCTTGAAGAATAATACTAACATTTTTAGTTGGGCAAAACCAAGGAATAACCAGATATTTCTTTTCTTGATGGAATCCTACAGCTTTATGTGAAATGAAAATATCTTCTGCTGTATTAATAAATAAGAAATGCCCCAGCCATCAGTGATTCCTGGCCTTCAAATGTGAAAGAGGGCTCCCAAAATTGCAATCCAGGGAATGCTGCCATCCCCCAGGGTGACTGCTGAGGAGCTAGGGGAGTGCAAGAAGCAAGGTGAACAGGGAAACCAGACTGGCCCAGATAGCTGAGCTGCATATGAAGAAATGAAGTCAGCGAGCCCCGAGGCTTACATCTTCCCAGGCAAAGAACGCTAAATTCCTTAACTTGATACCTGATCGTTGATGTTCAGACTGCCTGCTCCCTTTGTTGCAAACTCCTACATAGCCTGATTGATTACCCCTCCTGTCTCCTTGGAGCAGTTTTCTCAGAGCTACTGAGCTGCTGTCTCCCGAGATCTGAGTCCTAAACATTCCCACCAAATAAAAGAACTCTCTACTTTCAGGTTGTGACTGTATTTTTCAGTCAACACTTAAAACATTGCATGTAAGGAGAAAGAGGCTGGTAATGGAGATGTTTGTGGGGGGAAATGATGTCTTTCAAGAATATGGAAGTGAAGTCACTCAGTTGTGTCTGACTCTTTGTCACCCCATGGACAGTAGCCTACCAGGCTCCTCCATCCATGGGATTTTCCAGGCAAGAATACTGGAGTGGGCTGCCATTTCCTTCTCCAAGAATATGGAAGGAAATCCTAAATGAAAGACTTCAGACACCAATGCACAAATGGTCTATGACTCTAAGACCTCTCAATTAAAACTATGCACATCTTGGCAAAGAAGCACAAAAGCAGTAGAAAAGTCAATAAGGGAAACAAAGTGGATGCCAGGGTGGTGATGTCAGCACCTGTACAGTGGCATCACAGCAATAAATAACTTCAACATTAGAATCAGTAATCACACTGGCATCCTACCTCCCATCTTACAATTGCCCATGGGTAAAAGGAATTACTCACCATACTCATGAAAAGCCAAACAGAGACAGTTTGGGGTATTATCCTCTTCTCAGAAGTGAGAATAAAAGAGATAGTTCAATGTTCACTAATGTGGTTGATTTTCACTCTGAATCTCTTAATGAAAAAAAAAAAGACATTCAAGCTGTCAAAATGTGTACATAATACAAAGTGATTACAAATATGAAAAAGTTTTTAATTGTGTGTGTGTGGCTTAACATGAGATTTCAAACTTAAAAATACTCTGTATATGTGCACTTGAATATCTGTTTTCTTACCATGTGGTCACAGGCATGTAATCTTTGAGTTTTAAGAACAATTCAAACCTTCAACTGACATAAAGAAAAACTGAGTCATTCCGTGTAAGAAATTTTTAATCCCTTGCCATTCAAAGGAAAGCAACTCATACTCACAAATATTAATGCAAATGCATGTAGCCACAAGGATGTGTTTGAGAAGCTATACATTAGCTGACATCATATTTTTAAAATTGCTTTAGGGGCTTCTGTGGTAGCTCAGCTGGTAAAGAATTCACCTGCAATGCAGGAGACCCTGGTTCGATTCCTGGATCGGGAAGATCCCTTGGAGAAGGGATAGGCTACCCACTCCAGTATTCTTAAGCTTCCCTGGTGGCTCAGATGGTTAAGAAATCACCTGCAATGTGGGAGACCTGGGTTCAATCCCTGGGCTGGAAAGATCCCCCTACTCCAGTATTCTGGCCTGGAGAATTCCATGGACAGAGGAGCCTGGAAGGCTACAGCCCATGGCGTCACAAAGAGTTGGACACAACTGAGCGACTTTCACTTCATTTGACTTCATAGTGCTTTAAACTTCAGTTAGCCTAAAGTCTAATTGACCAAATGTTGAGGCTGGCAAGTATCCGATTCATTTGGTTGAGGTCTCTGTGTTTAATTTTAGTCATGAAAGGAAAATTAGACAACTACTCCCATTTTATGATATTGGTAGACAGATCTTATATATAAGTAAATAAAACATCGCTGGTGAACTCAAGCAGCTTCCACTCCACTTGTGGGGATGAAGACAATATATGATGAATCATCTTGGAAATGATTCAGCATCAAATAGAGGGGGGCAAAACTTGACCTGGACCTTGAAGTATAAGTACAGTTATTCAAAATCAGGGCACAGAATGAGCTGGTGAGAATGGGCACACGGTAGTTGGAGATAAAGAGAGGATGGGGAGGAGTTCTGTTTAATGGGAAAGGAGAGTTTATATTGAAGAATCATGGAAATACATTTGAATAAGTAGAACAGGACCAAACCAAAAGCTTCTGCAATTAATAAAAATAGATGCAATTAATAATGATAATAACTAATAATTTCTCTTATTAAAAAATTTCTATTCCCCAACAACTAGAAAAATCTGCTGTATTTTAAATCAGTTCAGTTCAGTCACTCAGTCGTGTCTGACTCTTTGCAACCCCATGAATTGCAGCACACCAGGCCTCCCTGTCCATCACCAACTCCCGGAGTTCACTCAAACTCACGTCCATCGAGTCAGTGATGCCATCCAACGATCTCATCCTGTGTCATCCTCTTCTCCTCCTGCCTCCAATCCCTCCCAGCATCAGAGTCTTTTCCAATGAGTCAACTCTTTGCATGAGGTGGCCAAAGTACTGGAGCTTCAGCTTTAGCATCATTCCTTCCAAAGAACACCCAGGGCTGATCTCCTTTAGAATGGACTGGTTGGATCTCCTTGCAGTCCAAGGGACTCTCAAGAGTCTTCTCCAACACCACAATTCAAAAGCATCAATTCTTTGGTGCTCAGCCTTCTTCACAGTCCAACTCTCACATCCATACATGACCACAGGAAAAACCATAGCCTTGACTAGACGGACCTTTGTTGGCAAAGTAATGTCTCTGCTTTTGAATATGCTCTCTAGGTTGGTCGTAACTTTCCTTCCAAGGAGTAAGCGTCTTTTAATTTCATGGCTGCAATCACCACCTGCAGTGATTTTGGAGCCCCAAGAAAATGAAGTCTGCCACTGTTTCCACTCTTTCCCCATCTATTTCCCATGAAGTGGTGGGACCAGATGCCATGATCTTAGTTTTCTGAATGTTGAGCTTTAAGCCAACTTTTTCACTCTCCTCTCTCTCTTTCATCAAGAGGCTTTTTAGTTCCTCTTCACTTTCTGCCATAAGGGTGGTGTCATCTGCATATCTGCATATTTTAAATCACCAGTGACCAGAATGAGCCCTAAGGTGTTTTTTTTTAATTATTTTTCATATTCTATTCCTTTTTCTTACTAAAATATACTCTTTAGTTCTTTCATTAAGGATCTGTGAATAAATAGCTTTAACACACTTTTGTTTTTTTTTAAATCTTTTGGGTTTTTTAATCATGTTTTTGGTGTTAGTATTTTTGTGTTTTTGTCTAGAGAACTATATAAAATTTCTTTCTTATTCTTGAGTGGTACTTTATTAACTATAGTCAAAACTGTGGAAATTTCTAGTTTCCAGTCTTTCCAGCAAGTTGGAACTTGTCTCTCCCAACCACATAACAAGGAAAAAGCTGCAAAAGCTAAAAGGCAACAATTCCTCTTAGATTCACAGGAGAAATGAGGCCCTAGGGCAAACCACTGCCCCCCAGAATGAAGAGACACACAGGCTGATAAAGAGAATCATAATTTACCAAATCAGAAATCGTTGTGGGAAGTAGCACCAAAGGAGAAAAACCTAAACAGTGACTAATGAATTGTGAGAGGATCAAGGCAGAGAAGTTCACGAGTTTAAAACTCATGGAGGTCCAGTCTTGGAGTGGGGGATCCACACCTGCATGTGTGAATCTCCACAAGCTCTACCAGGTTCCTCTGACAGCAAAGATTGGTGAAAAATCTCTCACTTCTGGTAGGAGGAGGATGAAAACACTCACTTGGAAAAGCGCCCAGAGCATTCTCTTTGTAACAAGTCTTGCCCTCAAGAGAAACTATTTTACCAGAGCCTAACCAGTCCATTCTAAAGGAGATCAGCCCTGGGTGTTCTTTGGAAGGAATGATGCTAAAGCTGAAACTCCAATACTTTGGCCAACTCATGTGAAGAGTTGACTCATTGGAAAAGACTCTGATGCTGGGAAGGATTGGGGGCAGGAGGGGAAGGGGACAACAGAGGATGAGATGGCTGGATGGCATCACTGACTCGATGGACGTGAGTCTGAGTGAACTCCGGGAGTTAGTGATGGACAGGGAGGCCTGGCGTGCTGCGATTCATGGAGTTGCAAAGAGTCGGACACGACTGAGCGTCTGAACTGAACTGCCTGGGAATTTATTCAAAGAGTAACCAACCTGAGGGAACAGAAATATCCACCCCAGTTGCCTTAACCTTCCTGTCCCACCTAAGGAGGAAAAAATAAAACAAAACTGAGATGCATCTGTGAAGATCACAGCCCAGGGGCACTCACCACAGCGCTGAAATCTAATCAAGTGTTAAGTTAGTCACTCAGTCGTGTAGCGCACCAGGCTTCTCCGACTACAGAAATTTCCAGCAACAATACTGGAGTGGGTAGCCATTCCCTTCTCCTGATCCAGGAATCAAACCCTGGTCTCCTGCATTGCCGGTGGATTCTTTACTGTCTGCGCCACCAGGGAAGCCTGCCAGGACAATAGAATGCAATGTTTCCCAATTCTCTTTACCTTATCCGTATCTGTGTGGGCTCCTGTGAAACAGTGAAAAGAACTATGTGCTCAAGTGAAAGAACCATACATCCCAGACCATTTTTAAGAAGTCTCTAGATAAATCCAAAGACAACAGATGAGACAAAAACAAGGACACCAGAGGAAATTTTAGCCTCTGAAACCTACAGCTAGAGTAAACAGTAAACAAAGTCTAACCCCTAGTCAGATAAATATAAAACCTCAGTAAAGGGTTATTTACCTCAGTGCTTTTATCCACTATAACATGTTTTATTTTGAACAACAACAACAACAACAACAACAAAAAACTGCAAAGCATACTAAAAGATAAAAAATACAATTTGATGAAATGTCAGAACTGAACTCGGCAATGTTAGCATTATCAGAAAAGTAATTTAAAATAGCTATCCTAAACCGTCATTTGAACGTATCATTCCATTGTTTTCTGCCCTTTATTGTAGTTTATATATACATTTTCACACTAATTACTGTTTCTTCTGTAGGTAATCTCCTTTTTAATCTTATTAGTACCTAATAAGATTCTTTCCTTGTTTCTGGATATTTTTCTATGATATTTCCAGGTATGGGTTTATTTTCATTGCTAGAACTTATGGTGTTTTTTTTTTTTTTTTAAATAACGTTGGTATCTTTCCTCAGTTCTAGAAAACTGTAACCAAAGCTCTTTGAATGTTTCTCCCCTTATTTAGACAAATGTTAGACCTTTCTCTTCCATTCTATCCTGCATATGTGTAAAGCTCTTTCGTGTTTTGCATATCATCATCTGAAGTGCAATCTACTTATTTGCTGATTTTTGGCTGGGCTGCCTTTACTGCTGCGAGGGCTTTTCTCTCGTTGCGACAAGTGGGGGCCAGTCTTTGTTGCAGTGTGCAGGCTTCCCATTGCGATGACTTCTCTTGTTGTGTGGCATGGGCTCTAGGGTGCTCGGGCTTCAGAAGTTGTGGGTCCTTGGCTCTAGAGTATAGGCTCAATAGTTGTGGCATGCGGGATTAGTTGCTCTGCAACATGTGAGATTTTCCCAGACCAGGGATCAAACTCTTGTCTCTGGCATTGGCAGGCAGATTCTTGACCACTGACCCACCAGGGAAGCACCCTCTTAATTTCTTTAAATTGTTTTTCCAACCTATTTTTTTTTCTAGTTATGTTCAATCCACTGTTTTATATAATTCATCCAGTTTTATTTTAATTTGAATGATTATATTTCATATTCTTGAAAGGTATAGCTTTATCTTTTGCAAAATTACTTTTATATACTTTTGCAAACATACTACGGTTCTTTTCTTATAGTTGAGTTACCAATAATTTAAAATACTTTATAGTATCTAATTAAGAGTGTTCATCCCAAATATTCTGAAGGACAAAGCTTGATACATCTTGTGTTTGCTGATTCTCAATCACAGTTATAATCTACGTGTTTCCTGATTTTTTTGAGTTCCTCTTTAGCTTGAGCTTTCCTGTGTGAACTCTGCATAGATGATTTGTAAAATGTCTCTCCAAGGTGACTCTGTTTGCCTGTGCCAGGGTGCTCTACACCTAGTAGCCTGGGACCAATCTTTACGTTCATTTTTCAGCAGGAGTTTTCTTACCACACTTATAGCATTAAATCAGACTCCAAGTGAAACTTTTTAAAAACAGAGATCCTAAACAAAGGCAAGTTTCTTTGTTGTTTCTCTGTGTCATTGAGTAGAATCTTAAAACCTCAGTAGTTACCTATTGCTGGTGGTGCTTTAGTCGCTAAATTGTGTCCAACTCTTGTGATCCCATGGACGGTAGCCCACCAGGCTCCTCTGTCCATGGGATTCTCCAGGCAAGAATACTGGAGTGGGTAGGCATTTCCTTCTCCAGGGGATCTTCCCAACCTATTACCAAGTACAAATTATATTTCTCTCATCTTCCTCCAGTCTAGGACTGTTGTGGCATTGGTTCATATACCTAATGCTTTTTTGTTTTTCCTGTTACTTGCGGATTTTCCTGTCTTGCTTTCTAGTTCCACCATGGATTTTTTAGAAATTCATCTATTCTTCCTAGTGTCTAAGGGTTTGCATTGACAGTATTGTTCTATTGGCTTAGACCATATCTTTCTAAAACTAAAGGGCCAAAGAGGGCCAAAATATTTTTTAATTCATATCTCAGAATGAACTTTAATGAACTCTAATTCTTTACCATGTGAAGTGAAGTGAAGTGAAGTGAAGTGAAGTCGCTCAGTCGTGTCTGACTCTTTGCGACCCCGTGGACTGTAGCCTGCCAGGCTCCTCTGTCCATGGGATTCTCCAGGCAAGAATACTGGAGTGGGTTACCATTTCCTTGGAAAATATAGAGAAGACAGACTTATGCCTGTTTTTCTGTCTATTTGTAAATACACATACAGACACAGGAAGCATACACACTCCCTACTTTCTGTCCCTGATAGGTTATATCTGTACTGAGGATGGCAGTGGGGATCAAGCAGGATGAGTCAGAAATGTCAGGTTAAAAAGGAAGTGTTTTCCTCTATTCTAAGAATCTAAAACCCAGGAACTGAGACCAAACTCACTCAGTCACTTATCCACATACAAGCAAGTAGGTCCAGACAAAATGCCAAAAGTGAAAATGGGCTTCTTGGGCCAGAGGTTAGAATAAGGGAATGGAGCTGGCAGGGATAGGCAGTTGCTAAAAAACTAAAAATTAGCCACTCATGGTGAAAGGAGTGAAACAAGCCAGAATTCATTAGGAAATAAAAGCCCTAAACATTAATCCTAAATATTAATGGGTGTCCTTAACTTTAAAATGGAAATAACAGTGAAACTTATCTTCCTAAGCTGTAATGAGGGGTGATACGAAAAATAATAGTAATCGGCACCAGCCAAGAACATAGGCACCAGTCAATTAGTTGTTGTTCAGTCACCCAGTTGTGTCCAACTCTTTGTGATCCCATGGACCGCAGTACGCCAGGTCTCCCTGTCCCTCACCATCTCCTGAAGTTTGCCCAAGTTCATGTCCATTGCATAGGTGATGCGATCCAGCCATCTCATCCTCTGATGCCCTCTTCCCCTTCTGTCCTCAATCTTTCCCAGTATCAGGGACTTTTCCAATGAGTAGGCTGTTCACATCAGATGACCAAAATACTAGAGCTTTAGCTTTAGTATCAGTCCCTACAATGAGTATTCAGGATTTATTTCCCTTAAGATTGACTGGTTTGATCTCCTTGTTGTCCAAGGGATTTTTAGGAGTTTTTTCCAGCACCACAGTTTCAAAGCATCAATTCTTTGGCGCTCTGCTTTCTTTATGGTCCAGCTCTCACAACCATACGTGACCACTGGGAAGACTATAGCCTTGACTACACAGACCTTGGTTGGCAGAGAAATGTCTCCGCTTTTCAACACACAGTCTAGGTTTGTCATAGCTTTCCTGCCAAGAAGCAATCTTCTGATTTCATGGCTGCAGTCACAATCCACAGTGAGTTTAGAACCCAAGAAGAGGAAATCTGTCACTATTTCCACCTTTTCCCCTTCTATTTGCAATGAAGTAATGCGGCCAGATGCCATGGTCTTAAATTTTTTAATATTTAGTTTTAAGCCAGCTCTTTCAGTCTCCTCCTTCATCCTCATCAAAAGGCTCTTTAGTTCCTCTTTGCTTTTTGCCATTGGAGTGGTATTATCCACATATCTGAGGATGTTGCTATTTCTCCTGCCTATCTTGATTCCAGCTTGTAATTCATCCAGCCTGGCATTTCTCAAGATTTGCTCAGCATATAGGTTAAACAAACAGGGTGACAGCAGATAGCCCTGTCACACTCCTTTCTCAATCTTGATCCAATCAGTTGTTCCATACAGGGTTCTATTGCTTCTTGACCTGCATACAGGTTTCTCAGGAGACAGGTAAGATGGTCTGGTGTTTCCATCTCTTTAAGAGCTTTCCACAGTTTGTTATGATCCACACAATCAAGGCTTTAGTGTAGTTGATGAAACAGAGGCAGATGTCTTTCCAGAATTCCCTTGTTTTCTCTATGATCCAGTAAATGTTGACAATTTAATCTCTGGTTCCTCTGCCTTTTCTAAACTCACCTTGGAAACAGTTGTAAAAAGAATCAGTCTAGTCATACTATTGCCTATAGGTAAATGTCCTAGTCGTGATATATGTTAAATGAGATTGTACAAGCAAAAGATTGTCCATTGTGTCTGACACAGACCAAGCATTCAATAAGTATGAACTATTACCATTGAAAGTGAGTGAAAGTGAAAGTCGCTCAGTCATGTCCTACTCTTTGCAACCCCATGGACTGCCCATGGAATTCTGTAGGCCAGAATACTGGAATGGGTAGCCTTTCCCTTCTCCAGGGGGTCTTCCCAACCCAGGGATCAAACCCAGTTCCCCTGCACTGCAGGCGGATTCTTTACCACCTAAGCCACAAGGGAAGCCCAATTGCCATTAGATGAGATCAAATAAAAGCAAGATGTAAATAAATATGGAAAGATGAGGTCCATACGAGAGCCTCCAAACATATGGTTAATGTTCTTATCTTACTTTTATTAACTGGTAGATTCATGGAACAATGGAGTTATATTGGCCCAGAGAACAAGTCAGGTCAACAATGCCCAGAAATGATGTGAGCTCTTTCCATTTCACACAGAAATTAAGACAAACAGCCAGAAGAATTCAGGTTTCCTAATTCTCATTCTAGTACATCAAAATACCTCTATAATAATTATTTACATTTATATGGATTTCTGACAGTTTCCAAAATATTTTGACATACATTATCATTTTCAGTGATAATCAATGAATAAACAAAAGGATGCTTTAGCTTCCAGCAGGGGTGAGGGTGGGACAGAACAGCAATATAACTGGATTTTAAATCCACTTTAGGGTGACCAAAATTTAAAGAATGTTGTTTTAAATGCCACAGCTCAAGAATTGGGCAAGTTCAATACATATCAATGCAAATATGTTAGATGCAGTGTGGATAGTTTCCATGGTAATTTCCATATGATGGATGGATGGATAGATTAAATTTTTGTTTTGAGCTTCTGAAAAAAAAATACTACATAAAGCAAAAACTTCTTGAAATTATATCTCACAAAAGAATCTTTTCCTGGTAATACTGAAGACACAACAAAAATGTATCTCAAAAAGAGCTTTCTATAACTGTGGATTCATCAGTTAAAACTTTTGACTTAGGGGAAAGAACAAGATGGTGGAGGAATAAGTGTACATGGAGTACATCTGTCTCTATGGATATATCAGGAATACACCTTCAGACACAGAAGTACATGCAGAATACCAGATGAGAGCAGACAGGAGTACCTGACCAGCAGAAAAGAAAATATAGAACCATGCAAAGCTCAGTAAGACAATGGAATTAGAGGGAAAAACAGGAATGTTAGTAGGACTGGACCTGCCCTCAGTGGGTGGGGAAACTGAAGCAGGGGTCCGATCTCCACAGCAGGGCAACTGTCTGAGTCAGAAGAGAAACATTTAAGGCTGAGAGTGAAACAGCTGATCTGTGGCAGCCTAAATGGAATGAGAATCAGACAGTACTTGCCTCAGCCATACAGGGACAGCCATACAGGGACTCAAAAAGCATTCCAGACAGGGACACAGATCCCCTGGAAGGCACAGCAGGCGGGGCTGGAGTTTGGGGATTGTGGAGCAATCCCCAGGCGAGGGCTGCTGTTGACTGCAGAGAGACAGATCGGGGGGATGTGAGGAAGGAGATCGTGGTGGGAAGATACCTGTGGAGGAAAGGTGGGCAGCCACAGAAGAGGGGCAATGCTGCCCCACAGAAGAGGGGCAAACATGCAAGGGGTGGAGACATCATCATAGCCTCTCTCCTCCCACACATGTCAGCATTCGCAGCTGAATAGAGAGGATGGCCCATCAAATGCCTGATGCACTGAACTACAGGGTAGGACCCCACCCAGGGTGCTCCTTTAAGGGACTGATGTGCCAAATTACAGAGTAGGACCCCAGCCATGGGGGCCCCTCTATGTGCCCAATGCACCCAACAACAGAGAAGGGCCCCTGGCAAGGGAGCCCTCTACGTGCCTGAATGAGCAGAGCTACAGAGAAATACTGACCAAAGAGGCCTTCTGATTGCCAGCTAAAAAGCTCAGAAAGAGACTCTGATAGGGCCATAACTCCTACTCCTGCGGTGGAGGCAGTCTGTGTCCCTGCACAATTGGCTCCGCCAGAGTCCCTGCAAGCCAAGCAGCTGTACCACCTTCACACTCAACTCTCACTGGGGCAGAGCTACCACAGGAAAAAAAGTCATGCGCCTGTGCACACAAGGTTGATTCAGTTGTGTCCAACTCTTTGCGACCTTGTAGACTGTGGCCTACCAGGCTTCTCTGTCAGGGAGGAGGATTCTCCAGGCAAGAACACTGGAGCGTATTGGCCAATACTGGTTGCCATACCCTTCTAGAGCTCTATATCTCCCGTTGCCCTAGCCACCAACTCCCCTGAGTACCTGGTGCTGCCAGAACCCGTGAGACCCACCAGCTGCACCACCTCCACATCTGGCCCTCATAGGAGCAAACCCAAGCTCTCCAGGACAGCCTCAGGAGCTAAACCCCAGTGGGTGACCCACATGTAGAGGTGGAAATGAAACCACAATTGAAACCCAGGGGCAGTGTGGCTAAGGAAGAAGACCCCGAACCTTTCCACCAGCTGTACAAGCTGCAGATTAAATCCACACAATCAACTAGGCAGACTCTGTGTCTATGGAAAATATAAAAGATCATTGAGAGCTCCTACAAAAGAAAATGCACTAGCTCTGATAGCCGCGGACATTGGAGGCAAGAACACACAGGAGTAGGACCAGATTAGAATCTGAACCACCCCCACAGTGGGTCTAGAGGTTAGCATAGCATTAGAGGGCATCTTAGGGAGGTGAGGTGGACTGTGACTCCCAGTGAGGGAAAGGATTCTGACAGCAGTGACTCAAGAAAGACATTTATTATCCTTATGTTTTGACTTGTTCTGTAGATTTCTTTGGATTTTTTTTTCCCTTTTCTTCCCCCTCTGTTGTAGCTGTAGATTTTATTGGCACAATGAAATCTAATTAAGCTTTTGAGCTTTTCTTTTTCTTTTTTTTCTTAGTCACATTATTTATTGTTGTTATAAACCTCTGCTTCTACGTTGGGCTTTTGCAGTTCTGTGGAGTTTTCCTTTATTTTTTTCTTTTCAGTTTAATTTTTAAACCTATTATAAATTTTTCTACATTTATTCCTTTGTTTGCTTTTCCTACTGTTCTTTTCCCCTTGCAGTTAATCCTTAATGTACATAAATCTTTATCTACCTCTATTTAACTTTGCATATCTACTCTTTCTTTCTTTTCTTTCTCTCCTTTCCTCTCAACATATTTTTAGTTTTATTTTCATTGCTTTGTTCCCCAGTTGGCACCTTGCTTTAGTTTTGTTTTCCAGTTTGTGCTTTAGTTAGTTTTGTTCTTAACTGGCAAATATAATTTTTGATTTCCTTTGTTCAACAGGCCAATCTATTGTACTTTATTTTTGCTGGACTGCTTTCACTTTGCTCATGGGTATATACATATATGTGTATATTCCATAATTTCAATTATTATTTGCCTGATTTTGTAACTACCATTTGTCTGGGGTTCATCTTTGGTATTTCATTTTTGGATATTTGTTTTAATCTCACTTAGTGCCATAACAAACCACTTGTGGAGTCTTCGTTCTTGACCAGAAATCAAGCCCTGAACCTTTGAAGTGGGACCACTGACTCCAAGACCCTAGACTACCAGAGAACTAATGCTAGGGAATATCAAATAGTGAGAACTCACACAAAGGAAACCACTGGAATACAAGACCCGGTATCACCCAACCGCCAGCAGCACCCTGTATAGGACACCTCATCTAAACAAGCTAAACTAAAATACAAACCCAGTCATCAGCAGATAGGATCCTGATACATCCAGCCTTGCCCATCGCTGGAAAAACAAACAAGCAAAGAAACAAAAACTCAGCACAAATCTCACCCTATACGAAGCTTACACAAACCACTGGACCAACCTTAGGAGGGCAGAAACCAAAAGGAAAAAAGAATTCAACCTTGAAAATTGGGAAAAGGAGACCTTAAACACGATAAGTAAAAAAAAAAAAAAAAAATAGTGAAAATACAGAGAAATACTGCACAAATGAAGGAACAAACCAGAAACACAGAAGTCCAAATAAATGACGAGGAAATAGGCAAATTACCTGAAAAAGAATTCAGAATAGTGATAGTAAAGATGATCTTGAAAATAAAATGGAGAAGATCCAAGAAACAGTTAACAAAGGCCTAGAAGAATTAAAGCATAAACATTCAGAGACAAACAACACAACTACTGAAATTAAAAATAATCTAGAAGGAATCCATAGCAGTATATCTGTGGTACTGGCACAAAAAGAGAAATATAGACCAATGGAACAAGATAGAAAGCCCAGAAATAAACCCATGCACCTATGGGTACCTTATTTTTGACAAAGGAGGCAAGAATGCACAATGGGGCAAAACAGCCTCTTCAATAAATGGTGCTGGGAAAACTGGATAATTACATGTAAAAGAATGAAATTAGAACACTTCATAACACCATAGACAAAGATAACCTTAAAATGGATTAAAGACCTAAATGTAAGACCAAAAACTATAAAACTCTTAGAACAAAACATAGGCAGAAAACACTCGATGACGTAAATCAAAGCAAGATCCTTTATGACACACCTCCTAGACTAATGGAAATAAAAACAAAAGTAAAGAAATGGGACCTGATTAAACTTAAAAAGTTTTGCACAGCAAAGGAAACTATAGCAAGGTGAAAAGACAACCCTCAGAATGGGAGAAAATGATAGCAAATGAAACAACTGACAGAAGATTAATTTCCAAAATAAACAATCAGCTCATACAACTCAATGCCAGAAAAACAAACAAGCCAATCAAAAAGTAGGAAAAAACCCTGAACAGACATTTCTCCAAAAAAGACATACAGATGGCTAACAAACACATGAAAAGATGTTCAGTATCTCTCATTATTAGAGAAATGCAAATCATAACTACAATGAGATATCATCTCACACTGGTAAGAATGGCCATCATCAAAAAGTCTACAAACAATAAATGCTGGAGAGGGTGTGGAGAGAAGGGAACAATCTTGCACTGTTGGTGGGAATGTAAATTGATACAACCCCTATGGAAGACAGTATGAAGATTCCTTAAAAAGCTAGGAATAAAACCACCATGCTGCTACTGCTGCTAAGTCACTTCTGTCGTGTCTAACTCTGTGTGACCCCATAGATGGCACCCTACCAGGCTCCCCTGTCCCTGAGATTCTCCAGGCAAGTACACTGGAGTGGGTTGCCATTTCCTTCTCCAATGCATGAAAGTGAAAAGTGAAAGTGAAGTCACTCAGTTGTGTCCGACCCTCAGGGACTCCATGGACTGCAGCCTTCCAGGCTCCTCCGTCCGTGGGATTTTCCAGGCAGGAGTACTGAAGTGGGGTGCCATCGCCTTCTCTGTATGACCCAGCAATCCCACTCCTAGGCATATACCCTGAGGAAACCAAAATTGAAAAAGACACATGTATCCCATTGTTCACTGCAGCACTATTTACAATATCTAGAATGTGGAAGCAACCTAGATGTCCATCGACAGATGAATGGGTAAAGAATTTGTGATACATATACACAATGGAGTGTTATTCAGCCATAAAAATGAAGTCATTTGAGTTCTGATGAGTTGGATGAACCTAGAATCTATAATACAGAGTGAAGTGAGTCAGAAAGAGAAAGATATATATCTTATCCTAACACGCATATATGGAATCTAAAAAAAAAAAAATGGTAGTGAGGAATTTATTTGCAGGGCAGGATGGAGAAACAAATGTGGAGAAACAAACAAATGTGGAGAATAGACTTGTGGAATGGGGAGAGGGCAGGAGAGGGTGGGATGTGTGGAAGGAGTAACACGGAGACTTATATTGCCATGTGTGAGGTAGACAGCCAACAGGAATTTGCTGTGTGGCTCAGGGGGCTCAGGCTGGGGCTCTGTGTCAAACTGGAGGGGTGGATGGGGAGGGAGATGGGGGCAATGTTCAAAAGGGAGAGGATATAAGTATACCTATGGCTGATTCATGTTGAGGCTTGACAGAAAACAACAAAATTCTGTAAAGCAATTATCCTCCAATAAAAAAAAAATAAATAAATAAAAAACTTTGACTTAGTTTTCCCCTTTTATAACATGGAAAATATAAATCAGAAAATATAATAGTTAAAAGCCTAGACTCTGGAATCTGGAATCTTGGCTCCATCCTATCTTAGATGTGGGCCCATGGGCAAGTTGCTTAATCTTGATTTGACTCTCTTCCATTTATTAAATGGGTTTATAACAGAACTTACTTCATAATGTTGCTGTAAGGATTAAATGAATTGGTGCATGTAAAGGTCCTACAAAGGTGCTTAGCACAGAGCATATCCTCAATAGATGTTAGTTTATTACTGTATTCTTTTCTGTCTCCTTTCACTTCTCCATGTGACTTTCAAAAGAATTTTTAAGTTTTTGATTTATCTTAATATTGGGGATGTAGCAAGGGATTTTTAGATTGGGTCCTATACTTAGGAATGTGCTCATCAGCAAGTAGCAATACAAAATATCACCTGTGGGACAATAACAACAACAACAACAACAAACAGAGGATTCTTTCCTTCAAATAAGAAACCCGGAATTAAGGGACCACTGGCATAAATTCATGGCTAGCTGAGGTCAGAGTCTGAATCTGTGTATCTCTTGATTTGTCCTTAGAGCTGCTTTAGCTTCAGAATTTCAAGGCAGGTAGAGGGTGGAAAAAAGAAGGGTGGCTCCAGTAACATTTGCTCTTTCATTAGGAAAACAAAAATCCCAGAAATCTCCAACAGTTCTCCACTTGTGTCTCATTGGCCAGAACTCTGCCACTTCCACTCATAGCTGCAAGGAAGGCTGAGGAAGTTATTCTTTAGCTGGGCATCCTGCCATCCTGTTCAAAACTGTAATCCTGTTGGCAATGAAGAGGAGGAATAGATAATGTTTGCCACAGGTGCATGGGGGATCTTGCAGCATCTGATAAAAAGAATTCATTAGGTAATGCTCCCTTGAACACTTGAGACTAAAATGAGCTATGTAATGTCTAGATAGTTTCAGCTTCCAGTCAAAGCACATATTTTGCCTCCTCTTTCTTTCTGAATTTATTCTCTCTGTACTTAGTACTCTCATTCTGCCTATAATCAAAATTTAGGAAATGCCTATATGTGGGTTAATGCAGCCACATTGCCGTGGAAGGCAATTACTGCTAGGTTGCTGTGGTACCTCTGCAGGTGTATGTAAAGGTCTCAGGAACAAAAATCTAAAATACTCACTTGCAGTCCCCCACTGCTTTGCTCCAGAATCCAACCTACTCTGTCTCTGCAATGTATATAATCAAAAGAGTGCAGGTGCTCAGCCTGATTGAATTGAGCCTGCTTCCCTCCAGACTACAGCAATTCTCATGCAGGAGAGGAGTATGGTGGATGTGATGGAAGAGACCGCTCCCTGATTATGGAAATTTGTCGTTGGTGTTGGAGGCTATTTTTTGTATTATTTACACTATTCTGTCTGGCGGTAATATTTCTGTCTACCGGTGACAATTACATTGCTCTTGACTGGCGCAGATCAGCAGTTTGTGATAGCTCTGAAAAGCCAGTGTGCAGCACGTGTCACTGGCAGACATATTAATGCTGGCGACAAGGAGTGCATGTGATGTAACACGATTAGATGGCGCTAAGATGAAGGACCATCTTGAAGCCCATGAATAACTAAGAAGCAGAAAGGTGACAACTATCAATTATTTATTGTCCTTGTCCAGTATATTATTAACAGCTCCAGGAAAGCACACAGTCTTTCTTTCCTGTTTTCTCTCTCTCATGTTAATACTTGGCTCCTCAGCTTATTGGAGGTTATATCTTAAGGGGGACATTTTGCTCTCGCCTATCATTAGAAAATCCAGAGGAAAAAGGGAAATGACCTCAAGACAAACTACATTCAGCTTTTCTGGCTATCAGAAAAGATGCATCACTCTCTGCTCTCCACTGGTGATTCCTCTTATCACCTTCACATGCAAAACCTCCTCTTTACACTTCTTCCCTCAGGTCCAGTGGACTGCTGATTAAATCTCATGTATCTACCTGTAAGTTAGGCCATCACTTCATAGGGAATTGGTTATAGGCTTTTATACTCATTTCACTGCTGAGTCAGAAAGAGACTACTTCAAGAGGGAGGGGACGTATGTATACCTCTGGTTGATTCACATTGATGTTTGGCAGAAACCAACACAATTCTGTAAAGCACTTATCCTTCAATTAAACAATAAAATTAAAATTAAAAAAAGACTACTTTATATCTTAGTCTATATGAAGTATAGAAAAATTATGAAAATATGCTAGTTAGGATTCTTTTAGTAACAAGTAATAGGGCAGTCTGTCTCAAAATTATTTTAAACAAAAAGCACAATTATCTCACCTACACAGACACTCACTTATATAAAGTACGCAGAATCTTTTCACCTCTCTGTTCTGCAATTCATGGTGTTGGTTCTCCTCGAGGTTCTAAGATCAAATGAGACTCTGTTCTTTCTCATTTCTGTTCAGCAAGCAAGAGAGAGAAAGCCTCCCCTAAATCAGGGAGAAAGGGGGGCTGCCTCCAGTCTGACTTAGCTCACTGGGGTCATATGCTTACCACCAACCATCCCCAAGGGATTATTGTATGCTCATTGGCTTAAGCTTGATCTCTAGGACCAATCATGGCAAAAGGTGTTGAGAATGTATTGAATGATTTATCCAAATCCACCTCTGCAGCTGGAGATAACTTGGTGACCCTTTAATGACATGCACTATTAGGGAGTGGATAGTTTACCACATTTTGAGTTATATGTAAAAGGAAAGCATTTAATCAACTAAGGGCACACAGCAGGTGAGACAAATGTTTATGAAACACTTTAGAGTTCTTCCCATTGAGTAGACATATACAAAGATAATTTTATTTACGTAAGACATGTCTGATTCTAAGAAGTTATTCATTCTATTGATTTTATTGAAGTAGAGTCTTAGTCCCAAATTTCTAATTACATAATTACTGCATATCTTTTTTATGTTTTACATTTAATGTTAAAGCCTCTACCGCACTGGTATTATGTGGATCTTTTATATAAAAACAAAGCTAAGAAAATCTTGAGAGGTTATCTGAATCCTGTCCTCAGGTAAAATATCATCTTCATTCTTATATTTGCCAGTTTATTCATTCACCAAATTTATAAGATGACTAGACACTCTATTAGGACCCATTTTAAAATAGAATTCAATAAAGAATTAATTATTATATTTATTTTTCACTAATAAGCACCTACTATTTACCGTATACTGAGGAAATCATCATGGCCTTTGAAGAGATTACAGTCCTGGGAAGAAGATCTATTAGTAAGACAGATGCCATGGAAAAACACAGAAGATTTACACCAGCCTGGCTACAGGAAGGTATGTGCCCAGGATCTTCCTGAATGAGATAACTAAACCAAGTCTCAAAGAACTAGCCATGTATAGAAGCAGGAAGAATGGAATATAGAAAGCAGAAATTACTGGCGCTTCATGTTATTAAAATGAGATAGAGAAGCAGACATTGAGGCTATGCTGGAAGAGAGAGGCTGAAGTCTCCGGTTAAACGTTATTGTGGTGTAGCCAGTGGCAAGAAGCCGCTGAAGTAGAAGCTGCTTGGCCTGTCTGGCACTTCAGGGAACCCATTATGACAATTGTGTAGAAGAATATAAGGAAGAATTTTATGAAGACTTTTTAAAGGGCACCCACTCTGAGGAAATCAAAATGTAATATTTACCGAACAGCCACAAAGTATGAGACTGTGCTACTTTCACACAATAATCTTTTTAGCCCTTATAACCATTTTGAGAGGTAGTTTTTGGTAGGTTTTTAAAAGGAGGAAACGACTCTAGTGAAGGGAATGGAAGGAGGAGCACGACTTTCCCAGGATTACAGAGCTAGTAAGTGTGACCACTAAGTTGAATACTCTGTAGCAATTAAGAAAGCTGAATCCAATTTGGAAGAATAAAGGTAAAATCAAGATATAAAATGGGTTTTCCAAGATTCTTAGTTCAGATTAATATTTTTCTGTACAACAGGTGCCTTTAAGCATAATATTGATAGTATGAAAAATAAAGATTAGACATAGAAGTCACAAAGTATTTTCATATTTGCATCCTCATTATGAGTAACCTAGTCCATTCATATTCTAGTTATTCATACTCATATTTTACTATATTTATTAAATACTAATATAATAATAACAAGGACAATATAAAGCACATAGCATGTGCCGTGATGCCTGCTAAGATCATGTTTGCATTTACCTCCTGTTGATATCAGCGATATTAGATAGGTATTGTCTTAATCCTCTATTTATAGATAAACATATTCAAGGTGGAGAGGGTGAGTAACTTGTTTGCCAAATATCATACTGACATCAGTCTCACAGGTGAAATAAAAGTGATGATTTTTATGAAAGTGATTTCAAAACTCAGGGTCTTAATGATTTCACCTTACAGCTTCCTGATTCCAGGTATTTTTTTTTAGACTCTGCACTGGATCCAAACTATACTAAGTTTGCTGTCAGTTATACAGGATGCATAACTCCCAGCTTCTCTTGCCTGAAATATTTGATTATCACATGGCGATGATTTCTTAAATAGCACTAAACAGAGTATAATGCAGTACTAAACAATATATGTAGATTTCCGTAGCTTTAGGTGTTCAAAGGACAAAATCAAAGTGGAGTGATGTGGCCAGGACAAGTTTTGAAGGATGTGAGCCTTGAACTGATTCTTTGAAGAATGGTTAAGACTTCTCTAGATAAGTAAATAGAAGGGGGGGAAAGGCATTATGTGACAAGAGAAATGCATTAAAGAAGACAAAGTTTTTACTATGCAAGGATAATTCCCTGACCAAAAAAAAAAAAAAAAAGTAGGAAACATTCAGCAGACAATGAAGAAGTAAATATAGGTGTCCAGTTTGGTGATGATCTTTTTGATAAAACATCTAAAGCATGATTCATAAAAGAAAAAAATTGATAAACTGGATTTCTAAAAGTTAAAAACTTCTGTTCCGCGTAAGACATTGTTAACAGAATAAAAAGACAAGCCACAGATTTAGAAAATATTTGCAAACCACATATCTGATGAGGGACTGTGTTCAAAATATACAAAGAACTCTTAAAACTTAACAGTAAGCAAACAAGGAATTAAAAAAAAAAAGAAAACAAGGAATTATTCTCCAAAATTTATAAACAGCTTATGCAGCTCAATATAAAAAAACCCACAAACAATCCAATCAAAAAATGAACAGAAGACTCAGGTTATTTACTTATTTATTTTTAGTTTGTATTACTTTCTCTTTGTTTTTTATGTATCTGTTATCGACTTTCGGTTTATGGTTACTATAATGTTCTTGTGTGTGTGTGTGTGTGTGTGTGTGTGTGTGTGTGTGTGTATGTGGGAGTGTATGTATGGACTTGGGCTTCCCTGGTGGCTCAACAGTAAAGAATCCGCCTGCAGTGCAGGAGATGTGGGTTCAACCCCTGGGTTGGGATGATCCCCTGGAGGAGGAAGTGGAAACCCAATCCAGCCTGGAGAATTCCATGGACAGAGAAGCCTGAGAGGCTACAGTCCATAGGTTCACAAACAGCCAGACACTACTGAGCACACACACACACACACACACACACACACACACACACACACACACATAGCTATTTGATTTAAGCTGATGGTCACTTAAGTTTGAACACATTCTAAAAGTTCTACATTTTTTACTCCCTGCTTCATGCTCCTGATTTCATATTTTACATGTTTTCTCTGTGTGCATCCCTCATCTTTTCATTGTAGCTATAGTTGATTTTACGTCTTTTATTTTCTAACCTTCCTAGTAGCTTTTTAAGAGATTGAGTCTGCCTTTGCCAAGTGTCTATGATGTCTTTTTCTTTCATATTTTTTTCCTTTCTAGTTATGGCCCTTTTTTAAATTTAAAGAACATCCTTTAACACTTCTTATAAGGCTGATTTAGTGGTAATAAGCTTTTAGTTTTTGCTTATCTAAGAAACTCTTTCTCTCTCCTTTAATTCTGAATGACAGCCCTGCTAGGCAGAGTATTTTTGTAGGTTTTTTCCTTTCAGTACTTTAAATTCATTAAGGTACTCGTTTCTTGCCTAGAAAATTTCTCCTGAAAAATCAGCTGATAACCTTTGGAGTTCCCTTGTATGTGACTCAGTTTTTTTCCCCTTGCTGCCTTTACATTTTTCCCTTTTAACTTTTTAGTTGGGATATGACTTGCTATGGATCTCTTTAGATTCATCCTGTTTCAAACTCTTTACTTTCTGGATCAGAATATCTGTTTTCTTCTCTAGGATAGGGAAGTTTTCAGCTACTATTTCATTAAGGAAGGTTTTTGCCACTTTCTCTCTCTTTTCTCCTTCTGGGACCCCAACAATATGATGCTATTAATAGTATGCTTGATGTTGTCCCAGAGGTCCCTAAACTATCCTCATTTTTTAAAAATTTATTTTCCCTTTTTGCTGTTCTGATTAAGTGTTTTCCACTATTCTCTCTTCCAGGTCACATATGCTTTCTTATGTATCATCTAATCTGTTTTTGATTCCTTGCAGTGCATTTTCCTTTCAGATATTATATCCTTCATCTATGATTAGTTCTCCTTTACAATTTCTAAGTCTTTGTCAAAATTCTCACTGTGTTTCTCCGTTTTTCTGACAAGTTTGGTGAGAATCTTTATGACATTAACTCTTTAACAGATAAATCAGTTCTCTCCATTTCTTTAGGGTTTTTCTAGGGGTTTATCTTTTCTTTAACTTGAAACAAATTCCTCTGTCTTTTCATTTTGTTTGACTTTCTCTAATTGTTTCTATGAATTACTTAAAAGAGCTACCTACCCAAGTCCTGAAGATGTGGCCTTGTGTAGGAGCATCCTTAAGAGAGCTGCACGTTTCCAGTGTCTTTGGCAGGAGACTTGGAGCTGGAAGAGATGTAGGCCAGGACTTTTCCTGGGCTGCATCAGGGGCTTCATCTTGGCAAGAGGCCTGGAACCAGAGTTGGACATTGACCAGGGCTTTCCTTGGGCTTTTCTTAGGGTACACTGGAGGCTGCTGCTTTGGCAGGGGGCGGGAGTTTCAGCTGAGCATGGACTTTTACCAGGGAACAGCAGAGCCAGTGTGGTTGCTGGGGCAATCTTGGCAGGCCAGGTAGATCACCAGATTTTTTCAATTCACTGTTTCTGCACTGGGACTCAGGGTGAATGAGTTTGTGCACAACTCCATTAAGAACTAATTCTCAGTTAACTACTGTCCTCAGGTTCTCCTGGAAGTAAGTTTCATCAGTTTTCGAAGCCAGTTATGGGTGCTCATCTTTCTGGTTCCAGATCCCAGGGTTAAGATTCTCCATCTAGATCCTGAATCCTTCACTATTAGGGGAGACTTGTAACATCCCATCTGTTTGTGAATCTCTGCACTGGAAGCATGAGCTGTGACTATATCACATCTTTGCCCATCCTACCTGCCCCAGTGTGCTTTAAGAAAAAGCTTTCTTTTCTTTCTTTATTGTAGAATAGTTTTCTACTAATCTTCAGTTTGTTCTCAGAGAGAATTGTACTACATGAAGTTGTATCAATAGTTTACATGTGTCCAAGAGATGAGCTCAGGGTCTTTCTGTTCTGCCATCCTAATGAAGAGCTCCTGGTGGTTCAGACGGTAAAGAGTCTGCCTCCAATGCGGGAGACCCGGGTTCAATCCCTGGGTCAGGAAGATCCCCTGGGGAAGGAAATGGCAACCCACTCCAGCACTCTTGCCTGGAAAATTTCCAAGGACTGAGGAGCCTGGTGGGCTACAGTTCATGGGGTCACAAAGAGTCGGACACAATTGAGCCACTTCACTTCACTTCACTTCAATGAAGAGCTCAAGAACACTTTAAAAATACTCTGTTAAAATCCTGTGGCTTTAGAGATAGAAAAATGATCAATTATCCCATTTAGTGTTGGTGAACATTTTCAGTAGAGGTTGAGAGAGTAAATATTTAAGGCTCTGTGGACCATACTATCTTTGCAGCAGTTATTCAACCTGCCACTATAGCACGAAAGAGCCATAGACAATATATAAATGAATGACCATGGCTCTGTTTCAATAAAATTTTATTTACAAAAACAGATGGCAGGCCAGGATTGTCCCACGGGTCATGGTTTGCCCACACCTGATCTGGTTTAATACTCATTTTCTAAAGATGAAGGGCTCCATGGATCTTTGTGTTAGTCAGCAAAGTTCAGTCACTCAGTTGTGTCTGACCCTTTGCAATCCCATGGACTTCAGCACTCCAGGGCTCCCTGTCCATCACCAACTCCTGGAGTTTGCTCAAACTCATGTCCATCGAGTTGGTGATGCCATCCAACCATCTCATCCTCTGTCATCCTCTTCTCCTCTTGCCTTCAATCTTTTGTAGTATCAGGGTCTTTTCCAATGAGTCAGTTCTTTGCATCAGGTGGCCAAAGTATTAGAGTTTCAGCTTCAGCATCAGTCCTTCCAATGAATATCCAGGACCGATTTCCTTTAGGATTGACTGGTTTGATCTCCCTGCAGTCCAAGGGACTCTCAAGAGTCTTCTCCAACACAGTTCAAAAGCATCAATTCTTCAGCACTCAGCCTTTTTTATGGTCCAGCTCTCTCATCCAAACATGACTACTGGAAAAACCATAGCTTTGACTGTATAGACCTTTGTTGGCAAAGTGATGTCTCTGCTTTTTAATATGCTGTCTAGGTTTGTCATAGCTTTTCTTCCAAGGAGCAAACATCTTTTAATTTTATGTCTGCAGTCACCATCTGCAGTGATTCTGGATTCCAAGAAAATAGTCTGTCACTGTTTCCATTGTGTTTCCATCTATTTGCCATGAAATGATAGGACCAGATGACATGATCTTAGTTTTTGGCATATGGCTGCTTGTATTAGTAATTGTAGTCAATTGTACTTCTTTCTACATGATTCTAGACTCCAGAGAATCATTCTCTCCATCTGTTCCTTGCCTGGTCCTCTTCTACAATAACTGCTGAGCCATGTGACTTGTTTGGCCAGTGGATATTAACAAATACGAAGCAAGCAGAAGCTAGAAAAAGGCTTGAACATGGAGGTTTATGTTCTCTGCTTGCTTTTCTATTACTACATGGAAAAACATGGGATAGCCTTCTGGAGGATGCAAGAGCAAGCAGAGAGTAACCTATGCTTCCTCAGACATATGATTGGGGAACATCATGAGCCCAAACATAAGACTGAGCTTAGCCAAACATACAGCAGAGCCAAATATATGGTGGTCAGAGCCAAGCCCTCTCAACTGAACCCAGCCTTGATTGCCAACCAACAGATTCATGAACAAAGAAACGGTTGTTATTTAAAACCATTATATTTGGGGCTGAACTTGTCAACAGGCATAGGTAAAAGATATGGTAGTATAGGAGTGCCAAAACCCCAAATACTCACTTTATACCAAAGCAAGAAATGAATGTGCTACGTGTTTAACTTGTGAATTTGTGACTTTCTTAATAGTGAGTATAGAAGATTCTAAATTTCTAGGCTGTCCTAACAACCAATTGGACTATTTTGGTATTTCTCTGAATATTAAGAGTTGCTATGAGAAATTTGCTGTATAGCTCAGGAAACTCAAACAGGGGCTCTGTATGAACCTAAAGAGATAGGATGGGGAGGGAAATGGGAGGGAGGTTCAAAAGGGTGGGGATATATGTATACCTATGGCTGATTCATGTTGAGGTCTGACAGAAAACAAAATTCTGTAAAGCAAATATCCTTTAAAGAAAAAAAAGAATTGTTATGAGAAATAGATCAGATTCACTGAATAATTCCTAACAAAATTCCATTTTATTTAATTAAAAAAGCTCCTTGATGATGATTTATAGAAAAACTAATAGAAATAATGAGTTTGTAAACAGACTGTTTGACTGAGGTTCCTACAAACTACTTTCTCTTGGTTTACAAATACCAAATCCAAGTGGAGCTTTATTAAAGAAGCTAATTGTCATGCTAAGTAGTTAATACATGAATTATAAGTTAATAAGTATATCATGTCCCAAATTTATAAAAGTCTTGATTCTAGCTTGTCTATGTCATTCTCAAGACTGTGTTATACTTTAATAAGGCCTATATTGCTAATATGTCTTTCTTAATAGAAAACAAAAAACCCAAGTTCATAACTATTGATAACACTATTTTATAAACTTTTAATAATAAGTCTTGGAATATACACAGCCATAAAAACCATGAAGCACATGTGCTTTGTGTAAGAAGTTTCATAAAAAGAGATTCAGAGGGCAAATTAAATTTTTCTCAGCTTGTAAACACAAATAAAGGTTCTTACATGGAAAACTGATTTTCCACAATTGACTGACAGGGTCTATAACACTGCTAAAATGCTACCAGTTAGCATTGGTAAAATACACCCATTAATGGACTATAGGTTTTGAAGTAGTGAAGCCTCTGCATTTGGGTTTCTGATGTTTTCATAAGTATGCTGCTGCTGCTGCTGCTGCTAAGTCACTTCAGTCGTGTCCAACTCTGTGCGACCCCATAGACGGCAACCCACCAGGCTCCCCCATCCCTGGGATTCTCCAGGCAAGAACACTGGAGTGGGTTACCATTTCTTCTCCAATGCATGAAAGTGAAAAGTTAAAGTGAAATTGCTCTGGTAAGGTGTAAGTGGGCTTCCCTGGTGACTCAGAGGGTAAAGAATCCATGTGCAATGTGGGACCCAGGTTCAATCCCTGGGTTGGGAAGATACCTTGGAGGAGGGCATGGCAACCCACTCCAGTATTCTTGCCTGAAGAATCCCCACGAACAGAGGAGCCTGGTGGGCTACAGTCCATGGGGTCACAAAGATTTGGACACAACCAAGGGACTAAGCACAACAGCAAAAGTTGTGAATTATACTGCAATATGGTTTGTGCAAACCAGAGAATGTCATCATAGCTCCTATGTCCTCTCTGTAGAATATTTGGCTCATGCATAATCCAAATGTGATGGTTAATGTTGTTGTTGTTGTTTAGTCACTAAGTCATGTTCAACTCTTTTGTGCCCCCATGAACTATAGCCTGCCAGACTCCTCTGTCCATGGGATTTCCCAGACAAGAATACTGGAATGTGTTGCCATTTCCTTCTCCAGCGGATCTTACTGGATCTAGGGATTGAATCTGCATCTCCTGCATTGGCAGGTGGATTCTTTAACATTGAGCTACCAGGGAAGCCAAAATATGATGGTCACTATTTATCAATTTTAACATATTGAATAAACTCTTGTAGAGTTCATTTATAAAGAGGAGGAGAGGGTCTCTAAAACCTGGGGAAAGAAACAGAGAAGTTCAAAGATACACTTTGGGAAGTGTCATAAAAATTTTGGGAGAAGTTGATAGATGAAGGGCAGAAATATTAAGGAATTATAGGTGGTAATGGGAACATGGGGAGGTGGCACAACTGCCCCTGGAGACCAGAACTAATGGCATTTCTGGAATGGAGACATGAGACCTGTTACGGGAATAGGGACTCTCCATTCAACATCCCAGAGCATGTCTGAGAGGACTACGTTCAGATTCCCTGGGCTTCTTGTCCCTAAAACCTAGACTCTTTAACCACTCATAATTCTATGTTACAGAGATAATTAAAGTAAAGAAGATAGGTCTAAAGTAAAGAAGCAAAACATGCTTTTTCAACCAGTAGGACTCCAGCTCTTACCTTGCTAATTGTGATGCCTCAGACAAAATAAAACCTATATGGATAATACCCTAAAGATTTACTGTGAGGATTAAATTAAATAATTTATGTGAAGAATGCCAGCAGGATTCTGGTATTTAGGAGACCCTCAACAAATACACATTTTTTTTTGTTTGTTTGTTTTTCTTGACCCGCCTCTGGCATAAAGCAGCCACAGTCTATGACTCCAAGTTAATTCATCTTGTGCTTCACCTTCCTTTTCTCTAAAATAGATGGAATCGTTTAGTCATTTTTTGAGATTGGTTCCATCTGTAAATACATGAATTATGAAAGGATATCACAAGCGTTCATAACAACCCTCTGGTTTACATAAATATGTGTCCAAAGTATAAACATATTTATGATTGTAATTCTAATATAATGTGTTCAGTTCAGTTCAGTTCAGTTTAGTCACTCAGTTGTGTCCGACTCTTTGTGACCCCATGAATCACAGCACACCAGGCCTCCCTGTCCATCACCATTTCCTGGAGTTCACTCAAACTCACGTCCATCGAGTCAGTGATGCTATCCAGCCATCTCATCCTCTGTCGTCCCCTTCTCCTCCTGCCCCCAATCCCTCCCAGCATCAGGGTCTTTTCCAATGAGTCAACTCTTCCCATGAGGTGGCCAAAGTACTGGAGTTTCAGCTTTAGCATCATTTCTTCCAAAGAACACCCAGGGCTGATCTCCTTTAAATGGACTGGTTGGATCTCCTTGCAGTCCAAGAGACTCTCAAGAGCCTCCTCCAACACCACAGTTCAAAAGCATCAATTCTTCAGTGCTCAGCTTTCTTCACAGTCCAACTCTCACATCCATACATGACCACAGGAAAAACCATAGCCTTGACTAGACGAAATTTTGTTAGCAACATAATGTCTCCGCTTTTGAATATGCTATCTAGGTTGGTCATAACTTTCCTCCCAAGGAATAAGTGTCTTTTAATTTCATGGCTGCAGTCACCATCTGCAGTGATTTTGGAGCCCCCCAAAATAAAGTCTGACACTGTTTCCACTGTTTCCCCACCTATTTCCCATGAAGTGATGGGACCAGATGTCATGATCTTCATTTTCTGAATGTGTTAACCGGTGTTTAAACTTTAGCAATCATTCATTGGACAGGAACTTGCAAACCACTTTTGGAGCTGATGAGATCCAATAAACACACATTCTTGTAGAACTTCCACATAGCATTTTGAGTATTTAATAGGCCTTTCTCCCCCACCTCTACCCAAAGTGCTTTGCCAATTAATTCTCTATGGGAAAGGCAGATTACGTATTATTAGCCTCCTGACCATTTCAGCTGGGAGCAACTGCACTGAGCACTTGCCCCAGTTCCTGAAGGAGGTAGTATCAGAGACAGGTTTAACACACAGGGGTTCCCCAGTCCCTAAGCCTTGATCATTCCACACTTCTCTGCCAAAGCATAAGGTTGTTTCTGGTGCCAAATTACTCACAACATTGCTTTAATTTTTATTATTTAAAGATCTCAGCCATGTGAGGAGTGATTAAACATGAGTTCTAAGAGATATAAAAATATGGAAGAGACTCGGGACTTCAGTGAAAAATAAATGTTGCCATTATTCAAGTTTCTACTCTAGATAAAAATATATAGCTAAAATTGAGAGTAATAATGCAGGAGAACTGAATACTACTATCGAATAACAAAAGTGTATAAACTGGGGAGCAGTGCCACAGGAAGACATACATTTCTTACTCTTTGCGAATACCGATGTCTTCATTATGGACAAATTCTCTTACCAGGTATTGAGCTTATGGTTTAATTTTTATCTGTTCTTCTGATACTTCATGGGCTTCAGACTGTATTTTTAAAAAGCTAGTTAGCATCTGTTTGCAGAGGATTGATTTTGGCCAATCTCACATTCATTTGCAGTCACAAGTATAAACTAGAGCCCTCCCCTAAGGTCTATGCTTGTACAGAAGCAGAGAAAGCCTGAGGTACTGGAAAGTTAGAGAATGGATGTGCATGGTCAGTCACTTCAGTCATTTCTGACTCTTTGCATCCAGGCTCCTCCATCCATGGGTTTCTGCAGGCAAGAATACTGGAGTGGGTTGCCGTGCCATCCTCCAGGGGATCTTCCCAACCCAAGTATTGAACTGCACATCTCCTGTGTCTCCTGCACTGCATGTGGATTCTTTACTGCTGAGTCACTGGGGAAGCCCCTGGAAAATGTACATCCCTTCCAGAAAGTCTTTTTTATCCCCAGTTTTCTTTTTCACTCTGGTCAATGTAAATTATTCATCCTGGATGCATTAGCTTACCTACATAAAGGCCTAAGCTATGAAGGACTTGACGTAGTCTTGAAGCTTATGAAAGCAGCTCCCTGTAGTCAAGATTGAAAGTGAAAGTCACTTAGTCGTGTCCAACTCTTTGCGACCCCTTGGACAATACAGTCCATGGAATTCTCCAGGCCAGAATACTGGAGTGGGTACCCTTTCCCTTTGCCAGGGGATCTTCCCAACCCAGGAATTGAACCCAGGTCTCCTGCATTGCAGAAGGACTCTACCAGCTGAGCCACCAGGGAAGTCCCAAAGAGGCTTTAGGGGACAGTAATGGTTTTTCTCTTTCAATTACTCCCTTCCCTTAAAACCTTCTTTTGATCAGAGAATTCCTCTTTTCTTTCACTCATTTTCATGAAGCAAACAAGGAGTTGACCCTACAACCATGTTTAAAGACTGCTCTCTGCTTTATGGTTGTGTATGAGGCTAGATCTCTTTTCTCTTGAGCTAGTTTAAACTGAGTTTCTGTCAATCACAACTGAAAATTTTCTGATAAATATAGTAGCCCATAAACTTTATTTTCCCAGTGCCTCTCTGATGACTGACTCATTTCACCAGGCGTTTGAGAAAAAGCTCCAATATGAAGGAAACATTTTAAAAATTTTAAATAAAAAACAGGAGTAATAAAAGGAAATCTTTTCAAATATTCAGAGTAATAAAAGGAAATACTATGTCTATAGAACAATAACCACATTGTATGTAAAATAAGGAAGCAGAAATACTAGGAGAACAAGAAGGTGTTCTCGTAGATTAAATATATGCTAAGCAAAACAAATATGTTAATATTATGAGTGTTGGAAAGCAAACTTGAGAAAAATCTCTCGGATAGTAGAGCTGGGAATAGAGCTGGGAAAAGTGAGAAACATAACAAATTGGAGAATTAATTCAGGAGTTTTACATTCTCATTAAGAGTAGTTACAGAAAGAGACAAAAGGAAAGCTGAAAACTACCAAATAATATAAGAAAATTTCCCAGAACTGAAAGACATGCATTTCAAATCATATAGTCCCACTAAAAGCCTAGAACAATGAAAGGGAAAAGTATCAAAGTACATCATCATGAAACTGTACAACATCACGGGTAAATAGAAAACCATTAAAATTTTCATATAGGAAAAGGAATTGGCTCTCATTATACTTAGCAACAATAGAATCCAGAATGTGATAAAGCTGTGTTTTTAAAATTCTAAGGAAAAATTATTTTCAAACTAGAATTCTCTATCAAGCCTTATTGCCAGTCAACATTTTTAGACATGCAAGGAATAATAATAATAATTTCAGTGCATCTTTTACTAGAAATCTCCTGAAGAATATGCTATAAAATGTAGAAAAGTTATCTAGATGAAATCCAGGAAATAAGGGTTACAACACAGGAGGGTATTAATAGTAAAAGGACAGCCCAGAATGAAAGCTGCATTTCTGACTGAAGGAGAAAATGGAAGACTATATTAGAGTAAATTAGAAGGATGTCAAAGGAGGATTCCTGGGAAAAATAGCCAATATATTAATTAATGTTTTGGTACACAGAAATATTTAAGCACTGCAACAGAACTATTGGATTATTTGGAAAAATAACACATTCATAGAAAACTAAAATGAGTATTTTAGGAAGTTTTTAACTACAAAATATGTATCCTGAAATAAGTCAAGTATATTCCTTGGCTCTGTAATGTAGAATATTGACAAGGCAATAGTACTATGAACACTAAGAACTGATTTAAACAAAGCTGTGGTAGATGACAATAATAGGATAATGGAAACAGAGAAATTAAAAGAATAATAAAAATAGATAAATGCTAAACTATTATATCAAAAAGTTAGCACCCAGTACCCAAATACTTATAATTCCAAAAAACAGCAGTACATATTTTTAGTTATTAATATGTAGGTGAGTAAGAGAAGAAATGGTTATTGAGAAGAATAAAGAGGGATGGAAATAAGAAATTGTTTCTCCTCATACATTTTTTTAAAATATGTGTTTATTATTTCAGGAAAAAATTTAAATTTTCAATACATTTTGAAAGTTAGACATCCTGGAGAGAGTAAAAGAAAAGCTTTTAAAAGCTGTTTTAAAAAGCAGGAAGGCAGAGTGAAATATTATTTGAGATTAGGAATGGAGAGAGACCTGTTGTAAGCAATGTGATCCCTAAACAGCTCCTTTTCACACAGAAAGCCACCTAGACGCTGTACAGGGCTGGAAGCCACTACTCCCATGGTACAAAAGCAGAAAGCCAGTGGATTTTTTAAGAACCTTATTAGACTTGAGCCATGGGGATTTTAGAAAGGATGAAAACAAAAAGCAGTCAATTTGACCAAATGTAAACCCTGAGGTTTGCTCTCTTAACACTCTGTACAGAAATTATGGAAGCCAAATTGCCAGGGTGGAGTAACTCATGCAACAATAGAAACTGTTTAATTAGAGAAGCAGAAGAAGCAATAAATAGAGATATGAGTCTTTTGAACATGAGTGACAGCTGAGAATTCAAAGAAAGTGGACAAGAAAGAAGGAAGGGCTGACAGGAACCAAGAAATTATATTGCTGCTTGAAAATTGTGAAGATCTACACTACAGGCAACATTCCAGGTAAGTTAGTATCAGGTCTGAAGAATTAAATTGCGAGGTTGTCAATTACTCTGTGATCCTGAGCAATTCAATTAACCTTTTAGGTTTCAGTTTCCAAGGTGAAAGATGAGGATAGTATCAACTTCACAGTGTTGAAGAATGCAACATTGAAATGATTTTAATAGATGACAGCACTTAAGAAATTGTAAATTTCCAAGGCAAAAGTTCCAGTGTAAAAAGGAAATCTCCCCAAAAGAATACTAAAATGGTGGGGAGTAGGGGAGTTTAGCGAGGTGAGAGCAGACAGGAAATGATGGTTTTTCTATGTCTTTTCTGGAAAGAATATGCCAAGGCCATCATCTGTTGAACATCTCAAGTTTAATCTATTCCTATTGGATTTTGGTATTTGAGATTGACAAAAATATTACCCTTTTACTATAATTGTTTTTCCAGTAGTCATGTATGGATGTGAGAGTTGGACTGTGAAGAAGGCTGAGCACCAAAGAATTGATGCTTTTGAACTGTAGTGTTGGAGAAGACTCTTGAGGGTCCCTTGGACTGCAAGGAGATCCAACCAGTCCATTATGAAGGAGATCGACCCTGGGATTTCTTTGGAAGGAATGATGCTAAAGCTGAAACTCCAGTACTCTGGCCACCTCATGAGAAGAGTTGACTCATTGGAAAAGACTCTGATGCTGGGAGGGATTGGGGGCAGGAGGAGAAGGGGACCACAGAGGATGAGATGGCTGGATGGCATCACTGACTCAATGGACATGAGTCTGAGTGAACTCCGGGAGTTGGTGGTGGACAGGGAGGCCTGGCGTGCTGCGATTCATGGGATCGCAAAGAGTCGGACACGACTGAGTGACTGAACTGAACTGAACTGAGAACATTAAGAAAATTTATCCTCAAGATTAAAAATATTTCCAATAACACAATAATTTAAGTAAAGGTGAAAGTTTACATAATGGGAAATCTAGAAACAAATAATAGGAAAATGATTTTGGAGGAACAGCAAATGCATTTCAGAAAAGGTCTTTAAATGACTGGGACAAAAGCCTCTTTTCCCCATTATGAATGTTATGTTATTTTGCAACAACTTGGTTTTCCTCACTCTGACTTTCATTGCATTGGCTACATATTTGAAACTTCTGATTTTATGCTTTATTAGATCCTTGCCACTTACACTAAAGTGGTTCAGAACATGAGAAAAATAAGAAATAAATATTTAACATGACAATGCAATTAACTACTGATATCTAATCTCCCATAGTCTCAGGAACAGTGAACCCAACCCTTTGCAGTTTGATAGGTATTTCCACCTAGTTTGAATTACAATGGTTATCAAAAACTGTTTAAACCTTTCAGGCAGGTAACAGAAAAAAAAAAAATTGAAAAGGCTCATAAACTGAACTTATTTACAGTAGTTTTTTGAAGAGAAAACCAAAATTTTCAGGATTTTCTTGGTCAACTCTTAAAGCATTGTTAGAATATACCCTTCTCTCAAATCCTGAGACTTGCAGATTCATTTTGTGATTCTACAGCATCACAGGGCACTGGTTAAAGCAGGTGAGTTGAATCTAAGTTATTACCTAAACTGTCAGTTGGTGAAAAAATAAGGCAAAATGATAAGCTGAAAGGCACTATATGCAACAGTTTGAAAGGATATTTCACTTTCATTTACAGTCACATTTTTTTTTCTTTCCTTTGGGGACCTTTTTTTATTTCACGGAAGAGGAAAAGCTTGACATAATTTCAGGGGCTTTGTAGGTTGCAATGAATGTGCTGCATTTAGGGAAACTAGCCTTGCTGTCTTGAATTTCTCATGAAAGGACAGAGTTTCTTGACTAGAAGTCACCCATTAATACTATTTTGATTTGTTTGTTCAGCATCGGGTTTCAAGTTCATTTTCAGTCTGAAATCCCAACTAATGCTTCTCTTAGTTTTATATTTACGAATGAAATTCAACTAACATTAATTTTTAAAAACAACTGAAAATAATAATAACTGAATCTTATGCTACTTCTCAAATTGCTTAAAATCATGGATTTAGAAATGTCTAATAAGCACAATAAGGACAAACATCTAAGACCATCCTGTACATCCAGTTTACTGTTAGGACCATCTATCCTTTGACTGCCGAGTCATCAGCATTGAATCTGAGTGATGTTTATAACATTGAATCTGAGTGATAACTTCTAATGGATTTTCTAAGTGGCCTCTGCCATGCATAAAAAATTCCAAGTTCCCACTATAAATATAATAATTTCTTTTTCGTAGAGGGCTTAACAGATATTCTTTTCAAGTAGGCACTTGAGTTGGCAGAACAGGACTCAGTTCCATTTTTGTTGCTACATGTGTTCTCCCAAAAACAAGGTTAACTGTTTATTGGGTACCTGGTGTTTATGTTGATTGGTTATTGAGAAGAACTCATAATTCTCTAAATTAATTCTAGAAATAAAGCTAAAAACATATATGCTTCGTGTGACAAGCTTTAATCAACAAAATTAAGAACAATATTTAAGCACTTCAAAATAGGCTTTGCTGTGTTTTCAACAGAAAGTTCTTTTAAAAATAGAAAATTCTAACACTGCAAGGGATAGTGATTACTGGCAAAAACATTTACTGGGCAAATTTTCAATCATTAGCTATGCCATACACTTTGAACAAAGAGATATCAGAAATATAATGACTGTCATTAAATAGTTTAAATCAAAAAATAAAAACAAATGAACCAAAAACCTGAGCCATGACATGCAGTGCCTTCATACTCCTTCCTGACAACCCACTGACAAAACATTCCTGGACTGTGCTGGACACTTTAGGCACTCTGCCACCCAAAAGAACATTGTCAGTGCACTGTTTTACTACAGTCAGTCAGTTATACGGAGAACAACTTTTTATGTGCAGAATGGAATTTGAATTTTGATTTAGATAGATATAGGCTGGCGGCTTCAAGCTATGCTAGTGGCAAGTGGTCCATCAGCAGATGAATGGATAAGAAAGCTGTGGTACATATACACAATGGAGTATTACTCAGCCATTAAAAAGAATACATTTGAATCAGTTCTAATGAGGTGGATGAAACTGGAGCCACTTATACAGAGTGAAGTAAGCCAGAAAGAAAAACACCAATACAGTATACTGACACATATATACAGAATTTAGAAAGATGGTAATGATGACCCTGGATGCGAGACACAAAAGAGACACAGATGTAAAAACGGACTTTTGGACTCTGAAGAAGAGGGTGGGATGATTTGGGAGAATGGCATTGAAACATGTATACTATCACGTAAGAAACGAAGTGCCAGTCTATGTTCGATACAGGATACAGGATGCTTGGGGCTGGTGCATGGGGATGATCCAGAGAGATGATATGGGGTGGGAGGTGAAGGGGGATTCAGGATTGGGAGCTTGTATACACCCACGGTGGATTCATGTCAATGTATGGCCATACCAATACAGTATTGTAAAGTAAAATAAAGTAAAAATAAAATTTAAAAAATAAATAAATGAATAAATAGGTTTCGTTTTGGTGGTTCTTTTTGAAATATAACTTACATATCATAAGATTCTACAATTACAGTCTACAATTTAGTCGATTCTAACATATTTATAAAGTTGCACAATCATTGCTGCTGCTGCTGCTGCTAAGTTCCTTCAGTCATGTCCAATTCTGTGCGACCCCATAGATGGCAGCCCACCAGGCTTCCCCGTCCCTGGGATTCTCCAGGCAAGAACACTGGAGTGGGTTGCCATTTCCTTCTCCAATGTATGAAAGTGAAAGTGAAGTCGCTCAGTCGTGTCCAACTCTTAGCGACCCCATGGACTGTAGCCTACCAGGCTCCTCCGTCCATGGGATTTTCCAGGCAAGAGTACTGGAGTGGGGTGCCATTGCCTTCTCCATATCTAGGACTAAATTTAGTCAAAGACATAAAGACCTATAGTTGGAAAACTGTAAGAAACTGATGAAACAAACTGAAGCTTACACAAATACATGGAAAGATATACCATGTTCAAAAACTGGAAGAATTGATACTGTTAAAATGATCATAGTATCCAAAGCAATCTAAAGACTCAATGCAAATCTTTATTAAAAATATATCAATGGAATTTTTTACAGAACTAGATCAAATTAGTTTAAAATTTCTATAGAAATACAAAAAATTCTAAATAGCCAAAACAATCTTAGGAAAAAAGAAAAAAGCTAGAGGTATCATGTTATCTGACTCCAAACTATACTACAAAGCTACAGTAATCAAAACAAGATGATACTGGCATAAAAACAGATACATAGATCAATGGAATAGAATGGTGATCCTAGAGATAAACCCATGAATTGACCATGCATTCATGGTCAATTTATCTAAGACAAAAGATGCAAAAATATACAATGGAGAAAAAAAGTCTCTTCAATAACTGGTGCTGTGAAACTATTCAGCCACATGTAATAAAACACTTCTAACACAATACACAGAAATAAACTCAAAATGGATTAAATGCTTATATGCAAGATCAAAAATCATAAAACTCCTATAAGAAAACACAAGCAGAACAGTCTTTGACATATATTAGAAACATTTTTTGGATCTGTCTCCTAAGGCAAAGGACATAAAAAGTTTGGCCAAAAAGTATCACTCAGGTAATATAATATGGAAAAACCCAAACGAATTTTTGGCCAACCCAATAAAAACAAATTGGGTCAAATTAAACTTAAAAGCTCTCACACAGCAAAGAAAATCATCAACAAAAAGAAAAGACAACTGGAATGGGATAAAATATTTGCAAATAAGATGATCTATAGGGGATTAATATTCAAACTATATAAACAGTACATACAACTCAACATGAAACAAACAACCTGATTGAGAAATAGCCACAAGAGCTAAACAGACATTTTCCCAAAGATGACATACAATGGCTAACAAGCACATGAAAGATGCTCAGCATCACTAATTGTCAGAGAAATGCAAATAAAAACCACAATGGGATACCACCTTCAACTTGTGGAAATGGTTATCATTAAAAATACCACAAATAACAAATGTGGCTGAGGATGTGGAGCAAAGGGAACACTTGTACACTGTTAATGGGAATGTGAATTGGTGCATCCATTATGGAAAACAGTACGGAGGTTTCTCAAAAAACTAAAACTAGAACTACCATATGCTTCAGCAATTCCACTCATTGGTATATACCAAAGAAAACAAAAACACTAATTTGAAAAAAAAAAAAAATGTTCACAGCAGCATTGTTTAGAATAGACAAGATATGGAAACAACCTAAGTGTTCGTCACAAATAAAGAAGATATGGTATGCTGTGTTCAGTCACTCATTCATGTCTGACTCTGTGACCCAATGGACTGCAGCACCCCATGCTTCCTTGTCCATCACCAACACTTGGAGTTTGCTCAGACTCATATCCATTGAGTTGGTGATGCCATCCAACCATCTCATCCTCTGTTGTCCCCTTCTCCTCCCATCTTCAATCTTTCCCAGCATCAGGGTCTTTTCCAGTGACTCAGCTCTTCCCATGGTATATGGTATACAATGGAATATATGTCAAAGAATATTGAACTCTGTCTAGTATTTCCTATAGCTGGACTCTCTCAGAAAATTTTATTTGACTGTTTTTTCCTGTGTATGGCTCATACTTTTTTCTTTCTTTGCATCTATCTCTTCTTTTAACTATACATTCTAAATAACATAATGTGGCAATTACAGAATCAGATCTCTCTCTCTCTAGCAGTACTCTTGCCTGGAAACTCCCATGGACAGAGAAGCCTGGTAGGCTGCAGTCCATGGGATTGCGAAGACTCGGATACAACTGAACGACTTCACTTTAACTTTTCACGTTCATACATTGGAGAAGGAAATGGCACCCCACTCCAGTGTTCTTGCCTGGAGAATCCCGGGGACGGGGGAGCCTGCTGGGCTGCCGTCCATGGGGTCGCACAGAGTCAGACACGACTGACATGACTTAGCAGCAGCAGCAGCAGCAGCAGCATTTATTGTGGCCATTTCATTTTTCTGTTTTTTTTTTTTGTTTGTTTGTTTGTTTAGTTTCTTTGTGAAACTAATTCTGTAAACTCAATATTCTTTGACATAGGTGGCCACTGAAGTCTCTGTTCAGTTGACTCATTGTTGTTGTTTAGTCACTAAGTCATGTCCAACTCTTTTGTGACCCCATGAACTGTAGCCTGCCAGGCTCCTCTGTCCGTGGGATCCCCCAGGCAAGAATACTGCAGTGGGCTGTCATTTCCTTCTCCAAGGGATCTTCCCAATCCCTTGGTTAAACCACCTCTTCTGCATTAGCAGGCAGATTGTTTACTGCTGAGCCCCCTGGAAAGCCCTTCAGTTGGCTTAGTGGTTAATTAATGACTGGAAGAGCTTTCCTTAAATTCCATAAAGCTCATAGCCCTTGCTGAGGAGCTCTGTGTGTATGTTGGGGCATGCCTCTAATGCACAGGCAGGCAGTATACATACTACGTTGTCTTATCCTTCATTTCCTATTTTTATGGATCCTCAAAGTCAGCTAGAAGTGAGAGCCTTCTTAGGGTCTTCTCTGGTCTTCCTGGGCATGTGCAACAACCCTTATACACATGAATAGTTTTCTAGATCCCCACGAATATGTCAGAGCTTTTAAAGCTCCCTGTGACATCTCCTTTCCCTTGGGTTTGTTTTAAATGTTTTCATCAATTTTCATCAGCTTGTTATTGGAGAAGGTGATGGGACCCCACTCCAGTACTCTTGCCTGGAAAATACATGGATGGAGGAGTCTGGTGCGCTACAGTCCACGGGATCATGAAGAGTCAGACACGACTGGGTGACTTGACTTTTACTTTTCACTTTCATGCATTGGAGAAGGAAATGGCAACCCACTCCAGTATTCTTGTCTGGAGAATCCCAGGGATGGGGGAGCCTGGTGGGCGGCCGTCTGTGGGGTCACACAGAGTCAGACACGACTGAAGCGACTTAGCAGCACCAGCAGCTTGTGATTTGCCCCAACTGTTGTCATCACCTTAGACAGGTGTGATATTACATTATTGAAACTGACTGACTGTTTTTGATAAATGCTACTGTAGGAAAAGCTCTATACAGTCAACAAAAACAAGACCAGGAGCTGACTGTGGCTCAGATCATGAACTCCTTATTACCAAATTCAGACTTAAATTGAAGAAAGTAGGGAAAACTGCTAGACCATTCAGGTATGACCTAAATCAATCCCTTACGATTACACAGTGGAAGTGAGAAATAGATTTAAGGGTCTAGATCTCATAGATACAGTGCCTGATGAACTATGGAATGAAGTTCGTGACATTGTACAGGAGACAGGGATCAAGACCATCCCCATGAAAAAGAAATGCAGAAAAGCAAAATGGCTGTCTGGAGAGGCCTTACAAATAGCTGAGAAAAGAAGAGAGGCCAAAAATAAAGGAGAAAGGAAAGATATACCCATCTGAATGCAGAGTTCCAAAGAATAGCAAGAAGAGATAAGAAAGCCTTCCTCAGCGATCAATGCAAAGAAATACAGGAAAACAACAGAATGGGAAAGACTGGAGATCTCTCCAAGAAAATTAGAGATACCAAGGGAACATTTCATGCAAAGATGGGCTCAATAAAGGACAGAAATGGTATGGGCCTAATGGAAGCAGAAGATATTAAGAAGAGGTGGCAAGAATACACAGAAGAACTGTACAAAAAAGATCTTCATGACCTGGATAATCACAATGGTGTGATCACTCATCTAGAGCCAGACATCCTGGAATGTGAAGTCAAGTGGGCCTTAGAAAGCATCACTATGAACAAAGCTAGCGGAGGTGATGGAATTCCAGTAGAGCTATTTCAAATCCTGAAAGATGATGCTGTGAAAGTGCTGCAGTCAATATGCCAGTGAATATGGAAAACTCAGCAGTGGCCACAGGACTGGAAAAGGTCAGCTTTCATTCCAATTCCAAAGAAAGCCAATGCCAAAGAATGCTCAAACTACCGCACAACTGCACTTATCTCACACGTTAGTAAAGTAATGCTCACAATTCTCCAAGCCAGGCTTCAGCAATACGTGAACCGTGAACTTCCAGATGTTCAAGCTGGTTTAGAAAAGGCAGAGGAACCAGAGATCAAATTGCCAAAACCGCTGGATCATTGAAAAAGCAAGAGAGTTCCAGAAAAACATCTATTTCTGCTTTATTGACTATGCCAAAGCCTTTGACTGTGTGGATCACAATTAACTTTGGAAAATTCTGAGAGAGATGGGAATACCAGACCACCGGACCTGCCTCCTGAGAAATCTGTATGCAGGTCAGGAAGCACCAGTTAGAAAAGGACATGGAGCAGTAAACTGGTTCCAAATAGGAAAAGGAGTACATCAGGGCTGTATATTGTCACCCTGCTTATTTATCTTATATGCAGAGTACATCATGAGAAACGCTGAACTGGAAGAAACACAAGCTGGAATCAAGATTGTTGGGAGAAATATCAATAACGTCAGATATGCAGATGACACCACCCTTCTGGCAGAAAGTGAAGAGGAGCTAAAAAGCCTCTTGATGAAAGTGAAAGAGGAAAGCGAAAAAGTTGGCTTAAAGCTCAACATTCAGAAAACGAAGATCATGGCATCTGGTCCCATCACTTCATGGGAAATAGATGGGGAAACAGTGGAAACAGTGTCAGAGTTTATTTTTTGGGGGCTCCAATATCACTGCAGATGGTGACTGCAGCCATGAAATTAAAAAACGCTTACTCCTTGGAGGAAAAATTATGACCAACCTAGATAGCATATTCAAGAGCACAGACATTACTTTGCCGACTAACGTCCTTCTAGTCAAAGCTATGGTTTTTTCTATGGTCATGTATGGATGTGAGCGTTGGACTGTGAAGAAGGCTGAGGGCCAAAGAATTCATGCTTTTGAACTGTGTTGTTGGAGACGACTCTTGAGAGTCCCTTGGACTGCAAGGAGTTCCAACCAGTCCATTCTGAAGGAGATCAGCCCTGGGATTTCTTTGGAAGGAATGATGCTAAAGCTGACTTCAGTACTCTGGCCACCTCATGCGAAGAGTTGACTCATTGGGAAAGACTCTGATGCTGGTAGGGATTGGGGGCAGGAGGAGAAGGGGACGACTGAGGATGAGATGGCTGGATGGCATCACTTACTCTATGGACGTGAATCTGAGTGAACTCCGGGAGTTGGTGATGGACAGGGAGGCCTGGCATGCTGCGATTCATGGAATCACAAAGAGTCAGACACAACTGAGTGAATGAACTGAACTGAACTATAGGAAAGACTGTTTCTATGAGCTGACACATGAGCTAGTTCAAATAAAGCCAAGTGGGATTTTTTAGAGAACTTCCAGACAGATCAAATAATGACAGCTTTACGGGAACTGGACTCTAGAACAACTCTAATCCCTTCTCCAGCGTTCTTCCTAGTCCTCCAGAGGCACCAACGCTGATGGCTTTCCCCATGATTTAAGGGTACTGATTTTGGAGGATACCACATTGATGGAGAGAAGCAGATGGACCTAAGACAAAATAAAATGCCACAAAGCTCACCGTTCTTATTGAGATTTAGCCAGTTATCTTATATAAATATTTGTCATATGGCAAGTCTTCAGTTAATTTGTGTTCTGAATATGCTGATTGTGACAATTTTTTGCAACATAGAGTTCTCATAGCTTTTATTGAGCAGGAGATTTTTGAAGGTATTTATTTTGCCATTTCTGCTGATGATAATTTGAAAGTATGTTTACTACATGTTGGTTTACCAAATCTAACCACTTTGGAGTGAAATGGATTTTTAATAGCATTGCTGAAATGTATAACTGAATAAATGAACAAGAGTTACACAGAACATGGAGATGAGCTTCAGCTCAGGTCAGTCGCTCAGTCGTGTCCAACTCTCTCCGACCCCATGAATTGCAGACGCCAGGCCTCCCTGTCCATCACCAACTCCTGGAGTTCACCCAAACTCATGTCCGTCGAGTCGGTGATGCCATCCAGCCATCTCATCCTCTGTCGTCCCCTTCTTCTCCTGCCCCCAATCCCCCTCAGCATCAGAGTCTTTTCCAATGGGTCAACTCTTCGCTTGAGGTGGCCAAAGTACTGGAGTTTCAGCTTTAGCATCAGTCCTTCCAAAGAACACCCAGGACAGATCTCCTTTAGAATGGACTGGTTGGATCTCCTTGAAGTCCAAGGGACTCTCAAGAGTCTTCTCCAACACCACAGTTCAAAAGCATCAGTAGCTCAACCTTCTTCACAGTCCAACTCTTGCATTCATACATGACTACTGGAAAAACCATAGCCTTGATGAGGCAGACCTTTGTTGGCAAAGTAATGTCTCTGCTTTTGAATACGCTATCTAGGTTGGTCATAACTTTTTTTCCAAGGAGTAAGCGTCTTTTAATTTCATGGCTGCAATCACCACCTGCAGTGATTTTGAGGCCCCAAAAATGAAGTCTGACACTGTTTCCACTGTTTCCCCATCTATTTCCCATGAAGTGATGGGACCAGTTGCCATATCTTCATTTTCTGAACGTTGAGCTTTAAGCCAACTTTTTCACTCTCCTCTTTTGTTTCATCAAGAGGCTTTTTAGCTCCTCTTCACTTTCTGCCATAAGGGTGGTGTCATCTGCATATCTGAGGTTCTTGATGTTTCTCCTGGCAATCTTGATTCCAGCTTGTGCTTCTTCCAGCCCAGCATTTTTCATGATGTACTCTGCATATAAGATAAATAAGCAGGGTGACAATATACAGCCCTGATGTACTCCTTTTCCTATTTGGAACCAGTTTACTGCTCCATGTCCTTTTCTAACTGGTGCTTCCTGACCTGCATACAGATTTCTCAAGAGGCAGGTCAGGTGGTCTGGTATTCCCATCTCTCTCAGAATTTTCCAGTTTATTGTGATCCACACAGTCAAAGGCTTTGGCATAGTCAATAAAGCAGAAATAGATGTTTTTCTGGAACTCTCTTGCTTTTTCGATGATCCAGCAGATGTTGGCAATTTGATCTCTGTTTCCTCTGCCTTTTCTAAACCAGATTGAACATCTGGAAGTTCACGGTTCATGTATTGCTGAAGGCTAGCCTGGAGAATTTTGAGCATTACTTTACTAGCGTGTGAGATAAGTGCAGTTGTGTGGTAGTTTGAGCATTGTTTGGCATTGGCTTTCTTTGGAATTGGAATAAAAGCTGACCTTTTCCAGTCCTGTGGCCACTGCTGAGTTTTCCATATTCACTGGCATATTGACTGCAGCACTTTCACAGCATCATCTTTCAGGATTTGAAATAGCTCTACTGGAATTCCATCACCTCCGCTAGCTTTGTTCATAGTGATGCTTTCTAAGGCCCACTTGACTTCGCATTCCAGGATGTCTGGCTCTAGATGAGTGATCACACCATTGTGATTATCCAGGTCGTGAAGATCTTTTTTGTACAGTTCTTCTGTGTATTCTTGCCACCTCTTCTTAATATCTTCTGCTTCCATTAGGCCCATACCATTTCTGTCCTTTATTGAGCCCATCTTTGCATGAAATGTTCCCTTGGTATCTCTAATTTTCTTGAAGAGATCTCTAGTCTTTCCCATTCTGTTGTTTTCCTGTATTTCTTTGCATTGATCGCTGAGGAAGGCTTTCTTATCTCTTCTTGCTATTCTTTGAAACTCTGCTTTCAGATGCTTATATCTTTCCTTTTCTCCTTTGCTTTTCATTTCTCTTCTTTTCACATCTATTTATTAGGCTTCCTCAGACAGCCATTTGGGTTTTTTGCATTTCTTTTTCATGGGGATGGCCTTGATCCCTGTCTCCTGTACAATGTCAGGAACCTCCATCCATAGTTCATCAGGCACTCTATCTATTAGATCTAGTCCTTTAAATCTATTTCTCACTTCCACTGTATAATCATAAGGGATTTGATTTAGGTCATACCTGAATGGTCTAGTGGTTTTCCCTACTTTCTTCAACTTAAGTCTGAATTGGTAATAATGAGTTCACGATCTGAGCCACAGTCAGCTCCCATTCTTGTTTTTGCTGACTGTATAGAGCTTCTCCATCTTTCGCTGCAAAGAATATAATCAATCTGATTTCGGTGTTGACCATCTGGTGATGTCCAGAGAAAAGCTTAAGTTTGTTTATTAGGGATTTAAGGTTCTAAAAGTTTTTTTAGTGTTTTCTTATAGATATAATTTATATACAATAATGTGTAGAAAGCTCACTGTATAGCTTGACGAATTCGGTATATGTGTACTAGAGTAGATTGCCATTCCCTCTCCAGGGTATATTCCCAACCCAGGGATTGAATCCAGGCCTCCTGCATTGCAGGCAGATCCTTTACCAGCAGAGCCATGAGAGAAGCCCACTGCTATGTAAGCACCCCTTAAATCAAGAGGCATGATATTTCCAGCACCCCAAACTCATGCCCTGTCTACACTCTTCCTACAAAGGTAATCATGATTTTAACTGTAAGATGGGCAAAGAGAACCTGTGTTTACAAGTAATGTGGGTGTGCTCAGTTGTGTCCAACTCTTTTGCAATCCCATGGACTGACTGTAGCCCACTAAGCTCCTCTGTCATAGGATTTTCCAGGCAAGAATACTGGAGTGGGTTGCCATTTCCTTCTCTAAGACATCTTCCTGACCCAGGGACCAAACATGGGTCTCCTGCACGGCAGGCAGATTCTGCATTGCAGGCTGTGTATATAGGGAGGTTTTTTTTTTTTTCTTCTATTTTTGTTAGAATATACCATTGTCTGTTTATCTGTCCTACTACTGATGAACATCTGTGGTGAGTCCATTTGGGAACTATTATGAATAAAGATACGATGAACATTCTTATATTGTCTTTTTATTCATTCCTCTTGGGTATATACTTACAAGTAGAATTACTGGATCATTAGGTAGACAGCTGTTTAGCTTTAATAGGCTCTACCAAATGGTTTTTCTAAGTGGTCAAAGCAATTTACACTCCCACCAGCATATATAAAAGCTTCAGTTTCTCTCCAAACTATCCAAAACTTGGTATGATCAATTTTTTTTTTTTAATTCAGCTATTCTGGTAGGTATGCATGGGTATTTCATTGGGCTTAAATTTGCATGTTCCTGATAAGAAATTATTTTCCTATGTCTATCAGCTATTTTAATTTCTACTTTGATCTCTATTTTCATTCTAAATTCTTTAATTCTACAAATATTTATTAAGAATCTGCTGTCTACATTAGATACAGTATTAAGTACTCCGCCCTCAAAGAACTCACGAACTAAAGAGCGTGCATTAGTGTGCGTGCTCAGTCTTGTCTGATGCTTTCAACCTCATGGGCTGTAGCCTGCCAAGCTCCACCGTGCATGGAATTTTCCAGGCAAGAATAGTAGAGTGGTTGCCATTTCCTACTCCAGGGGATCTTCCCAACCCAGGGATCAAACCCATGTTTCTTGCATCTCCTGCATTGGCAGGCAGATTCTTTACCACTGCACCACCTGGGAAGCCTTTAAATTAAAGACAGAAGTATACAAATAAACAAATGGTTAAGATCTAGGGTATAAATGTGATGATAGGCAATCAGAGAAGAGGCATGAAATCCAACTGTGTAGATTGAAAAAGGTTTCTTACAGGCAGTGACTCTAACACTTAGATTTTAAAGACAAAAAGGAGTTAGCCAGATGGACAAGTTATGGTAGAACAGTAGGAAATGACATTTCAGTACAAGGGAACAAGAAATGGGGAGGGAAGTCTTTCTGCCTTTGGATCTTTTTGGTTCTTTGATTTAAAAAGAAAAGAAAAAAACACTTTAAACATTTTTTTTAATGAGGGCATAAAATCTGGATCTGGCAGAATATACATTCAATGCCATAAATTTTATTAAAGGACACCAATTTAGGAATTGATGATGGTGGAAGGCAATTTCAAGGGCAAACCCATTTTCCTCTATCTTGGCTAATTATGTAGAACTATCCTAGCTCTGCAAAGGACTCCAGTTGGCAAAGTTCTGCAGGTCAGAAAATAGAAAAAGCAACTTGATACTCTTAAAAAAAAAAAAAAGAACAATCCTCTCACCTTAGGATTTTAATAATGATATATATTAACATTATAATAATTGCTATGACTATTAATAATGTTATTATTACAGCAGTTACCATTACAGAGTGTTTATCCTGTGCCAAGCAATATCTGAAGTGCTCTACATAAGAACCATATGAATTGGGTACTACTTTTAATCCCCATTTCACAGATTATGAAACTGAAGTCATAAGGAAAGTGTTCAAGATTATACACTTAGAAAAGACAGATAGGATCTGACTACAGGTCTGATTTCAGAGTTTCTATGTTAATATTAAAGTCTTCTAAATTACTACTAATGCTCTTTAGTAAAAGAGCATTGTTCTTCTCAATCAAATTCTCTGGCCCCTTGAAAAAGAAAGTTATTTATATATTTGTGGCAGAGACTGAATAATTCTAGCCAGATTGTTTATTGCACATATTTCACATTGCCTTTCTGATCCTACAATAAAACATCACCTTACAAATGCCACAAAAATGATGTCTCTACTTAGTCTAATCCAAATTTCTTCTTCCATCTCCTACTGATTTTAGTTGTTGTGATTTTTGCATTCAAATGCTGCAGTCCATAGGGTCACAAAGAGTCGGACATGACTGAGCGACTGAACTGAACTGAATGATCTTAGCTCCACTGCTATATGAATAAGGATATTAAGATGTCTGTTTTGGCAGTTTGCATTTTTTCTGACATTTTAATAGCCTAGGCAAATACAAAAGTAATTATCTGGCAAAAGTAAATATACAACACTTTCAGATTTTTTTAAAAAATAGCTTGTAGATTAGTAGTTAGGATATTACGTTTATGGTTCTCAGCTCCATGGCCTCCCCCAGCCAAAAGGAAGAGAAGAGAAAGGAAACTAGTTTCCCGGCGGTATTTAGATTAATAAGAAGATTTTTATATCAAAATGTCTATCTGTAGAATTAGTCAAATTTCCCAACTGGGCTACTATTGCAGTATTTAGTAGGAAGAAGAAGAGGGGAAGAAATATAGGGTATAGTTGAGTTTAACTCCTATTAGATAAAAACAAAAAATTATTAGGAATTTGGAAAAAATTCATCTTAAACTGAAATCTTAAAACAAAAATGTTCCATGAATGTGTGAGGCCTTTAAATAAATTTTAATTTAATCTCTTTAGATGTTAATGGATTTTGTGGGCAATACTGTTTTCTAAATGTCAGGGAATATGGGTTTCTGTAAGCACTAGTAGTAGGGAAAAAACATTATTAAATTTGGTTCTTAAGGTGAGCTTGGATCAGAACAAATGGGAAGTTTAAGGTCACAAATCATGTTTAGATAAACAGCATAGCACAGTGACTAATCTAGCCTTAATATGTATTAGAAGGCAATGTCACCAAGTACACATACTCAGTAAGTATAAACTGTGCATGCTTAGCACCTCAATTCTCTTAGTATTTATGCATTTTAAAAGGCAATTATGAATATTCAGCTTACTTGTGTCATTTTTCTTCATTAGGTCACATTATTATTATACATTATATTGTTAACATGACAAATATTGCACTTAAAATTTTTCATTAGAAATAACTTGTAAAGGTTGATGCAACCAAAGTGTGTGATTACAAAAGATAGTGGTGGCAGAAGGGAGAGATGGATAATGGTGGGCTAGAAAAAAATTATTTTATGGGTTTCAAGATTGAAGGAATTGTATACATGGAGTGGATGAATAATTTTCCCTAAATCAGAGCAACCAAGTTTTCTAGCAAAGATATGAAAACTAATATGACTTTAATTACATGGATATATTTTTACCTTTTTATATATATGGAAAGAAAAAAACACCTTCTAAACTCCGAAAAAACACCATATGTTCACTTAAATTCTACCTAGTTTGAGGGTTTAAAGTATTAAGAAAAAGTGTGTTTTGGATATACTGAAAATTAGCTTCATTAAACAACAAAAAAGGTAAACCCAGTAAAAGAAACATCTGGGTCATGGCAATGTCAGAAATGAAAGAGAGACAGAGGGTAGACCAAGGGAAGAGATTATCTGAAAGTTAAGTGGTCAGAGCAAAAGGAGGAGCTATTGACTAATGGGCCAGGAACATCCCAGACTGGGCAACATGGCCAGTAGTTTTCTTTAGTAAGGAAGACGCTCAGTGCAATTATTCTTCAAGAAAAATAGGGAAATGTTATGCAGGTAATTAGTAATTTTTTTTTAAATTATTTATCAATTTTTGCACTGGGTCTTCATTGCTGCATGTGGGCTTTCTCTAGTTGTGGCAAGTAAGGGCTACTCTCCAGTTGTGGCGGCTTTTTTTGCTGCAGAGTATGGGCTCTAAGGCATGCAGGCTTCAGCAGCTGCAGCGCATGGGCTCAGCAGTTGCACCTCCTGGGTTCTGGAGTGTAGGCTCAGTAGTCATGGAACAGAAGCTTAGCTGCCCCACACCATGTGGAATCTTCCCAGACCAGGGATCAAACCCAAGTCCCCTGCATTGGCAGGTGAATTAACCACTGAACCACCAGAGAAGTCCCAATTAGTAACCTAAGATAATTAACATTTAGATTAAATGCTTGGCCTCTAGACCATACCAGGCCAATCTTGTTAAGCTTTATCATATTAGCATTGCAAACTTTAACTTCTCCATGCCTCAATTTCCCTAATCCAGAAAAAAGAATGATATTTTTATCTCTCTTGTAGAACTGTGCTGATGAGTAAATGGGTACATGCCTAGCATGTGTTGAGTGTGTCTACACTTGTGGTATCATCAATATTATTTTGCCCAAAAGATATGGAGGTTTTTTGTCGGGGGGCTGGAGGGGGGAGTGGGTGGGTGGGGAATCTAAAGCAGATGGGGAAATAATGAGAAACAGAACTAAATACAAGCAAGGTTTTAGATTAGTTGAGCTTATTAACAAGTAGTGCTAAAAGTATTCAATGGAAATTCCAAGTTTAGCATTGCTTTCCAAATTTCAGAGGCGAAACTAAAAGTATGTGTATCGTAAGAACCCTTAACAAAATCTTAGTCAAGAAAGCTTGAGTGAATAGATTTTGCGTCATATTTTAGATGATGTTGTTGTTGTCACTGAGTCACTTAGTCATGTCCAACACTTTGCGACCCCATGGACTGTAGTATGTCAGGCTTTCCTGTCCTTCGCTATCTCCCAGTTTGGTCAAACTCATGCCCACTGAGTTGGTGATACCATCCAACCATTTCACCCTCTGTCACCCTCTTCTCCTCCTGCCCTCAATTTTTCCCACCATCAGGGTCTGTTCCAGTGAGTCTGCCCTTTGGATCAGTGGCCCAAAATATTAGAGCTTCAAATCAACATCAGTCCCTCCAATGAATATTCAGGGTTGATTTCCTTTATGGTTGACTGCTTTCAGATGTTCTCTAATGATAAGACTAGTCCTGGTGTTTGAGTAGGGTTAGGGAGAAGGCTTCCCAGGCTCTGAATGGGTCCACTGATTTGCATGGAAGCTAAGGAGGCTGCTGGGAAAATTACCTGACTTGAGAGCACTGTTGCAATGCAGACCAACACAGACGTGTATATCCATGTGTCTGACTGTAGGAAACCTAAAGAAAGCCAAAGATCAGTCAACTATGATGGAGCCTCTGAAGAATTCATGGTGAGGGCAGAAAAATCACAGTGTACCAAAATGGCCTAAAGTTATAAGTGTAGATTCAAGAGCAATTTCAGTTTTCCTGGAAATTTATTGTTATGCCCATATCCTGGTGGCATATGGGTGGCCAAACAGAAAGATTTATGTTCAATGCATGAATAAATCATTTCATTAAATTCTGTAACACTTTCTTTTCCTAAGCATACCCCAGAGGAAGAGGAAGTTCGCTTTTCCCTCTTGTTTCAAGAGACAAAACATGTTGTTGAGAGGAACTTAGAAGAACTATTCAACAGAACTTTCTACAGTGATGGAAATGTTCTTATTCGTGCTGTCCAAGATGGTTGCCACTGGAATATGTGGCTAAGTAGCACTTGAAGTATGGCTGCTAGTGTGACTAAGGAAATAAATTTTTAGTTTTATTTCATTTTATTTAACTTAAATTTAAATAGTCATATGTGGTTAGTGGCTACTGTTATTAGACAGCGCAGATTAAAGCATCATAGTCCACAAGTAAAATGCTTGTGAAGCTTCACTGTCTCCAAGGGAAAGCAACTCAGTTGCTTGGTAGTTACAAATATGGAGCCTAGAGTCAGTTGCATGATTCATATTCTGGTTCTACCTCTTACCAATGAGGTAAAAACTTACCCTGGGAGATGTCTGGGACTTCTAATTCCTGCCTGGGATTTATAAAGTTGGAAAGAACATGTTCCTACTATTACACACACACAAAAATACAAAAAATGATGAACAATTTGAAAAAATTCATAACTCCTCTTGAACTCATCAGAGAGCTGACACTTCAGAGCATCCAACTAATTGGAAATTTAAGGAAACATAGGTATCTTTGAGGAAAGTCAGGACACCAACACTTGTTTATCTAAGGAAAATCCAGTCAGATACTGGGAAGAATTTGAACAAAAATGTTTAAGAAATTGATAAAGGCCAAATATGGGCTCATGGGAGAATGCAGATCCCCTAGAAGCTACAGATATGAGGGTACTTTACATCTCTTAACAGGCTCTTTGCCATTTGCTGTTGGTCAGTGGCTCAGTCCCTTGGACTGCAAGGAGATCAAACCAGTCAGTCCCAAAGGAAATAAATCCTGAATATTCATTAGAAGGACTGATTCTGAAGCTCCAATACTTTAGCCACTGATGCGAAGAGACAACTCATTGGAAAAGACCCTGATGCTGGGAAAGATTGAAGGCAGGAGGAGAAGGGGACAACAGAGGATGAGATGGTTGAACGGCATTACCGACTCAATGGACATGAGTCTCTGGGAGATGGTGAAGGACAGGGAAGCTAGGCATGCTTCAGTCCATGGGGTCACAAAGAGTTGGACACAACTGAAGGACTGAATAACAAAAACAAGAGGTAACCATAAGTTCATTCTCTAAGTCTGTGAGTCTCTTTCTGCTTTGTAAGTTCATTTGTATCATCTCCTTTTAGATTCCACATATAAGGTATGTCATACAATATTTCTCCTTATGAGCAGCAAAGTTTAATTATGGTAGTTTTACAATCAATAGCAGATTTTTACTGATAACTCAAGGTCATTGTCTGGGAGTCCTTGTATACTATACCATAAGAGCAATAAGACTACTACTGCATACATACATGTAAGTTACAGTTCTGGGGATTCTCAAAAATACTTTGACAACAGAACTCTGCAAGTGACTGAATTTTCCTGTGATAGAGAGCTTAGACTTAGAAAGAATGTGCTATTAATGTGAATAAAATTCTGAGCACAGGATGAGTATCTATGGGACACTAAATATTTATAATTTACCAGGTATTATGCTATAGACTCTTTACAGATTTTACTTCATATCTTTCCAACAGCAATTCTCTAGGGTAGCTATTAGTATTAGTCCCACTTTACAAATGAGGCTCAGAAATATTAAGAAATTTCCTCAAAGTCAAACTGCTAATAACCAGTTGTGCCAGGTTTTGGACCCAGACCTGACTATATCTAAAGCCAAAATTCTATCCCAAATGTAATGCTTTATCCCTGGTATTTGCTGTTTTTAAGCGCTCAAATTCACTTAATTCTTGGACCTATCTTAAACTATCTAGAATCAGTACTTAGAGGCATACCTCAAATATTGTAAATTTAGTTCCAGACCACTGCAGCAGAGTAAATATGGCAGTAAGTAAGTCACACAAATTTTTGGGTTTCCCAGTCCATGTAAAAGTTATGTTTACACTATAGGATATAGTATATGCAGTTTATTAAGTGTGTAGTAGCATTATATCTAAAAAATGTATGTAATCTTAATTTTAAAATACTTTATTGCTAAAAAATGCTAAGCAACATATGAGCCTTCAGTGAGTCATAAACAGTTTGCTAGTTATTGCCTTGACATTGATAGCTGCTGACTGATCAGGGTGAAAAAAGTGAAAGTGAAGTCGCTCAGTCCTGTCCGACTCTTTGTGACCTCATGACTTTGGCGTGCTAGGCTCCTCCGTCCATGGGGTTCTCCAAGCAAGAATCCTGGAGTAGGTTGACATTTCCTTCTCCAGGGGATCTTCCTGACACCGGGATCAAACCTGGGTCTCCCACACTGCAGGCAAACTCTTTACCATCTGAGCCACCAGGGACTTCTGGACTGATCAGGGTAGAAGTTGCTAATGGTTTAAGTAGCTGTGGAAATTTCTTTTTTTTTTTTCTTAATTTAAAAAAAAATCTTATTAATATAAGGGAGGATAGTTGATTAACAGTGTTGTATTAGTTTCATATGTACGGTAAAGTGATTTAGTTTTATACATATATGTATCTATTCTTCTTCAAATTTTTTCCCATTTAGATTATTACACAGTATTGAGCAGAGTTTCCTGTGCTATACAGTAGATCCTTGTTGGTTATCTGTTTTAAATATAGCAGTGTGTACATGTCAACCCCAAACTCTCAACTTAAAATAAGACAATAGTGAAGTTCGTCACATCACTGACTTTTCCTTCATGAACAACTTGTCTGCAGTATGCAACCCAGTTTGATAGCACTTTTACTCCTGGTAGAATTTCTTTCAAAACTGCAGTCAATTGGCTTTTCCTGCCCACTGGCTCATTCCTAGGGACCAGGGAGAAGTTTTCTAGAAAAAAGCTGCCCAGTGTGCCTCAGGGCCCTGTAGCTAACCAGAGCCACTGTATATAATTACTAGAAGCAGTAAACCAAAGTTCTACCAAGCCACTGTGAATTTTACACTCTTGACAACCCTTCAGCCTGTGGAACAGAAACTGCAATCACAGTAATTTGGACAAAGTGAGACAAAAGAGAAATATGTTCCAGATGAAAGAACAAGATAAAGTCCTAGAAGAACAACTAAGTGAAGTGGAGCTAGGCAGTCTAGCTGGAAAAGAATTCAGAGTAGAAAGATGGTTCAAATCTCAGAAAAATAATGGAGACACAGACCAAAAAGATACAAGAAACCTTTAACAAAGAGCTAGAAGGTATAAAGAACAAACAGAGATGAACAACACAATAACTGAAATGAAAAATACACTAGAAGGAATCAATAGCAGAATAAATGAGGCAGAAGAACACCAGTGTAAATGGAAAACAGAATGGTGGAAATCACTATTACAGAATAGAAAAAAAAGAAAAGAATGGAGAGATATGAGGATAGTGTAAGAGACCTCTGGGACAACATTAAATACACAAACATTCACATTATACAGGTCCCAGAAGGAGAAGAGAGAGAGAAAGGGCCTGAGAAAATATTTGAAGAGATAATAGCTAAAAAGTCCCCTAACATGGGAGAAAGACAGTCACTCAAGTCCAAGAAGTGCAGAGTCTCATAAATGATAAACCCAAGGAGGAACATGCCAATATACATACTAATAAAATTAATAAAAGTTAAAGACAAGAGAAAATATTAAAAATCAACAAATAGGAGTATTACTCAGCCATTAAAAAGAATACATTTGAATCAGTTCTAATGAGATGGATGAAACTGGAGCCGATTATACAGAGTGAAGTAAGCCAGAAAGAAAAACACCAATACAGTATACTAACACATATATTTGGAATTTAGAAAGATGGCAATGATGACCCTGTATGCAAGACAGCAAAAGAGACACAGATGTGTAGAGCGGACTTTTGGACTCTGAGGGAGAGGGAAAGGGTGGGATGATTTGGGAGAATGGCATTGAAACATGTATACTATCATGTAAGAATCGAATCGCCAGTCTATGTCTGATGCAGGATACAGGATGCTTGAGGCTGGTGCACGGGGATGACCCAGAGAGATGTTATAGGGAGGGAGGTGGGAGGGGGGCTCATTTTTGGGAATGCATGTATGCCCGTGGTGGATTCATGTCAATGTATGGCAAAACCAATACAGTATTGTAAAGTAAAGTAAAAATAAAAATTTAATTTAAAAAAAAGCAACAAATAACATACAAGGAAATCCCTACAATGTTATTAGCTGATTTCCCAACAAAAATTCTAGAGGGCAGAAGGGAGTGGCATAAATATATTTAAAGTGATGAAAAGAAAAACCCTACAACCAATGCTCTTCCTAGCAAGGCTTTCATTCAGATTCAATGGAGAAATCAAAACATTTATAGATAAATGAAAGCTCAGAGAATTCAGCATCACCAAATCAGCACTACAACAAAAGCTAAAGGAACTTCTCCAGGTAGAAAAGAAAAGAACACAACTAGAAACAAAAAAATTAAGAATGGAAATGCTCACTGGTAAGGTAAACCTATGGTGAAGGTAGGAAATCATTCACATGCAAATATGATATCAAAACCAGGAATCATGCAAACAGTAGAGTACAGATGCAGAATATTGGAAATACATTTGAAATTAAGAGAGACCAGCAACTTTAAATAATCTCATTTATTTATAAACCGCTACATAAAAACCCCGTGGTAACTGCAGACAGAACTTTTACAATAGATACATACACAAAAAAAGAAAAAGGAATCCAAACACAACACTAAAAGTAGTCATCAAATCACAAGAGAACAAAAGGGGAAGGAAAGAGAAAACACCTACAAAAACAAATCCAAGACAATTAACAAAACAGCAATAAGCACATACATATCGATAATTACCTTAAATGTAAACAGATTAAACGCTTCAACCAAAAGACAAAGATTGGCTGAATGGATACAAAAACAAGACCCATACATATATATGCTGTCTACAAGAGACCCACTTCAGATCTAGGGACATATACAGACTGAAAGTGAGGGGATGGGAAAAGGTATTCCATGCAAATAAAAACCAAAAGAAACCTGGAATAGCAATATTTATATTAAACAAAATAAACATTAAAATAAAGGCTGTTACAAGAGACAAAGAAAGACACTACATTATGATCAAGGGATCATCCAAGAAGAAGATATAACAATTGTAATATATACATACCCAAAATAGGAGCTGGAGGAAGCACAATCTGGAATCAAGATTGCCGGGAGAAATATCAATAACCTCAGATATGCAGATGACATTACCCTTATGGCAGAAAGTGAAGAAGAACTAAAGAACCTCTTCAAAGTGAAAGAGGAGAGAGAAAAAGTTGGCTTAAAGCTTAACATTCAGAAAACGAAGATCACAGCATCCAGTCCCATCACTTCATGGCAAATAGAAGGGGAGACAGTGAAAACAGTGGCTGACTTTATTTTGGGGGGCTCCAAAATCACTGCAGATGGTGATTGCAGCCATGAAATTAAAAGACACTTACTCCTTGGAAGGAAAGTTATGACCAAACTAGATAGCATATTAAAAAGCAGAGACATTACTTTGCCAACAAAGGTTCATCTAGTCAAGGCTATGGTTTTTCCAGTAGTCATGTATGGATGTGAGAGTTGGATTATAAAGAAAGCTGAGCACCGAAGAATTGATGCTTTTGAACTGTGGTGTTGAAGAAGACTCTTGAGAGTCCCTTGGACTGCAAGGAGATCCAACCAGTCCATCCTAAAGGAGGTCAGTCTTGGGTGTTCATTGGAAGGACTGATGTTGAAGCTGAAACTCCAATACTTTGGCCACCTGATACAAAGAGCTGACTCATTTGAAAAGACCCTGATGCTGGGAAAGATTGAGGGCAGGAGGAGAAGGGGATGACAGAGGATGAGATGGTTGGATGGCATCACCGACTCAGTGGACATGGGTTTGGGTAGACTCTGGCAGCTGGTGATGGACAGGGAGGCCTAGTGTGCTGCAGTTCATGGGGTAGCAGAGAGTTGGACATGACTGAGTGGCTGAACTGAACTGAACTGAAAATAGGAGCACCTCAATATATAATGCAAATACTAACAGCCGTAAAAGGAGAAATCAGCAGTAACACAATAATAGTGGGGTCTTTAACACATGCTTTCATCAAAGGACAGGTCATCCAGATAGAAAGTCAGTAAGGAAACACAGGCTGGATACTGTAAAACTTTTGGAGGAAAACATAGGCAGAACACTCTCTGATATAAATTATAGCAATATCTTTTGGATCTACCTCCTAGATAATGAAAGTAAAAACAAAAATAAATAAATGGACCTTGTTAAACTTACAAGCTTTTGCATAGCAAAAAAACCAAAAAACAAACAAATAAATAAATAAATATAAAATAAACAAAATGAAAAGACAACACATAGAATGGAAGAAAATATTTGCAAATGATATGACTGACCTGACAAGAGATTAATCTCCAAAAACATAGAAATAGTTCCTGTAGCTCAGTATCAAAAAACAACCAAATCAAAAAAAAAAAAAAGGGCAAAGATCTAAATAGACATTTCTCTAAAGAAGACATACATATGGCCAAAGAGCACATGAAAATATTCTCAACATTGCTAATTATTAGAGAAATGCAACTCAAAAATACAATAAGGATTAAAAATAAAATATTTTATAAATACAACGAGGTTGTTGATGTTTGGCAGAAACCAATACAATACCTTAAAGCAATTATCCTTCAATTAAAAAGAGGGCTGGTACGGGAGGGAGGTGGGAGGGGGTTCAGGATGGGGAGCATGTGTATACCCGTGGCGGAATCATGTTGATGTATGGCAAAATCAATACAATATTGTAAAGTAATTAACCTCCAATTAAAATAAATAAATTTATATTTAAAAAAACTAATTAATTTTTAAAAATTCAATGAGTATTTAAAAAAAATAATTCCGAGGTGATGCTAGTGGTAAATAACCTGCCTGCCAGTGCAGGAAACATGAGACATGGGCTCAGTTCCCAGGTTGGGAAGATCCCCTGGAGGAGGGCATGACAACGGATTCTAGTATCCTTGCCTGGAGAATCCCATAGACAGAGGAGCCTGGTGGGCTACATTCCACTGGGTAGCAACGAGTTGCACACAACCGAAGAAACTTAGTTTGCACACATGCATCACTTTGTGCCTGTCAGAATGGCCATCATCAAAAAGTCTCCAAACAATGAATGTTGGAGAGGGCATGGAGAAAAGGGAACCCTCCTATGTTGTTGGTGAGAGGAAACCATAATTCAAAAAGATATATGCACCCCAATGTTCACTGCAGCATGGTTTACATTAGCCAAGACATGGAAACAACCTAAATGATGCATGCAGGGAATACAACGGTGAGAAAAGACTCTGTCCTAATGGCACTAATGATTTCAAACATCTAAATACATGGCTACATCTTAAATCTCCTTAGATAGTTTATATACTATAAACATATTCTCAACCGAGAAGTAAACACTGCTTAAATGGTCTACATTACTTTTCTTGAAATGCTCATTTGCATTCATTTGGAAGTGATAGGTAAAGGAGGATATTGCTGTTTACATATGCAACTCTTTTGATTCTATATGTCACTTGACCAATATGCATTATTAATTTAATTTTACCAATTAAAGACATATAGAAATTAACTCCCAGGTGTGCACTAGAAAGACTCTTTAAGCGTAATTTGTTTGTTTTGAGGGAACAGATTTCTCAAGAGCATGCCACAGTGAATTAAATTTTAATAATATAGTAAATAACTTGTTCAGAGAACAACAGTGTTGTCAGAGACAGTTTTCAACTGAAATAGTTAAGTAAAAATCACAGGTGTTTTCAAAGTATTATACTCTGTAATTTCATAATCCTAAATCTGCATCACCACCATAACTACCATCCCACTGGCTTTTTAAACTGTTCTCCTGATATCCCAGTGTGTACAATTTCTACTTTTAGTTAGAATCAATATCACAGATTTCCTCAGAGATAACAGACATTTGTTATGTTGCCAATTTGAGTCCTCAATTCCCTAATTTCATTCAAAAGTGCAATATTGTTTAATCTGCAATTATGGAAGGACTCTGCATCCACTGCAGACCTATTTAGCAACAATTAGGGGAAGAAATTATTATTTCTAAGTACTTTTGTATACAAATCACAGAACACAGATGAATTTGCTGGGTCCTTTTATTTTTGCTAACAGAAAAATTGCTTCAGTGTTACTTAGATTGCTTTTCAGAATTTGAAAGGAAAAAATCAGAGAAATAAACAACCGAGTCAACAGTAGCAGAAAAGAATCACAAATATCTATATAAGAAGACCTAAAGGAGATTTTTTAAAATGTAGTCTTCCTGTTCCTCCTGTTTCTGTATGCTATTTCTAAATCTCATTTTGTCTCTCAGAATAGTTAAGGAGACAAAGTCTGGTAAAGAACAATGTCACCCCCAAAGAACTGGCAGTGCTCCAGTGGAATATACATTCTGCTAAAATCTTAGCAAAGCTTTCTCCACATAACATGTATCAAATATAAGCAAAACTAAAGCTGTCAATCAGCCAGTTTCCTGATTACTAACCTAAGACCCTTCAAGAAGCAAACCAGTGCCTCTACATCCCATCTATTTGCTCACTTGCAGAGACACAGAATTCTATAATCCATTGCTGAACACAGTCTAATGGGAATCAGCACCGTGTAGAACTCCAAGCAAATAATCTAATATGAATATCCTTGATCAATCAGTAAACAATTCTAAGATATTATCCAGGAAATTGTATAATATCCCCAAACGTATCCCAGGGGTTATCAATTTCAAGGACTCTAATAGGTATTATATGGGGAGGAGGGGAAGATCCTGCAAAGGTATACACTTCTCAGTTTCCTAATCTTTTTAAAGCTCAGGGTCTTTTTATTCACAGAGCATTTGAAGTGATCAATAATGTTTGGAAAGCACTCATCTCTGCTCCTCATCCACTCCCCGAGAAAATTTGAATTTTAAACGAAGGGTCCAAACCTAAACCAAAGGAATGAAATGCTGAAGCCTGCATTTTACTAGGTAGGCAAAAAATAGTTGGGGGAAATTTTGATGCATTATTTCAACTTCACAGGGCTCCTGATGACACACCTGCCGCCAAGAATAAGGAACAGTTCTGCTGGCACATACAGAGAAAAACTGTACTTCTTAGACTGAACTTCTGGAAGTAAAAAGTGCATTTCAGAGTTTGCTCTTATCTTCAAATTATATTTTTTTCAAGTTGTAAGGAACCACTTTTATTTTCTCTTCTCCTCAGACTGAGACTTAATCTTCTAGGAACAAAAGGGGAAAGCTGTTAAACTATCATATGCAAATATACTCTTTAGAAAGAGACTAGCTATTCTGCTACAACAACCACATGGTAAAATTCAAAATTTGCGAAGTGCTCACTGCATTGAAGCATATGCAAATAAATATTTCCATAAGGTCTAGCCTATCCATTTCCTTCTCCCAAAAGTGTCCTATGGAATAGGTCACTTCATTTTTAAAAGCTCAGTATAATATCTTGCTACTCACACACTATAGGAAACAAATTTGCTACATGAAATATTCATTTCTAAGAAGTAGGTTGTTTCTTATGCAGTCAACAAAATAGCATTTGTAAACTCTGTTTAGAAACTAATAATAAATCAGTTATATTCACCAATTACTGCCTTAGGTGGAAGGGGAGAACGTCCTTTTAATTAATGTGTTCTGTTTTCTCCTTCCTTTTTGTAAAGTTTATTATTTATCTGCCAGGTTTCTGTGATTCTTTTCTTATTGAAGAGGAAAGGAAAGAGTGCTGTCAATTTCAAAACAGTCTGCTCCTGACACATTAGAAGGGGATTTAATTATTCTGGCATGAAAAAGCTAGGGAAAGCGAAATAAATACATTGAATACAGGCAGACTCTCAGCTACTCTAATTGCTTATGTGCTATAAGGACTTTCAAACAATAAGTCCTTAAATAATAAATTGATATGGGAAAGAATAATGATACCCAGGTGTGAAACCTTAATCTGAAGACTGAGCCACATACTCAATGGCATAATTGCCTCTATTACCACATTCTGGCCTAACATAATGGTTTCAGTCATGGAAACTGGGTAGAAATGAAAGACAAACTATGTTCAAATCAAAAAACCATACAATAGAGACCAGGTATCTAAATAGCTACTTGAAATGTAAAAGGAAGCTTCAGTTTTACATAAGACATTCCATTTAAACGTATGACACACTCAGTCTAAGCTACAAAAGCAGAGTTAAGAAAATTTTCCATTGAAAACTTCACTGTTCTTAGCCGAAAATCCTCACAGAAGGAACTACTTTAATTTCTAAATAAATACTTCAAGCTACCCCATCACAAGTAGCTTCGTTGTTTAAAAAAGACCCTCTCCTGTGCAACTCTTAAAGTCTCTGCCAGGTATGTTACTCACTACAGGCTTCTGAATTCACCCATTTTCTGTTTATCTTCTATTTTCTATATTCATACAGAATTCACTTGGATGACTAACATATGACCTATTCTAGATAATGATATTTCTGAAGTTCCCACTTCTTAACTCCGAAAGAGCACACTATTTGAAAAACAAATTCAGTCTAGTGCCAACATCTTTTGGATATGTTCTCTTAATTTTTCTTTGCATTATCAGGATTAAAGAATAGGATACCTCACCAGTCCATGATTCTGAAATAGAAAATGTTCTGAAATGAAAATTTCTTCATGATATATTTGGCAGCAAAACCCAACCATTTCTACATTTCACTGAAGAAATATTAATGTATTTGATTATATGACTTTGGTCCAACACCTCCATGAACGTTACAAAATATATGGTGGGTATACTACACTGCCTTTCCAAAATCCAAAAAACTGTTAACTATGGTGTGCATGTGTGCATGCTAAGTTGCTTCAGTCATGTTGGACTCTGTGCGATCTATGGACTCTAGCTCTCCGGGCTCCATTGTCCATGGGATTCTCCAGGCCAGAGTACTGGAGTGGGTTGTCATGCCCTGCTTCAGGGCATCTTCCTGAGCCACGGATCCAAACTGTGTCTCTTATGTCTCCTGCCTTAGCAGGAGGGTTCTATACCACCAGCACCACCTGGGAAGACACAACTATGGTGTAAACCTGACCTAAGAATATCAGAAGAGAGGCTGCAATCCTGCTCACATATAACTGACTGAATTCCATATGACTTACCTCAGTTCAGTTCAGTTCATTCGTTCAGTCGTGTCAGACTCTTTGTGACCCCATGAATCGCAGCACGCCAGGCCTCCCTGACCGTCACCATCTCCTGGAGGTCACTCAGACTCATGTCCATCGAGTCCGTGATGCCATCCAGTCATCTCATCCTCGGTCATCCCCTTCTCCTCCAGCCCCCAATCCCTCCCAGCATCAGAGTCTTTTCCAATGAGTCAACTATTCGCATGAGGTGGCCAAAGTACTGGAGCTTCAGCTTTAGCATCATTCCTTCCAAAGAAATCCCAGGGTTGATCTCCTTCAGAATGGACTGGTTGGATCTCCTTGCAGTCCAAGGGACTCTCAAGAGTCTTCAACACCACAATTCAAACGCATCAATTCTTCGGCGCTCAGCCTTCTTCACAGTCCAACTCTCGCATCCATATATGACCACTGGAAAAACCATAACCTAGACTAGACGGACTTTAGTCGGCAAAGTAATGTCTCTGCTTTTGAATATGCTATCTAGGTTGGTCATAACTTTTCTTCCAAGGAGTAAGTGTCTTTTAATTTCATGGCTGCAGTCACCATCTGCAGTGATTTTGGAGCCTCCCAAAAATAAAGTCTGACACTGTTTCCCCATCTATTTCCCATGAAGTGATGGGACTAGATGCCATGATCTTGGTTTTCTGAATGTTGAGCTTAAAACCAACTTTTTCTCTCTCCTCTTTCACTTTCATCAAGAGGCTTTTTAGCTCCCCTTCACTTTCTGCCAGAAGGGTATTGTCATCTGCATATCTGAGGTTATTGATATTTCTCCTGGCAATCTTGATTCCAGCTTGTGTTTCTTCCAGTTCAGCGTTTCTCATGATGTACTCTGCATAGAAGTTAAATAAGCAGGGTGACAATACACAACCTTGACAGACTCCTTTTCCTATTTGAAACCAGTCTGTTGTTCCATGTCCAGTTCTAACTGGTGCTTCCTGACCTGCACACAGATTTCTCAAGAGGCAGGTCAGGTGGTCTGGTGTTCCCATCTCTGTCAGAATTTTCCACAGCTTATTGTGATCCACACAGTCAAAGGCTTTGGCATAGTCAATAAAGCAGAAATAGATGTTTTTCTGGAACTTTCTTGCTTTTTCCATGATCTAGCAGATGTTGGCAATTTGATCTCTGGTTCCTCTGCCTTATCTAAAACCAGCTTGAATATCAGGGAGTTCATGGTTCACGTATTGCTGAAGGCTGGCTTGGAGAATTGTGAGCATTACTTTACTAGCGTGTGAGATGAGTGCAATTGTGTGGTAGTTTGAGCATTCTTTGGCATTGCCTTTCTTTGGGATTGGAATGAAAAGTGACCTTTTCCTGTCCTGTGGCCACTGCTGAGTTTTCCAAATTTGCTGGCTTATTGAGTGCAACACTTTCACAGCATCATCTTTCAGGATTTGGAATAGCTCAACTGGCATTCCATCACCTCCACTAGCTTTGTTCGTAGTGATGCTCTCTAAGGCCCACTTGACTTCACTTTCCAAGATGTCTGGCTCTAGATGAGTGATCACATCATCATGATTATCTGGGTCGTGAAGATCTTTTTTGTACAGTTCTTCCATGTATTTTGCCACCTCTTCTTAATATCTTCTGCTTCTGTTAGGTCCATACAATTTCTGTCCTTTATTGAGCCCATCCTTGCATGAAATGTTCCCTTGATGTCTCTAATTTTCTTGAAGAGATCTCTAGTCTTTCCCATTCTGTTGTTTTCCTCTGTTTCTTTGCATTGATCGCTGAAGAAGGCTTTCTTATCTCTTCTTGCTGTTCTTTGGAACTCTGCATTCAGATGTTTATATCTTTCCTTTTCTCCTTTGCTTTTCGCCTCTCTTCTTTTCATAGCTATTTGTAAGGCTTCCCCAGGCAGCCATTTTGCTTTTTTGCATTTCTTTTCCATCGGGATGGTCTTGATCCCTGCCTCCTGTACAATGTCACAAACCTCAGTCCATAGTTCATCAGGCACTCTATCTATCAGATCTAGGCCCTTAAATCTATTTCTCACTTCCACTGTATAATCATAAGGGATTTGATTTAGGTCATACCTGAATGGTCTAGCAGTTTTCCCTACTTTCTTCAATTTGAGTCTGAATTTGGCAATAAGGAGTTCATGATCTGAGCCACAGTCAGCTCCTGGTCTTGTTTTTGTTGACTGTATAGCGCTTCTCCATCTTTGGCTGCAAAGAATATAATCAATCTGATTTTGGTGTTGCCCATCTGGTGATGTCCATGTGTAGAGTCTTCTCTTGTGTTGTTGGAAGAGGGTGTTTGCTATGACCAGTGCATTTTCTTGGCAAAACTCTATAAGTCTTTGCCCTGCTTCATTCCCCATTCCAAGGCCAAATTTGCCTGTTACTCCAGGTGTTTCTTGACTTCCTACTTTTGCATTCCAGTACCCTAGAATGAAAAGGACATCTTTTTTGGGTGTTAGTTTTAAAAGATCTTGTAGGTCTTCATAAAACCATTCAACTTCAGCTTCTTCAGCGTTACTGGTTGGAGCATAGACTTGGATAACTGTGATATTGAATGATTTGCCTTGGTAATGAACAGAGATCATTCTGTCGTTTTTGAGATTGCATCCAAGTACTGCATTTTGGACTCTTTTGTTTACCATGATGGCTACTCCATTTCTTCTGAGGGATTCCTGCCTGCAGTAGTAGATATAATGGTCATCTGAGTTAAATTCTCCCATTCCAGTCCATTTTAGTTTGTTGATTCCTAGAATGTCGACGTTCACCCTTGCCATCTCTTGTTTGACCACTTCCAATTTGCCTTGATTCATGGACCTGACATTCCAGGTTCCTATGCAATATTGCTCTTTACAGCACTGGATCTTGCTTCTATCACCAGTCACATCCACAGCTGGGTATTGTTTTTGCTTTGGCCCCATCCCTTCATTCTTTCTGGAGTTATTTCTCCACTGATCTCCAGTAGCATATTGGGCACCTAATGACTTACCTACTAACACACAAAATGATTGAAAAATGTGACAACTTATGCATTATAATCAAGGTTGCTGTAATTGCTGTCATCATTTTTCCTGTGATGTATAACACATGATATGTACCTTATAGTTTGGTGTCTTTGTTATCTCTGATAGATCAATTTACTCCATTACAAGGTAACCCATGTCTCCTGCCTTGTGGGCAGCTTCTTTACCAGCTGACCCACAAGGGAAGCCCAATACTACCAAACCTAAGCCTAATATTCTTCCACCATTCAATTGCAGGTTTCTTTTTTTTTTTTTTAATGTAAGGCTTTAATCAATTTCATTGTTGAGTGTTTTTTAATTAATTAATTAATTTTAATTGGAGGATAATTACAGTATTGAGAAGGTTTTGAATATTTCTGATAGACTCTAAGATGAATAAGCCTTTACTGTGTTTATAGGTATGTTTGTATTAAACATAACAGAATAAATTCTAGACTGTCACCAAGGGTATGGATATGGAGTCAAAATTTTTTATTTTTACCTTAAATCATCTAATAGTTGAATTCTTTATCTTGAACAAGTATAACTTTTATAATTAAAAATAACTACTATTTTAAATTTAAAAAATAATGCTGCTGTATTATTTTACCTTCTTGTACTATCTAGACGTAGATATCATGCTCAGTCTGAAGAGCAAAAAAAAAAAAAAGAGAGAAACTGAAATAGTTGCTTAAGTTTACTGCTATGCTCATTGCTCACCGCTTCTGCTTCTGTAAACTGGCTGGCTTATCGCTGCTCACCACCTCTGCTTTGTAAGCTGGCCAGCTTTTTGAGTCAGCCAAACTGCTTAGGTGGGAAAGTCAGTACAACCTGGAAGCCCGTGCCATATAAAAGATATCCAGATCAAAGCCCAGGTGCTTAGCCTCTGGAGGCGACTCTGCTGAGCCTACACTGGTGCTGAATAAACCCTGCTGTTTTGCATCTCCAAGTATTGCTTGTCTCTTTCCGTCGCCATGGTTTCTATAAGATTTCCTGGTACATTGGCTGGGAAATGACAACTGAGTTGTTCCCTTGTGCCACCGTTGTCAGGGAACTGAGGGAAGCCACAGTTGCCAGCCCGGTGATGCCAACCAGCCGTTTGCTGAAGACCGACCCTCACATGGGCTGCATCGGCTGTGGCTCACGCCACTTTCTGAATGGACCCAGAAGGAGAGCAGATGCGATTCCAGGACAGGACGTCAGATGGGTGAGGGCCCTGGGGACATCTGCCCGAGTCAGGACTGGCCATACTACAGAAACAGAGCCTGATCTCCTCCTCCCTGAGTGACTGGAGGGTCACTCAGAGTAGGATTTGTTCCCTTGGGTGGTCTATTAATCCTGGTGTGCCGTGGATGTGTGCTTGTGTTGAATGAGACACCACTGTTCACCATCTTTGACTACGGAGCCTGAGTGAGTCCCAACCTGTGGTTCCATAGTGACATCATATGACAGGGCAGCTCCAGTCTCTTGGGGATCTAATTCCTCCCTGTGAGGCTGGCCTGAGTCAGGGGCTTATGCTGACTTGCCAATGCTAAGAGGCACCTAAATCTCCGTGAGGGGAGTGGCCAGGCAGGTGAAAGTGAGTGTTTCCCTTTGTTCATTGTGTGGCACTACCACAAGTTAGGAACTCTCACATAATGGGCAGGTCAACCTCAAAACCTACTGTTTTAGAAAGCATGATTAAGAATTTTAAGAAAGGATTCTCTGGAGAGTATGATGTGAAACTAACCCCAGGAAAGCTGCGCACTTTTGTACCCTAGAATGACCCTCCTTTAGGGTCGGATGACTCCCAGGGGGATTTTAGATATGCCCACTGTTCAAGCAGTATATAGAGTTGTGACTGGAGACTCCAGCCACCCAGACCAATTTCCATATATTGACCAATGGTTAAAAATTGCCCAGTGAAGGACTCCCTGGGTTTGGTTCTTCATGACAGGTCAGGGGCAATGTAAGGTTCTATGGCTCAATCGGAAAAAAAAGGCTTCATGTCAGAAAAAGGAACCGCCTATCTTCCAGGGTGAGGCTACAGACATGCCTCCCATGCCCCCCCCTTATGTCCCCTCAGCTCCCCCGCCAGGAGCAGCAGATCTGCATTTACCAGGCAGTCCACCGCCTTCTGTTTCACCTCTTCCTCCTGATGCTCCTGAAGCTATTGTGGCCCCATGATCAGAGACCCCGGAGCCAATGAGCAGGTGTCTCCAGTTGGCCCAAGGGGCAGCTGCCCTAGCCCTTCAAATGCCTCTAAGAGAGACGTAGGGACTGCAGCATATTGTCCCCACTGGGACCTACAAGAGGAAGGAACTGTCTTCTACTACCAACCATTTTCCACGACTGATCTCAACTGGAAGCATCATACCCCTTCATACTCTGAAAAACCTCAGGCGCCAGTTGATCTCCTAGATTCCATTTTCCAGGCTCACCACCCCACCTGGGTGGACTGTCGGCAGCTTCTCCTTACCCTGTTCAATGCTGAGGAGTGCCGATGAGTTGTGACAGAGGCTCGAAAATGGCTCCAGGCCAATGCCCCAGCGGGTCAATTAGATGTGGATAACTGGGCATGGAAGGCCTTCCCACAAGAAGAGCCTCATTGGGACCCCAACACCAAGGGAAAGAAAAACTGGCTGGAGAGGTATCGACAGGCTCTCCTACATGGAGTAAAAGCTGGGGCTAATAAGCCTACCAACATGGCCAAGACCACTGAGGTATTGCAAAAAACCAGATGAATGCCTGGATGACTTCTACAAAAGGCTATATGAGGCCTCCCGGGTCTTCACCCCTTTCATCCTGAAGCCCCTGAGAACCAACGGATGATAAATGTGGCCTTTATGTGAAAGGCCCAACTGGACATCTGGAAGAAATTACAGAAGTTAGAAGGATTTGCTGGAAAAAACACCACAGAACTACTAGCAATAGCTAACAAAGTCTTTGTCAATTGTGACCAAACAGCACATCGAGAAGCAGAAAAGAGGATGAAGCAAAAAGCTGCACTCCTGGCAGCTGCCCTGTCAGAGCCTGCACCCCTAGCAGGGCCACCTCATAAGCCAAGGGGCCCAGACCCAAGAGAGAGGACCTCCCTCAGCTGCAATCAGTGTGCCTATTGTAAGGAGAAGGATCACTGGAAGAATGAGCCCCCAGCTGCCCTGAGAAGAGAACCAAAGCAGCAAGCCCCCTGAGCAGACATCAACCTGAGCCACCCAGCACTAATATGACTGGCCTAGCTGGAGCAGAATAAGACTAGAGGGGACAGGCTCTCTCCAATTGGGGCCCAGAGAGCCTATGGTCATAATTCAAGTAGGGGGCCATCCAGTGGACTTTATGGTGGATACCGGTGCCGGGCATTCAGTGCTCACTCAACAAGTATCCCCCCATCTCAGGAAAGGAAACCACTGTCATCGGGGCCACAGGTGCTCAGACCCGCAGGCCCTTCTGCGGTCCTCGACAAAGCCAATTACGGGGCCATGAGGTACTACATGAATTCCTCTACCTACCTGACTGCCCTGTCCCTGTGAGGGGAATAGAACCGCGGCCAAGGTGGGGGTCCAAATTTCCTTCTCTGTTGATGGGTCAGCCCAGCTAAAATTAAAGGACCTCCTGCCTCTTTGACTCTTGCTGTAAGGAGAGAAGAAGAATAGAGCCTGTATTCCTCCCTTCAAGGAGAGAGGACCATTCCTCCTGAATTAGAGACTGAACAGCCACTAGTTTCAGCCAAGGAGAACCCCCAGGCCTAGCAAAACATTATGTCCTCATCCTGATTGATCTGAAACCAGGAGCCCAATCTGCAAAACTATGGCAGTACTCGATTCCCCAAGAGGCCCAACTGGGGGCCTACTACTAAGACAGACTGCTCCAACACAGACTCCTGATAAAATTCCAGTCACCATGGAACACCCCACTGCTGCCCATAAGAAAGCTGGGAACACATGACTATTGTCTGGTTCAGGACCTAAGGGCTGTAAACAGGCAACAATTACTTTGCACCCAGCAGTGCCTAATCCTTGTATCCTACAAAGACTGATCCCCTTCACAGCCTAATGGTTTACTTGCTTGGACTTAAAAGACGCCTTCTTCTGCCTCTGGGTAGTACCTGTCAGCCAACCACTATTTGCCTCTAAATGGGAAAACCTATACACGGGAAGCAAGAAACAGCTGACTTGGATGAGGCTTCCTCAGGGATTCAAGAACTCCCCTACTCCCTTCAGCAGAGCCTTGGCCACCAACTTGGCAAAGTTTCCTGGACAAGAGTTAAACTGTGTCCTGCTGCAATATGTTGATGACCTTCTGCTCTCCAGCATGACACAGGCTCAAAGCCTAGAAGGAACAAAGGCCTTCCTCTCCCTGTTAATGGAAGCTGGGTACCAGGTATCCAAGAAAAAGGCATAAGTCTGTAAAAGACAAGTCAAATATCTAGGTTTTAGCACCATGCCGGGCCAGTGGATGCTGGGAACTGAAAGGAAACAAGCAGTTTGCACCATTCCTACCCTACCTCTCACGGAAAGGTCTACAAGTTCCTGGGAGTGGCAGAGTTCTGCAGGATATAGACCCCTGGATTTTCAGACTTGGCCAGACCCCTATATGAGGCTCTAAAAGGAGAAGAAAAGGTCCCCCTTGAGTGGGGACCAACCCAGGAGGTAGTGTTTCAAATAATTAAGGCCAAACTCTCCAAGGCCCCAGCTCTAGGACTTCCCAATGTAACCAGAGTGGTCAACCTCTTTGTTCATGAAAAGAATGGAATGGCCTTGGGAGTCCTAATCCAAGAATTCAGACCCTGGCAAAGGCCAGTGGCCAGCCTGTCTAAACAAACTAACTCGGCCATGGCTGCATGGCCACCCTGCCCCTGAGCACTAGCAGCCACTACCTTACTGGTGAGGGAAACTGACAAGTTAACGCTGGGCAAAACCTCAATGTTAAAGTCCCACACTCATTTGTAACCCTGATGGATAACAGAGGCCACCAATGGTTCACACATGCATGGATGACTCAGTATCAAGGGTTACTATGTGAAAATCCACTAGTAAAACTGGAAGTTGTATGAACTCTAAACCCAGCTACTTTCCTACCAGACAAGGCAGGGCCCCTGGACCACGACTGCTTAGAAATACTAGACGAAGTATTTTCTAGAAGACCAGACTTGATGGATAAACTTGACTTGACTGATAAACTCCAAAAGCCAGACCTGGTCCTATATACTGATGGTAGCAGCTTCATGGAGAATGGGAAAAGGATAGCCGGGTATGCCATGGTGCCTGACTCTGAAGTGGTGGAGGCAGATGCACTTCCTCGAGGATGGTCAGCACAGAGAGTGGAGTTGTGGACATTAATCGGAGCACTGGAACTCAGCCAAGACTAGCAAGTCAACATCTATACTGACACATGGTATGCTTTCACTGTTCTACAAGTTCACAGAGGCTTACACAAGGAAAGAGGACTCCTTACTGCAGAAGGAAAGGGGATCAAGAACCAAGCTGAAACCTTGAAGGTAGTATGGGGACCTCCTGGAGGTAGTATGGGGGCCGAAGGAAGTGGCAGTCGTCCACTGCAAAGGCCACCAGAATTGGGGAGACCCAGTAGCCAAAGGAAACCTACCCACTAATGCAGTCACCAAGCAGGCTGCCTGAGGGCAGCTGCCAGACAAACCAAAAGTCCTGCTAGCCCTGAAAATATCAGTTGCCCCCAAGTACTCTCCTGAAAAGCAAGAATGGATAAAAAACATAGGGGGAACCAAGATGAAGTCAGGATGGTGGATCACGAAAGACCACTGAGTCAGTGTTCTGGAGCAGCTAACCTACAAGCTGGTCCACCAACAACATGAACTGACCCATATAGGCAAGACCGCCTTAGAGACCTTGCTACTCTGGTACTATCATCGTTCACCTCCCCGCACTCTGCTCTTCTGTCTCCCAGTGATGAGCAACCTGTTTACAAAATAATGCTTGCCAGGGGCCTAGTAGCCTGGTAGGGACACAGTGTTGCAGACTATCCCCATTTGAATGTCGACATTTTAGGAATCAGTGAACTAAAATGGACTGGAATGGGTGGATTTAACTCAGATGACTATTATATCTACTACTCTGGGTAAGAATCCTTTAGTAGAAATGGAGTAGCCATCATAGTCAAGAAGAGTCCAAAATGCAGTACTTGGATGCAATCTCAAAAACAACAGAATGATCTCTGTTCATTTCCAAGGCAAACCATTCAATATCACAGTAATCAAAGTCTATGCCCTGACCAGTAATGCTGAAGTAGCTGAAGTTGAACGGTTCTATGAAGACATACAAGACCTTTTAGAATTAACACCCCCAAAAGATGTCCTTTTCACTATAGGAGACTGGAATGAAAAAGTAGGAAGTCAAGAAACACCTGGAGTAACAGGCAAATTTGGCCTTGGAGTACAGAATGAAGCAGGGCAAAGGCTAATAGAATGTTGCCAAGAGAATGCACTGGTCATAGCAAACATCCTCTTCCAACAACACAAGAGAACATGGACAAAACATGGACATCACCAGATGGTCAACCCAGAATCAGATTGATTATATTCTTTGCAGCCAAAGATGGAGAAGCTCTATACAGTCAACAAAAACAACACCGGGAGCTGACTGTGGCTCAGATCATGAACTCTTTATTGTCAAATTCAGACTTAAATTGAAGAAAGTTGGGAAAACCACTAGACCATTCAGGTATGACCTAAATCAAATCACTTATGATTATACAGTGGAAGTGAGAAATAGATTGAGGGGACTAGATCTGATGGACAGAGTACCTGATGAAATATGGATGGAGTTTCATGACACTGTACAGGCGACAGGGATCAAGACCTTCCCCAAGAAAAAGAAACGCAAAAAAGAAAAATGGCTGTCTGATGAGGCCTTACAAATAGCTGTGAAAATGAGAAGTGAAAAGCAGAAGAGAAAAGGAAAGATATACCCATGTAAATTCAGAGTTCCAAAGAATAGCAAGGAGAGATAAGAAAGCCTTCCTCAGTTATCTGTGCAGAGAAATAGAGGAAAACAATAGAATGGGAAAGACTAGAGATCTCTTCAAGAAAATTAGAGATACAGGGGTTGGGGGATGGAGGAGAAGGGGATGACAGAGCATAGGATGGCTGGATGGCATCACTGACTCGATGGACATGAGTTTGAGTAAACTCCGGGAGTTGGTGATGGACAGGGAGGCATGGTGTGCTGCAATTCATAGGGTCACAAAGAGTTGGACATGACTGAGCAACTGAACTGATCAGAAGGAAGGCTGAGAGCCAAAGAATTGATGCTTTTGAACTGTGGTGTTGGAGAAGACTCTTGAGAGTCCCTTGGACTGCAAGGAAATCCAGCAAGTCTATTCTAAAGGAGACCATTCCTGGGTGTTCATTGGAAGGACTGATGCTGAAGCTGAAACTCCAATACTTTGGCCACCTCATGCAAAGAGTTGACTCATTGGAAAAGACCCTGATGCTGGGAGGGATTGGGGGCAGGAGGAGAAGGGGATGACAGAGGATGAGATGGCTGGATGACATCACCGACTCAAAGGACATGAGTTTGAGTGAACTCTGGGAATTGGTGATGGATAGGGAGGCCTGGCATGCTGTGATTCATGGGGTCACAAAGAGTCGGACACAATTGAGTGACTGAACTGGAACTGGAAGGAACATTTCATGCAAAGGTAGGCTCTATAAAGGACAGAAATGGTATGGACCTAACAGAAGCAGAAGATATTAAGAAGAGGTGGCAAGAATACACATAAGAACTATACAAAAAAGATCTTCATGACCCAGATAATCACGATGGTGTGATCACTCACCTAGAGCCAGACATCCTGGAATGTGAAGTCAAGTGGGCTGTAGGAAGCATCATTACAAACAAAGCTAGTGGAGGTGATGGAATTCCAGTTGAGCTATTGCAAATCCTAAAAGATGATGCTGTGAAAGTGCTGCACTCAATATGCCAGCAAATTTGGAAAACCCAGCAGTGGCCAAGGACTGGAAAAGGCCAGTTTTCATTCCAATCCCAAAGAAAGGCAATGCCAAAGAATGCTCAAACTACCACAAAATTGCACTCATCTTACGAGATAGTAAAGTAATGCTCAAAATTCTCCAAGACAGGCTTCAACAGTATGTGAAACATGAACTTCCAGATGTTCAAGCTGGATTTAGAAAAGGCAGAGGAACCAGAGATCAAATTGCCAAATCCTCTGGATCATTGAAAAAGCAAGAGAGTTCCAGAAAAACATGTATTTCTGCTTTATTGACTATGCCAAAGCCTTTGACTGTGTGGATCACAAGAAACTGTGGAAAATTCTGAGAGAGATGGGAATAGCAGACCACCTGACCTGCCTCTTACGAAATCTGTGTGCAGGTCAGGAAGCACCAGTTAGAACAGGACATGGAACAACAGACTGGTTCCAAATAGGAAAAGGAGTACGTCAAGGCTGTGTATTGTCACCCTGCTTATTTAACTTATATGCAGAGTACATCATGAGACACTCTGGGCTGGATGAAGCACAAGTTGGAATCAAGGTTACCAGGAGAAATATCAATAACCTCAGATACGCAGATGACACAACCTGTATGGCAGAAAGGGAAGAAGAATGAAAAAGCCTCTTGATGAAAGTGAAAGAGGAGAGTGAAAAAGTTGGCTTAAAGCTCAGCATCCAAAAAAACAAGATCATGGCATCCGGTCCCATCACTTCATGGGAAATAGATGGGGAAACAGTGGAAACAGTGGCTGACATTATTTTGTGGGGCTCAAAAATCACTGCAGATGGTGACTGCAGCAATGAAATCAAAAGACGGTTACTCTTTAGAAGGAAAGTTATGACCAACCTAGATAGCATGCTAAAAAGCAGAGACATTACTTAATACAAAAGTCCATCTCATCAAGGATATGGTTTTTCCAGTAGTCAAGTATGGATGTGAAAGTTGTACTATAAAGAAAGGCGAGTGCCAAAGAATTGACGGTTTTGAACTGTGGTGTTGGAGAAGACTCCTGAGAGTACCTTGGACTGCAAGGAGATCCAACCTGTCCAATCTGGAGGAGATCAGTCCTGAGTGTTCATTGGAAGGACTGATGTTGAAGCTGAAACTCCAATACTTTGGCCACCTGATGCCAAATGAGTTGACTCATTGGAAAAGACCTTGATGCTGTGAAAGATTGAAGGCAGGAGGAGAAGGGGACGACAGAGGATGAGATGGTTGGATGGCATCACTGACTCAATGGAGATGAGTTTGAGTAGATTCCTGGAGCTGGTAATGGACAGCGAGGCCTGGCATGCTGTGGTCCATGGGGTCGGGAAGAGTTAGACACAACTAAGTGACTGAACTGAACTGAACTGATCCCAATTTGAGGATATGGAAGTGATTTCATTGAAATCACTCTGAGTTGAGGATTCAGATACCTTTTATCTTTTATCTGCACCTTTTCAGGATGGGTGGAGGTCTTTCCTACCCAAACTGAAAAGGCAAGATAAGTAACCGAGGCACTCCTGAGAGACATTGTCCTCAGATGTGGAATGCCTCTGACCATAGGGTCGGACAATGACCGGCATTAGTAGTCGAGACAGTACAACTGGTGGCAAGGTCTTTGAAGATCCTGTGAAAATTACATATTGCTTACCGTCCCCAGAGCTCAGGGAAAGTAGAATGCATGAACTGAACCCTCAGACAAGGCCTAGCTAACTGTGTCAGGAGACTAGCTTACCTTGGGTAGACGGGTTACCTGTGGCCCTCTTGAAGGTGCTCACCCCAGGCAGGGCTAGGATTCTCACCATTTGAAATCCAGTATGGATAATTGCCGCTGCCAGTCAACTTAATGGGAGATACCAGATAACTGGGGGACTTGGACTTACATAAGCAGCTGAAAGGTTTACAACACACCATCTCTCTAATACATAAGTAGGTAATTGATAGAATACCCATAGTCAGAACAGTTCAGTTCAGTTCAGTCGCTCAGTCGTGTCCGACTCTTTGCGAACCCATGAATCGCAGCACGCCAGGCCGCCCTGTCCATAACCATCTCCCGGAGTTCACTCAGACTTACGTCCATCGAGTCCATGATGCCATCCAGCCATCTCATCCTCGGTCATCCCCTTCTCCTCCTGCCCCCAATCCCTCCCAGCATCAGAGTCTTTTCCAATGAGTCAGCTCTTTGCATGAGGTGGCCAAAGTACTGAAGCTTCAGCTTTAGTATCATTCCTTTCAAAGAGCACCCAGGGCTGATCTCTTTCAAAATGGACTGGTTGGATCTCCTTGCAGTCCAAGGGACTCTCAAGAGTCTTCTCCAACACCACAGTTCAAAAGCACCAATTCTTCGGTGCTCAGCCTTTTTCACAGTCCAACTCTCACATCCATACATGACCACAGGAAAAACCATAGCCTTGACTAGACGGACCTTAGTCGGCAAAGTAATGTCTCTGCTTTTGAATATGCTATCTAGGTTGGTCATAACTTTTCTTCCAAGGAGTAAGCGTCTTTTAATTTCATGGCTGCAGTCACCATCTGCAGTGATTTTGGAGCTTCCTAAAATAAAGTCTGACACTGTTTTCACTGTTTCCCCATCTATTTGTCATGAAGTGATGGGACCGGATGCCATGATTTTTGTTTTCTGAATGTTGAGCTTTAAGCCAACTTTTTCACTCTCCTCTTTCTCTTTCATCAAGAGGCTTTTTAGCTCCTCTTCACTTTCTGCCAGAAGGATGGTGTCATCTGCATATCTGAGGTTATTGATATTTCTCCTGACAAACTTGATTCCAGTTTGTGTTTCTTCCAGTCCAGTGTTTCTCATGATGTACTCTGTATATAAGTTAAATAAGCAGGGTGACAATATACAGCCTTGACATACTCCTCTTCCTATTTGGAACCAGTCTGTTGTTCCATGTCCAGTTCCAACTGGTGCTTCCTGACCTGCATACAGATTTCTCAACAGGCAGGTCAGGTGGTCTGGTATTCCCATCTCTCTCAGAATTATCCAGTTTCTTGTGATCCACACAGTCAAAGGCTTTGGCATAGTCAATAAAGCAGAAATAGATGTTTTTCTGGAACTCTCTTGCTTTCCCCATGATCTAGTGGATGTTGGCAATTTGATCTCTGGTTCCCCTGCCTTTTCTAAAACCAGCTTGAACATCTGGAAGTTCATGGTTCACATATTGCTGAAGCCTGGCTTGGAGAATTTTGAGTATTACTTTACTATCATGTGAGATGAGTGCAACTGTGCGGTAGTTTGAGCATTCTTTGGCATTGCCTTTCTTTGGGATTGGAATGAAAAGTGACCTTTTCCAGTCCTGTGGCCACTGCTGAGTTTTCCAAATTTGCGGGCATATTGAGTGCAGCACTTTCACAGCATCATCTTTTAGGATTTGAAACAGTTCAACTGGCATTCCATCACCTCCACTAACTTTGTTCATAGTGATGCTTTGTAAGGCCCGCTTGACTTCACATTCCAGGATGTCTGGCTATAGATGAGTGATCACACCAATCATGATCATCTGGGTCGTGAAGATATTTTTTGTACAGTTCTTCCGTATATTCTTGCCACCTCTTCTTAATATCTTCTGCTTCTGTTAGGTCCATACCATTTTTGTCCTTTTTCGAGCCCATCTTTGCATGAAATATTCCCTTGGTATCTCTAATTTTCTTGAAGAGATCTCTAATCTTTGCCATTCTGTTGTTTTCCTCTGCTTCTTTGCATTGATCACTAAAGAAGGCTTTCTTATCTCTTCTTGCTATTCTTTGGAACTCTGCATTCAAATGCTTATATCTTTCCTTTTCTCCTTTGCTTTTCTCTTCTCTTCTTTTCACAGCTATTTGTAAGGCCTCCCCAGACACCCATTTTGCCTTTTTGTGTTTCTTTTCCATGGGGATGGTTTTGATCCCTGTCTCCTGTACAAAGTCACGAACCTCAGTCCATTGTTCATCAGGCACTCTATCTATTAGATCTAGGCCCTTAAATCTATTTCTCACTTCCACTGTATAATCATAAGGGATTTGATTTAGGTCCTACCTGAATGGTCTAGCAGTTTTCCCTACTTTCTTCAATTTGAGTCTGAATTTGGCAATAAGGAGCTCATGGTCTGAGCCACAGTCAGCTCCTGGTCTTGTTTTTGTTGACTGTCTAGAGCTTCTCCATCTTTGGCTGCAAAGAATATAATCAATCTGATTTTGGTGTTGCCCATCTGGTGATGTCCATGTGTAGAGTCTTCTCTTGTGTTGTTGGAAGAGGGTGTTTGCTGCGACCAATAAACCAGGGGACCAAGTATGGGTAAAGGACTGGAGAAATGAGCCTTAAAACCCATGTGGAGAGGGCCCTATTCTGTAATCTTAACTACTCCCACTGCTCTCAAAATGGCAGGAAAAGACGTTTGGATCCATAACTCCACAGTCAAACCCTCGAGTCCAACTGATAGCTGAAGGAAGTAGGAAGCCGCCCTCAATCTGGAGGAACCCCTGCACTTGACCTTGCAAAGAAGGAAACAATAATCCCAACGTCCTTCTCTGGCCATGCTAGAAGCTGGTCAGTCAACGCACAGCTAAAGCTTGAGGAACCAGCAGGACTGGTGAACAACAGATGTATTGATTATTAATTGGACCAGGATTCCTCATACTTATCTTATTCGAAACAGGACACCACTCTGTGTCTCCCCTTGAGTGGACTATCATTCAAAAACTTTCCCTCTGCTTTGCCTACCTCTTCATAGTTCTTATTTTTTGAGTCTCCTCCTACTATGATCAGCTGAAGTATGAAAACAGTGTATTTTTGCCTTGTAATTCTGTTAATTTGTAAAATCCCCTCCTCATCTGAGAGTCAGGGTGATTGTTTTGAATGTATGGAATCCTTCTACCATGAGGGGAAATGGGTCCAAGGATTTGCTTACTATACATACCAACTGGCCGCATTTTATAGTTCAGCCTCTTCATGCACTAAGGAAGGAAAACATTACTGGAAGGAAAAAAATAAAACCTGCAGTGTGAATGACCTAATGTGCTATGGCACCCCAAGACAGATGGCCTATTGGACTCGACAGACTCCTTTTGGGATGTCAGATGGGGACAGGAGGGTGGCGGGAAACAGGACCAGTCTAGGAAGGAAGCGGTTAAAGAAGTGGTTAAATGAAAAGGCCATAATAGACATAGCTAAAAATGTCAGAAAGATTGCTCATGTCCTGGTTCAGACCTGGAAGGGATGGGACATAAATGGTCTCTTCAGAGGATGGTTCTCTTGTCTAGGAGGAATTAACACAATAATCAGGATAGTTATGGCCATGCTCACTGGAAGCCTGCTTATTCCTTGCCTCATGCCCCTCCTAGTCAGCACTGTAAAAAGTTTCATAGAGAGTGTTGAAAGAAAGATGGCCACTCAGTTGCTCCTTATGATACCAACAGCTGGCAGATGATGATGTTCTCTGACAGCTGCAGATACACCCTGAGCCTCAAAAAGGGGGAATGAAGAGAGAAAAAAAAAAAAGAAACTAAAATAGTTTCTTAAGTTACTGCTATGCTCACTGCTCACCACTTCTGCTTCTGTAAACTGACCTGCTTATTGCTGCTCACCTCTGCTTCTGTGAACTGATCTGCTTATTGAGTCAGCCAAACTGCTTAGGTGGGAAAATCACTAGGATTTGGAAGCCTGCACCATATAAAAGATACCCAGACCAAAGCCTGGGTGCTCAGCCTCTGGAGGCAACTCCACTGAGCCAGCACAGGTGCTGAATAAACCCTGCTGTTCTGCATTTCTGAGTGTCGCTTGTCTCTTTCCATTGCCACGGTTTCTATAAGAAGTCAACCCGTGGGGGACCTTTTCAGCCATGTCTGATTAACACTGACTCTTACCCATTTCTCTTATTCTCACTACACGTGAAGTTCCTTTTGTCTGAAACCTATATGATTTCCTTTTTCTGCAAGGCGTGCAACAGATACCTTTAGAACCACAAATAGAAGAAAAGCATCCTTCCCCAAATCACTAAAATTCTGTTTTAATATAAACAACATCTGAATGAAGTGAATAAATGTTCAAAAAGAGTGAGAGATGTCTATTATTAATGTGCAAGACAAAGTCATAGCACATTTTTAGAGTCATTTTAAAATAACTTAAGATAAAATTTAACTGCTACAAGTATCCTACTCTTCCCCTCTTCAGCACTCTAGAGTGCAACTTTGAGAATTATCTGCAGGAGGAATGTCAGTGTTAAACAAAATAACATATGAGCAAACAAGAAGGACTTCCCTTTTTGCCCTTAGTTCCAAAAGTAAAACTACACAGATTCTCTATGTGCATTTATATCAGTCTGAATTGCAGAATATGGGCTAATGTTCTGTAGAACCTGAAAATCTATCTGTATTTTTCACAGAAACGTATCAGTTCAGTTCAGTCACTCAGTCGTGTCCAACTCTATGTGACCCCATGAATCACAGCACGCCAGGCCTCCCTGTCCATCACCATCTCCCGAAGTTCACTCAAACTCACGTCCATTGAGTCGGTGATGCCATCCAGCCATCTCATCCTCTGTCGTCCCCTTCTTCTCCTGCCCCCAATCCCTCCCATCATCAGGGTCTTTTCCAATGAGTCAGCTCTTTGCATGAGGTGGCCAAAGTACTGGAGCTTCAGCTTTAGCATCATTCCTTCCAAAGAACACCCAGGACTGGTCTCCTTTAGGATGGACTGGCTGGATCTCCTTGCATTACAAGGGACTCTCAAGAGTCTTCTCCAACACCACAGTTCAAAAGCATCAATCCTTCAGTGCTCAGCTTTCTTCACAGTCCAACTCTCACATCCATACATGACTACCGGAAAAACCATAGCCTTTACTAGACGGCCTTAGTTGGCAAAGTAATGTCTCTGCTTTTGAATATGCTGTCTAGGTTGGTCATAACTTTGCCTCCAAGGAGTAAGCGCCTTTTAATTTCACGTATAGCAACATAAAAATTTTGTTACATGTCTCTATCTCTTTGTACATTATAATGTAGTACTTAAGACTGTAGGTGATGAACCCAGATTCTTTAATCTAATTCCATATATATTATAGGCACTTCCTAACTTAATAGATATTGGAATTGACGTCCTTTTTTTGACCGTGTACTATACACAGGAAAAAGAAACAATAACAGAGGAAAAAACAGACTCTTAATTATTACCAAAAATATAGCACAGCAAAATAACTCAGAATGTAGACCCAAAGGGCTGAAAATATTACAGAAATTCTAAACAAATTAAAATTTATAACTGAAAGTGGAAAATTTGTAGTCCACGAATTTAAATTGCAAATGGTAGGAGTCACAAAATGAGAGTATAGAGAAAATTAAAGGGAGAAGTCAATCAAGATGCTTTTCCAGAACTTAAGGACCCAAGTCCTCAACCTGCAAGGGTACGACAGTAACCAGAACAACAAACAATATCTACTTGGGCATATCACTGAGACATTTCCAAACATTAAGAATAAGGAGGTCTTCTGTGTGGTTAAGAATCAGCCATGCAATGCAGGCGATGCCAGTTTGATCCCTGGCCCAAAAAGATTCCCATGTGCTGCAGGGCAATGGAGTTCACGTGCCACAACGGATGAGCCTGTGCTCTGGAGCCTGTGAGCTGCAACCACTCAGCCTATGCGCCACAACTGCTGAAGCCCTCATGCCCTAGACCCTGTGCTCTGTAACAAGAAGAACCGCTGCAGTGAGAAACCCTCACACCGTAACTACAGAGTAGCCCCTGCTTACTGTAGCTAAAGAAAGCCCACACGCAGCAACAAAGACCCAGCACAGCCAAAAACATAAATAAGTAAATAAATAAACACATTAAAAAAAGAATAAGGAGAAGAACCTTAAGGGTTGCAGAGAGAAAATGCAACCTACAAAGGAATGATAATCAACTATGCATCAGACTTTTCACTGAAAACATCTGGTGCAGTAACTTTTATACTTCTGAGGAAAAATATTTTCAAATGAAAATCTACCACCAGTCAACTCATCATGCATTGATAGAGCATAAAAGCAATCATCTCACACTGAGAAAATTTATCTTTTGTACAAGGTATTGCAAGGTATTTTCTTGGAAATTCCAGACCCTTTATCTACTCTCAGCTTCCAAACTACAGGGTCTTTCAGAATTCTTAATTTCTTTTGATTCAGAGAATGTTCTTTTTGTCACTCTAATATTTTTCCCTTCACATCTTATCTTCTATTCCCTAAACTTATTTTATATTCATTCTTCCATGTGCCCATAGTTCTATTTATTTATTAATAAAGACGTATTGACTATCTTCCGTATGTTAGGTATTGCAGTAGTTAGGAAGTACAGATGAATAAAGCATGGTGCCTGCCCTCCAAGAACTTTCTATAATGAGAGTGATCGACAAACAAATAATTAAGTGACAGACAAACAAATTAATCATCTCCTTGAGATAGTGCCGTGGGAAATCAGATAGGGTGACACATAGTACGTTTAAGTATTACCCGTTCCATTAGGTAAAAACCTGCTAATATCTTCCTTAGTTTCCTTACTTTATTTGCTCATTTTAAACTATTATACCTAATTTCTTAAAGCACTCTCTCTTATTTCTATAATGAAGTCTAAAACAATGCTGCCCCCAAATGATATTTGGGGCACATGAGCACACTACCAGTGGCTTAGCTGCATAATAGATTACATTCATGAATTAAAAAGAGATTTAACACCTTTAAAAATCAAGAACCCATTGGTATTATAATAAAATTGCTTCTAGGGGACTTATGAGAAATTAGGGTTTAAGTTTTTGAACTTATGCTACCCATCAAATAATCAAAAAAATTTGTTTAAAACACAGTTATTAAATTAATTTAATTGGAGGTTAATTACAATATTGTGAGTGTTTTTTTGCCATGCATCAAAATGAATTGGCCATAGGTATACAGGTGACCCCCTCATGCTGAACACCTTCCTGTCTCCCTCCCCACCCTATCCCTGTTGGTTGTCCCAGAGCACCAGCTTTGGAACTATAATTTTAAAAGACAACTGCAGATAATAGTTTCAAAGTTGGCAAGCACTGTTGATAACTTATATTCTTGTCAAACTAATTATAGTTATTTTTACTTCTGTCATTATAACTATCAAACATATTTCTATTAAGTGTCAAATTCCTAAAGAGCCATATCTCTATCCAGAAATGTTCTTTGCTCTGTTTGTGAACAAGAGCAAATAGAAAACGGAACCAGGGAAAACAAATCAGTAAACTCTTTTTAGGGAGTTAATTAGAATGACAAGGATAAAGCTAAACATTTGTCCATTAGATTATTCCCAGACTAATGACCTTTTTTTTTTTTTTTTCACTATACTTATCTGCCATGCTGAGGTAATACGGCACTGCTGCTGCTGCTGCTGCTAAGTCACTTCAGTCGTGTCCGACTCTGTGTGACCCCATAGACAGCAGCCCACCAGGCTCTCCGGTCCCTGGGATTCTCCAGGCAAGAACAATGGAGTGGGTTGCCATTTCCTTCTCCAATGCCGGAAAGTGAAAAGTAAAAGTGAAGTTGCTCAGTCATGTCCGACTCTTAGCGACCCCATGGACTGCAGCCTACCAGTCTTCTCCGTCCATGGGATTTTCCAGGTAAAAGTACTGGAGTGGGGTGCCATTGGGATCTTATCTCAGGTACTCTCTATAAAGAAACCAACAGCTCCTACCACAACCACACCACTGCCTTGTTATCTTTTAGCTTTGAATTAGGCATGTTCCATCTTTGGGACTTTCATAAGGGCAACAAACATTTTGGAGGGCAAGGATGACTACTTTTGGAAATACATTCTCTTTTATTCCTTATTATTCAGTTCAGCTCAGTCGCTCAGTTGTGTGCAACTCTTTGCGACCCCATGAATTGCAGCACGCCAGGCCTCCCTGTCCATCATCAACACACAGAGTTCACTCAGACTCACGTCCATCGAGTCAGTGATGCCATCCAGCCATCTCATCCTCTGTCGTCCCCTTCTCCTCCTGCCCCCAATCCCTCCCAGCATCAGAGTCTTTCCAATGAGTCAACTCTTTGCATGAGGTGGCCAATGTACTGGAGTTTCAGCTTCAGCATCATTCCCTCCAAAGAACACCCAGGACTAAACTCCTTCAGAATGGACTGGTTGGATCTCCTTGCAGTCCAAGGAACTCTCAAGAGTCTTCTCCAACACCACACTTCAAACGCATCAATTCTTCAGTGCTCAGCTTTCTTCCAGCTCTCACATCCATACATGGCCACTGGAAAAACCATACCCTTGACTAGATGGACCTTTGTTGGCAAAGTAATGTCTCTGCTTTTTGTCATGCTGTCTAGGTTGGTCATAACTTTCCTTCCAAGGAGTAAGCATCTTTTAATTTCATGGCTGCAGTCACCATCTGCAGTGATTTTGGAGCCTCCCAAAATAAAGTCTGTCACTGTTTCCACTGTTTCCCCATCTATTTCCCACGAAGTGATGGGACCGGATGCCGTGATCTTCGTTTTCTGAATGTTGAGCTTTAAGCCAACTTTTTCTCTCTCTTCTCTCTCTTTCATCAAGAGGCTTTTTAGTTCCTCTTCACTTTCTGCCAGAAGGATGGTGTCATCTGCATATCTGAGGTTATTGATATTTCTCCCCACAATCTTGATTCCAGCTTGTGCTTCTTCCAGTCCAGTGTTTCCAATGATGTAATCTGCGTATAAGTTAAATAAGCAAGGTAACAATATAAAGGAGCCTGATGTACTCCTTTTCCTATTTGAAACCAGTCTGTTGTTCCATGTCCAGTTCTAACTGGTGCTTCCTGACCTGCATACAGGTTTCTCAAGAGGCAGGTTAGGTGGTCTGGTATTCCCATCTCATTCAGAATTTTCCAGTTTCTTGTGATCCACACAGTCAAAGGCTTTGGCATAGTCAATAAAGCAGAAATAGATGTTTTTCTGGAAGTCTCTTGCTCTTTCCATGATCCAGTGGATGTTGGCAATTTGATCTCTGGTTCCTCTGCCTTTTCTAAAACCAACTTGAACATCCGGAAGTTTGTGGTTCACATATTGCTGAAGCCTGGCTTGGAGAATTTTGAGCATTACTTTACTAGCATGTGAGATGAGTGCAATTGTGCGGTAGTTTGAGCATTCCTTGGCATTGCCTTTCTTTGGGATTGGAATGAAAGCTGACCTTTTCCAGTCCTGTGGCCACTGCTGAGTTTTCCAAATTTGCTGGCATATTGAGGGCAGCACTTTCACAGCATCATCTTTCAGGATTTGAAACAGCTCAACTGGAATGCCATCACCTCCACTAGCTTTGTTCATAGTGATGCTTTCTAAGGCCCACTTGACTTCACATTCCAGGATGTCTGGCTCTAGATGAGTGACACACCATCATGATTATCCAGGTTGCAAAGATCTTTTTTGTACAATTCTTCTGTGTATTCTTGCCACCTCTTCTTAATATCTTCTGCTTCTGTTAGGTCCATACCATTTCTGTCCTTTATCGAGCCCATCTTTACATGAAATATTCCCTTGGTGTCTCTAATTTTCTTGAAGAGATCTCTAATCTTTCCCTTTCTGTTGTTTTCCTCTACTTCTTTGCGTTGATCACTGAAGAAGGCTTTCTTATCTCTTCTTGCTATTCTTTGGAACTCTGCATTCAGATGCTTATATCTTTCCTTTTCTCCTTTGCTTTTCTCTTCTCTTCTTTTCACAACTATTTGTAAAGCCTCCCCAGACAGCCATTTTGCTTTTTTGCATTTCTTTTCCATGGGGATGGTCTTGATCCCTGTCTCCTGTACAATGTCACAAACCTCATTCCATAGTTCATCAGGCACTCTATCAATTAGGCCCTTAAATCTATTTCCCACTTTCACTGTATAATCATAAGGGATTTGATTTAGGTCATACCTGAATGGTCTAGTGGTTTTCCCTACTTTCTTCAAATAGTGAATACTAGTGGCACTGACGCTTCCTCGGTGGTTCAGAGGGTAAAGCGCCTGCCCACAATGCAGGAAGCCCGAGTTCTATCCCTAGGTCAGGAAGTTCCCCTGGAGAAGGAAATGGCAACCCACTCCATTATTCTTGTCTGGAGAATCCCATGGATGGAAGAGTCTGGTGGGCTACAGTCCACAGGGTCGCAAAGAGTCAGACACGACTGAGCGAGCTCACTTCACTTCACTTCAATGGCACTGAGAGCTTCCTTGATGGCTCAGATGGTGAAGAATCTGACTGCAATTTGGGAGACCCAGGTTCAATCCCTGGGTCAGGAAGATCACCTGCAGAAGGGCATGGCAACCCACTCCAGTATTCTTGCCTGAAGAATTCCATGGACAGAGGAGCCTGCTGGGCAAAGACCATGGGTTTGCAAAGAGTCCGACATGATTGAGTGACCAACACTTTCACACTGTCACTTTGAAATGGCACTTAAAGCTTAGAAGTAAGGTTTTCAAAATCAGATCCCAAAGTACTATTTCACAGAGCAATAAAGTGATTTCAAGAAAAACTGGAGAACTGAAAGCTGAAATAACCATTCGTAGCCATGGAATAGGATCTTAAAACAGGCTGGTGTAACATTTGTTGAGATAAGAAAAGGCATTGATATTTGGGATTCTGGATCAGTGGGAGTGTTTGGGATGGAAGAGCTCAAACACAGTCAACATTTTGCACAGTTTTCACAGTTTTCTGAATCAAGGTGATTCTAATGATTTTATTGGGGCTAATGGAAATAAATATATGTAAACTTTAAGTTTGACAAAATAATTCAGACAGTAAAGAATAGTATTCCTCATAGTTTAATACTAAAGTTCTGGTCTACTTATATCAGAGCTATCTGTGTGATCTATTAAGAATACAGATTCTTGAGCTCACCATCAGATCTAGTTAGTTACAATCTTTGGGAGAAAAGTCTGGAAACTTGTATTTTAATTAGCATCTCAGGTGAATTATGCTATTCACTAAAGGTGAGGAATCAAGGCAATAGAGTAATCAATTTAGGGAAGGAAAATGACAGGGAATTCAATAAAACATCACACACATACATACACAATCAAGACAGATTAACTGGACATATACAATTCAGTTCAGTTCAGTTCAGTCGCTCAGTGGTGTCCGACCATTTGCAACCCCATGAATTGCAGCATGCCAGGCTTCCCTGACCGTCACCATCTCCCGGAGTTCACTCAAACTCACGTCCACCGAGTCAGTGATGCCATCCAGCCATCTCATCCTCTGTCATCCCCTTCTCCTCCTGCCCCCAATCCCTCCCAGCATCAGAGTCTTTTCTAATGAGTCAAATCTTCACATGAGGTGGCCATAGTACTGGAGTTTCAGCTTTAGCATCATTCCTTCCAAAGAAAACAGAGGACTGATCTCCTTTAGAATGGACTGGTTGGATCTCCTTGCAGTCCAAGGGACTCTCAAGAGTCTTCTCCAACACCGCAATTCAAAAGCATCAATTCTTCGGCGCTCAGTCTTCTTCATAGTCCAACTCTCGCATCCATACATGACCACTGGAAAAACCGTAGCCTTGACTAGATGGACCTTTGTTGGCAAAGTAATGTCTCTGCTTTTCAATATGCCGTCTAGGTTGGTCATAACTTTCCTTCCAAGGAGTAAGCGTCTTTTAATTTCATGGCTGCAGTCACCATCCGCAGTGATTTTGGAGCCCCCAGAAATAAAGTCTGACACTTTTCCCACTGTTTCCCCATCTATTTCCCATGAAGTGATGGGACTGGATGCCATGATCTTCATTTTCTGAATGTGGAGGTTTAAGCCAACTTTTTCACTCTCTTCTTTCACTTTCGTCAAGAGGATCTTTAGTTATTCTTCACTTTCTGCTATTAGGGTGGTGTCATCTGCATATCTGAGGTGATTGATACTTCTCCTGGCAATCTCGATTCCAGCTTGTGCTTCTTCCAGCCTAGCGTTTCTCATGATGTACTCTGCATATAAGTTAAATAAGCAGGGTGACAATATACAACCTTGATGGACTCCTTTTCCTATTTGGAACCAGTCTGTTGTTCCATGTCCAGTTCTAACTGGTGCTTCCTGACCTGCATATAGGTTTCTCAAAAGGCAGGTTAGGTGGTCTGGTATTCCCATCTCTTTCAGAATTTTCCAGTTAATTGTGATCCACACAATCAAAGGCTTTGGCATAGTCAATAAAGCAGAAATAGATATTTTTCTGGAACTCTCTTTCTTTTTCAATGATCCAGCAGATGTTGGCAATTTGATCTCTGGTTCCTCTGCCTTTTCTAAATCCAGCTTGAACATCTGGAAGTTCATGGTTCACATATTGTTGAAGCCTGGCTTGGAGAATTTTGAGCATTACTTTCCTAGTGTGTAAGATGAGTGCAATTGTGTGGTAGTTTGAGCATTCTTTGGCATTGCCTTTCTTTGGGATTGGAATGAAAAGTGACCTTTTCCAGTCCTGTGGCCACTGCCGAGTTTTCCAAATTTGCTGGCATATTGAGTGCAGCACTTTCACAGCATCATCTTTCAGAATTTGAAACATCTCAACTGGAATTTCATCACTTCCACTAGCTTTGTTCATATACAATTAGGGAATTGCTAATATACATGAGAAGAAATTTAATACCCCCCCCTCAAAAAAATAAGCAAACCGACTACTGGAAATGATGTGGCAAATGATGAATTAAATGAGTAAAACTGGCAGTGGTAAGCAGTGAATAGGATAAATAAGCTTAGTGAAACTTAGTGATAAAATAAACTTTAGGATAAATAACCTTAGAACCTTAATGAATAAAGATAGACTGGAAAAAAAAAAAAAGATGGACTGCGATGCCTGGAGATATATAAGGTATTGTAAAGCTGGCTTCCCTGATAGTAAAAATATTTCCAAAATGTCAACATCATTGTCTCAAAAACATCAGGTTATCCCTAACCACTGAACACTACTTGGGGAAATGGTCTGAACAGTTAAAACAACAGTCTCCCTCTATCTTCAGAACAAGAGGTACGGCCCTGGCACTATTTTTTGGCATGATGGATATCAAGACAGCAAGGCAAACATTCTATTGTTTTCTCTGCTATTTTCTGCAGAGTCTAGTTCTCACCTTTTTCTCTGAGGATGTGTGTACATGTGTACTCAGTCATGTCCTACTCTTTGCAACCCCATAGACTGTAGTCCGTCAGGCTCCTCTGTCCATGGGATTTTCCAGCAAGAGTACTGGAACAGGTTGCCATTTCCTACTCCAGGGGATCTTCCCAAGACAGAGATCGAACCCACATTTCTTGCATTTCATGCAATGGGTGGCAGATTCTTTATCATTATGCACTAGGGAAGCCCCCTTTCTGTGGATACAAAGTTTCTATTCACCCAGGTTAAAAAGGAACTCACAGTCAAATTTGCACAGCAACTAAAAATATAAGAGAAGGCTGTATCAAATGGGTACTTGATAAACTTTTCTATGGTCAAATCTCCAAAAGAATAAAGAGAATGTGCAGTTTAAAATTGTCTGTGGTGATAAGAGGACTTATTTTAAAAATGCTATTAGCCCAAGAAGGTAAAACAAATGAGCAGTGGAAAGTGTCAAGGTACAGGTGAAATCAATTCTCTAAGGAGACAACCCGATCAAAAACTGGGCAGAAAACCTAAATAGACACTTCCCCCAAGAAGACATACAATGACCAACAAACACATGAAAATAAGCGCAACATCATTCATTATTAGAGAAATGCAAATAAAACCTACAATGAGGTATCACCTCACACCTGTCAGAATGACTATTACTAAAAAAATCTACAAACAAAATGCTGGAGATGGTGTGGAGAAAAAGGAAATGTCTTACATGATTGGTGGGAATGTAAATTGGTAAAGACACTATGGGGAACAGTATGGAGGTCCTTAGAAAACTAAAAATGGAGCTACTACATGACCCAGCAGTTGCACTATTGGGCATATATTCTTAGAAAACCATAATTTAAAGACATACACACCTCAATTTCATAGAAGCAACCTAAACGTCCATTGGCAGATGACAGGATAAAGAAGATGCAGTACATATGGAAAATAGAATATTGTTGTTCAGTTGCTAAGTCGTGCCTGACTATTATATCTATTATATAGTCCCTGACTATTTGGGACCTCATGGACTGCAGCACATCAGTTTCTCTGTCCTTCTCTATCTTCCAGAGTTTACTCAAATTCATGTCCACTGAGTTGGTGAAGCCACCCAGCCATCTCATACCCTGTCACCACTTTTCTTCCAGCCCTCAATCTTTCCCAGCATCTGGGTCTTTTTCACTTCGCATTAGGTGGCTGTATCAACTCATGTCCACTGAGTTGGTGAAGCCACCCAACCATCTCATACTCTGTCACCACTTTTCTTCCAGCCCTCAATCTTTCCCAGCATCTGGGTCTTTTTCACTTCCCCATCAGGTGGAGCTTCAGTTTCAACATCAGTCCCTCCAATGAGTATTCAGGGTTGATTACCTTTAGGATTGACTGGTTTGATCTCCTTGCTGTCCAAGGGACTCTCAAGAGTCTTTTCCAACACCACGATATGAAAGCATCAATTCTTTGGCTCTCGTCCTTCAATATGGCCTAGCTCTCACATCCATACATGACTACTGGAAAAACCACAGCTCTGACTTTAGGCAGCAAAGTGCTGCCTCTGCTTTTTAGTATGCTGTCTGGGTTTGTCACATCTTCTCTTCCAAAGAGGAAGCCTCTTTTCATTTTTTGGATGCAGTCACAATCTTCAGTGATTTTTGAGCCCAAGAAAATAAATTCTGTCACTGTTTCCATTGTTTCCCTTCTATTTGCCATGAAGTGATGGGATTGGTAGCCATGATCTTTGTTTTTTGAATGCTGAGTTTTAAAGCCAGCTTTGTTACACTCCTCTTTCAACTTCATTAAGAGGCTCATTAGTTCCTCCTTGCTTTCTGCCATTAGGGTGATATCTTCTACATATCTGAGGTTTTGATATTTCTTCTGCAATCTTGATTCCAGCTTGTGAGTCATCCAGGCTGGCATTTCACATAATACACTCTGCATAGAAGTTAAACAAGCAGGTGACACTATACAGCCTTGATGTACTCCTCTCCCAATTTTGAAACAGTTCATTGTTCCAGGTCTCATTCTAACTGTTGTTTCTTGACCTGCAAACAGGTTTCTCAGGAGGCAGGTAAGGAGGTCTGGTATTTACATCTCTTTAACAATTTTCCTGCGTCTGAGGTCAGGGGCAGCTGGGAGAAGCCATCTCGCACCCAAGGCCAGGGGTGGTGACCCTGAGGAGCCACCCCGAGCCCCAGGCCAGGGACAGCAGCTGGGAGGAGCCACCCATGCCCGAGCCAGGGCTAGCGGCCAGGAGGAGCATCCCGAGGAGCAGTAGCTGCACAGGCACAGGAGGGCCTAGAGGAGCTATCCCACGTTGAAGGTCAGGAACAGTGGTGGTAAGGAGATACCCTTCATCCAAGGTAAGGAGCAGCTGTTGTGCTTTGCTGGGACAGCCATGAAGAGATACCCCACACCCAGGGTAAGAGAAAGCCAAGTAAGATGGTAGACATTGCAAGAGGGCATCAGAGGGCAGACACACTGAAACCATACTCACAGAAAACTAGTCAGTCTAATCACACTAGGACGACAGGCTTGTCTAACTCAATGAAACCAAGCCATGCCTGCGGGGCAACCCAAAATGGGCAGGTCATGGTGGAGATGTCTGACAGAGCATGGTCCACTAGAGAAGGGAATGGCAGACCACTTCAGTATTCTTGCCTTGAGAACCCCATGAACAGTATGAAAAGGCAAAATGATAGGATACCAAAAGAACAGCCCAGGTCATTAGGTGCCCAATATGCTACTGGAGATCAGTGGAGAAATAACTCCAGAAAGAATGAAGGGATGGGGCCAAAGCGAAAACAATACCCAGCTATGGATGTGACTGGTGATAGAAGCAAGATCCAGTGCTGTAAAGAGCAATACTGCATAGGAACCTGGAATGTCAGGTCCATGAATCAAGGCAAATTGGAAGTGGTCAAACAAGAGATGGCAAGGGTGAACATTGGCATTCTAGGAATCAGCGAACTAAAATGGACTGGAATGGGAGAATTTAACTCAGATGACCATTATATCTACTACTGCAGGCAGGAATCCCTCAGAAGAAATGGAGTAGCCATCATGGTCAACAAAAGAGTCCAAAATGCAGTACTTGGATGCAATCTCAAAAACGACGGAATGATCTCTGTTCGTCTCCAAGGCAAACCATTCAATATCACAGTTATCCAAGTCTATGCCCCAACCAGTAATGCTGAAGAAGCTGAAGTTGAATGGTTTTATGAAGACCTAAAAGAACTTTTAGAACTAACACCCAAAAAAGAAGTCCTTTTCATTACAGGGGACTGGAATGCAAAAGTAGGAAGTCAAGAAACACCTGGAGTAACAGGCAAATTTGGCCTTGGAATGCAGAATGAAGCAGGGCAAAGACTTATTGAGTTTTGCCAAGAAAATGCACTGGTCATAGCAAACACCCTCTTCCAACAACACAAGAAAAGACTCTACACATGGACATCACGAGATGGGCAACACCAAAATCAGATTGATTATATTCTCTGGAGCCAAAGATGGAGAAGCTCTAGACAGTCAACAAAAACAAGACCAGGAGCTGACTGTGGCTCAGATCATGAACTCCTTATTATCAAATTCAGACTTAAATTGAAGAAAGTTGGGAAAACCACTAGACCATTCAGGTATGACCTAAATCAAATCCTTTATGATTATATAGTGGAAGTGAGAAATAGATTTAAGGGCCTAGATCTGATAGATAGAGTGTCTGATGAACTATGGAATGAGGTTCGTGACATTGTACAGGAAACAGGGATCAAGACCATCCCCATGGAAAAGAAATGCAAAAAAGCAAAATGGCTGTCTGGGGAGGCCTTACAAATAGCTATGGAAAGAAGAGAGGTGAAAAGCAAAGGAGAAAAGGAAAGATATAAGCATCTGAATGCAGAGTTCCAAAGAATAGCAAGAAGAGATAAGAAAGCCTTCTTCAGTGATCAATGCAAAGCAGTAGAGGAAAACAACAGAAAGGGAAAGATTAGAGATCTCTTCAAGAAAATTAGAGATACCAAGGGAACATTTCATGCAAGGATGGGCTCGATAAAGGACAGAAATGGTATGGACCTAACAGAAGCAGAAGATATTAAGAAGAGGTGGCAAGAATACACAGAAGAACTGTACAAAAAAGATCTTTACAACCCAGATAATCATGATTGGTGTGATCACTCATCTAGAGCTAGACATCTTGGAAAGTGAAGTCAAGTGGGCCTTAGAAAGCATCACTACAAACAAAGCTAGTGGAGTTGATGGAATCCCAGTTGAGCGCTTTCAAATCCTGAAAGATGATGCTGTGAAAGTGCTGCACTCAATATGCCAGCAAATTTGGAAAACTCAGCAGTGGCCACAGGACTGAAAAAGGTCACTTTTCATTCCAATCCCAAAGAAAGGCAATGCCAAAGAATGCTCAAACTACCGCACAATTACACTCATCTCACATACTAGTAAAGTAATACTCAAAATTCTCCAAGCCAGGCTTCAGCAATATGTGAACCGTGAACTCCCTGATGTTCAAGTTGGTTTTAGAAAAGGCAGAGGAACCAGAGATCAAATTGCCAACATCTGCTGGATCATGGCAAAAGCAAGAGAGTTCCAGAAAAACATCTATTTCTGCTTTATTGACTATGCCAAAGCCTTTGACTGTGTGGATCACAATAAGCTGTGGAAAATTCTGACAGAGATGGGAATACCAGACCACCTTACCTGCCTCTTGAGAAATCTGTATGCAGGTCAGGAAGCACCAGTTAGAACTGGACATGGAACAACAGACTGGTTTCAAATAGGAAAAGGAGTCCATCAAGGTTGTATATTGTCACCCTGCTTATTTAACTTCTATGCAGAGTACATCATGAGAAATGCTGGACTGGAAGAAACACAAGCTGGAATCAAGATTGCTGGGAGAAATATCAATAACCTCAGATATGCAGATGATACCACCCTTATGGCAGAAAGTGAATAGGAGCTAAAAAGCCTCTTGATGAAAGTGAAAGAGAACAGTGAAAAAGTTGGCTTAAAGCTCAACATTCAGAAAACGAAGATCATGGCATCCATTTCCATCGCTTCATGGGAAATAGATGGGGAAACAGTGGAAACAGTGTCAGACTTTATTTTTGGGGGGCTCCAAAATCGCTGCAGATGGTGACTGCAGCCATGAACTTAAAAGATGCTTACTCCTTGGAAGAAAAATTATGACCAACCTAGGTAATATATTCAAAAGCAGAGACATTACTTTGCCAACAAAGGTCCATCTAGTCAAGGCTATGGTTTTTTCAGTAGTCATGTATGGATGTGAAAGTTGGACTGTGAAGAAGACTGAGCGCCAAAGAATTGATGCTTTTGAACTGTGGTGTTGGAGAAGACTCTTGAAAGTCCCTTGGACTGCAAGGAGATCCAACTAGTCCATTCTGAAGGAGATCAGTCCTGGGATTTCTTTGGAAGGAATGATGCTAAAGCTGAAACCCCAGTACTTTGGTCACCTCATGCGAAGAGTTGACTCATTGGAAAGACTTTGATGCTGGGAGGGATTGGGGGCAGGAGAAGGGGACGACAGAGGATGAGATGACTGGATGGCATCACCGACTCGATGAATGTGAGTCTGAGTGAACTCCGTCAGATGGTGATGGACAGGGAGGCCTGGCGTGCTGCGATTCATGGGTTCGCAAAGAGTCGGATACGACCAAGCAACTGAACTGAACTGAAGAATTTTCCACAGTGTGTTGTGATCCACACAATCACAGGGTTTAGTGTGGTCAATGAAGCAGAAATAGAAGTTTTTCTGGAATTCCCTCACTTTTTTCTGATTCAAGGGATGTTGGCAATTCAGTCTCTTGCTCCTCTGCTTTCTCTAGATCTACCTTGTACATCTGGAAGTTCTCAGTTCATGTACTGTTGAAGCCTTACTTGAAGGATTTTGAGCATTACCTTGCTAGCATGTGAAATGAGCACAACTGTACAATAGTTTGGAAATTCTTTGGCATTGACTTTCTTTGGGATTAGAATGATAATTGACATTTTGGAGTCCTGTGGCCACTGCTGAGTTTTCCAAATTTGCTGGCATACTAATTGCAACTCTTTAACAGCATCATCTTTTAGGATTTGAAATACCTCATCTTCAATTCCATCACCTCCATTAGCTTTGTTCATAGTAATTCTTCCTAAGGCCCACTTGACTTTACACTCCAGGATGTCTGGCTCTAGGTGAGTGAGCACACCATCGTGGTTATCTAGATCATTCAGATGTTTTTTTTGTTCAGTTCTTCTGTGTATTCTTGTCACCTCTTTTTAGTATTTCCTGTTTCTGTTAGGTGCTTGTCATGTCTGTCCTTTTTCGTGTCTATCTTTGCATGAAATGTTCCCCTGGTATCTTGAATTTTCTTGACGAGATCTCTAGTCTTTCCCATTCTATTGTTCCCCTCTATTTCTTTGCATTGTTCATTCAAGAAGGCTTTCTTATCTCTTCTTACTATTCTCTGTAACTCTGCATTCAGTTGGGGATATCTTTTCCTTTCTCCTTTGCCTTTCATTTCTCTTCTTTTCTCAGCTATTTGTAAGACCTCCTCAGACAACCATTTTGCCTTCTTGCATTTCTTTTTCTTTGGAGTGGTTTTGGTTACTGCCTCCTTTACAAAGTTATGAACCTCCATCCATAGTTCTTCAGGCACTCTATCTATGAGATCTAACCCCTTGAATCTACTTGTCACTCTTCCACTGTGTAATCATAAGGGTTTTTATTTAGGTCATACCCGAATGGCCTAGTGGTTTTCCCTACTTTCAATTTAAGTCTGAATTTTCCAATTTAAGTCTGAATTTTGCTGCCACAGTCAGCTCCAGGACTTGTTTTTGCTGACTGTATAGAACTTCTCCATATTTGGCTGCAAAGAATATAATCGATCTGATTTCTAGATTGACCATCTGGTGATGTCCATGTGTGGAGTCATCTCTTGTGTTGTTGGACAAGGGTGTTTGCTATGACCAGTGTGTTCACTTGGCAAAACTCTGTTAGTCTTTGCTCTGGTTCATTTTGTACTGCAAGGCCAAACTTGCCTGTTATTGGTGGTATGTCTTGATTTCCCACTTTTGCATATCAATCCCCTATGATGAAAAGGATATATATATATATATATATATATATATATATATATATATATATATATATATATAGGTGTTGTAGAAGGTCTTGTAGGTCTTCATAGAATCATTCAACTTCAGCTTCTTTGCCATCAGCAGTTGGGGCATAGACTTGGATTACTGTGATGTTGAATGGCTTGCCTTGTAAACAAACCAAGATCATTCTGTTGTTTTTGACATTGTACCCAAGTACTGCATTTCAGATTCTTCTGTTGACTCTGAGGGCTATTCTATTTCTTCTGGAGGATTCTTACTCACAGTTGTAGATAAAGTGGTCATTTGAATTAAATTTCATTATTTCTGTCCATTTTAGTTCACTGATTCCTAAAATGTTGCTGTTAATTCTTTCAATTTCCTGCTTGATCACATCCAATTTGCTCTGATTCACGAACCTAACATTCCAGGTTCTTATGCAATATTGTTCTTTACAGCATCAGACTTTAGTTTCACCACCAGATACATCCACAACTGGGCGTCATTTCCACTTTGGCCAAGCCCTTCATTCTTTGTTGAGCTGTTTTTCCACTCTTCCCCAGTAGCATATTGGACATCGACCAACCTAGGGGGCTCATCTTCTGATGTCATATCTTTTTACCTTTTTATACTGTTCATGTAGTTCTCAAGGCAAGAATGCTGAAGTGGCTAGCCCTTCCTGTCTTCACTGGACCATGTTCATTCAGAACTCTCCACTATGATCTGTCTGACTTGGGTGGCCCTGCAAGGCATGGCTCACAGCTTCATTGAGTTACACAAAGCTGCGATTCATGTGATCATTTTGGTTTTCTGTGATTGTGGTTTTCATTCTGGAGGCCATGGGATTGTAGTCCTTGCTTCTTCTGTTTGCCTTCTGATGGGTGGGGATAAGGTGCTTGTGCAAGCCTCCTGATGGGAGGGACTAGCTGTGGGGAATACTGGGTCTTGCTCAGGTGGGCAGGGCCATCCTCGGTAAAACTTTAATCCAATTTTCTGCTTAAAGGTGCTGCTGTGCTCCCTCCTTGCTAGTTATTTGGCCTGAGACGGCCCAGTCCTGGAGTCTGCAGGCCCTATGGCAGGGCCAATGGTGACCTCCTCCAGGAAGACTTATCTCATAAGAGGACTTATGCTGGACCTCCCACAGCTGCTAATACCAGTGCCCTGTGCCCGTGGCAGGCCATTGTCAACACACACCTCCTCAGGAGACCCTCAAACATTCACAGGCAGGTCTGGCTCAGTCTCTTGTGGAGTCACTGCTCCTTTTCCCTGGGTCCTGGTGTGCACAAGGATTTGTTTGCACCCTCCAAGATTCTCTGTTTCCCCTAGGCCTATGGAAGTTCTGTAATCAAATCCTCATGATCTTCAAAGCCAGATTCCCTGGGGATACTCAGTTCCTTTGCTGGATCTCCAGGTTAGGAAGTCTGATGTGGGGCTTAGAACCTTTGCAACGGTTCAGGACCTCCTTTGGTATAATTATACTCCAAAGTGTGGGTCACTGAACCAATGGCTCTGTGGTAGGACTACACGCTTCATTGTATGGCCAATGGCAACCTCTTCCATGAGAGCTTATGCCAACACACCATGCCTCCCAGGACTGCTGCTGCCAGTCCCTGCAGCCAGCCACTGCTGACCAATGTCTCTGCAGGAGACTGGAATGTTACTCAGCCATAAAAAGTAATGAAATTGGGTCATTTGTAGTGATGTGGATGGACCAGAGTCGGTCATATAGAGTAATAAATCAGAAAGAGAAAAACAAATATCATATGTAAATGAATATATATGAAATCTATAAAAATGATACAGGTGAACCTATTTGCAGGGCAGGAATAAATTCACAGATACAGAGGATGGACATGTGAGCACAGTGAAGAAAGGGGAGGGTGGAAGAACTGGGAGACGAGCACTGACATATATACACTACCATGTATAACACAGGTAGCTAGCAGGAAGCTGCTCTATACCCCAGGGAATTCAGCTGGTGCTCTGAGATGGCTAGATAGGTAAGACTATGGGTGTGGTGGGGTGGAAGGGAGGCTTTAGAGGAAGGGGATGTGTGTATGCTTATAGCTGATTCATTTTGTTGTATAGCAGAAACTAACACAATAGTGTAAAGCAAGAATACTCCAATAAAAAATATTTCTAATCCGTTAAGATTTCTGAAAACAGATTTTTCACCCTGGCTGGTTTATAAGAATGTACCAAGCTTTCCCTCAATAATAAAATGCAACGCTCTCAGAGACCTTCAGTAACCTAGAACCTCCATCCTAGGCTCATGGCAGGCATTACTAACTGATCAATAACTTCTTCACATTGAGCCAAACATAGCCTCCCAAATCCACTGAAATCTCCCAAACCTTCTCACTACAAATCTTTCAGCAGCCCCACTCAAAATAAGACACATGAAATAATGCCTTTTGCAAGTGGGCTAGAATGTTGCCACTTATCCAGCTTTTCTTTCTAGGGAGTCCATATTTCTATAAAAATTGGGCAAAGTTTTGAAATTTGAGCACTGGTCCATGAATTAAAGACTCTGGTTTTCCCTTTGCCTCCTATCAGGATGCTCCCTTTTTGCTGCTATACTTATGACCCTGATGCTACTCTGAGTATCTACAGAAAAACCAACTCCTTCCCTCCCTTTCCACAGTGATACCTGCTCCTCTGGCCTTTTCCTGCAAAGAGAACTCACTTCCCTTAAGTTTAGCAAATAGGTCTGGGAGATCCCCTGAAGAAGGAAATGGCAACCACTCCAGTATTCCTACCTGGAAAATCCCATGGACAGAGGAACCTGTAAGGCTATAGTCTGTGGGGTCACAAATAGTCAGATACAACTGAGCAACTGAGCACATACTCACACAATACATATTTAATTTGTGCAATTTCTAATATTTTCCTTTGAGTCTGAGGATGATACAACCCAGTCCTTGTGTTTCTTTAGCTGAGATCACGTTATTTTGTTTCAGAGCATGGAAAGAAACTTCTCTTTCTTTGAAAGTGCCTAAATAAGGTTTCTTTGAAATTCTATATGTTTCATTTGGGTACCTAGAAACCATTATATCATGTGGGCATCTGTACTCCAACAGTCTGTTTATCCCAAAGGCTTGAGGCAGTGAAATAATTCCACGGCAGTTTCAATATCACTAGAGGAAGGCTCTTCACAGTTGTAAGGAATTCAGCTTCAGCTGGGTTCTAAACTAAGTGAGGATCTAACTCCAGGAGGAGCCTTCCTACATCAACCAAAAAACACAGGTATAAATCTTAGAGCTGAAAATACTTAATATGCTAACCAGTGAGCCATAAGGTAGGAGCCCCCAATGTGGGAGAGCCCAGGAATCTGGCAGAGCTCCTGGAGCCATAATGAATTGTAGACAACAACCTAAGATGAGTATCCATGCGTGTTTTGGAAAGATATCGGATATCGGGAAGCACAATATATACTCCAGCAATCATTAACATAAGGGGAATGTTAAAGACATTTTAATCCAATCCACCCCCCTTCTTATTTAATATTTGGGATAGCTGAGATCTAGACGGGAGAAATATCAATAACCTCACATATACAGATGACACCACCCTTATGGCAGAAAGTGAAGAAGAACTAAAGAGCCTCTTGATGAAAGTGAAAGAGGAGAGTGAAAAAGCTGGCTTAAAACTCAACACTCAGAAAACGAACATCATGGCATCTGGTCCCATCACTTCATGGCAAATAGATGGGGAAACAGTGGAAACAATGGCTGATTTTATTTTTCCGGGCTCCAAATCACTGCAGATGGTGACTGCAGCCATGAAATTAAAAGACACTTACTCCTTGGAAGGAAAGTTATGACCAACCAAAACAGCATATTAAAAAGCAGAGATATTACTTTGCCAACAAAGGCCCATCTAGTCAAGGCTATGGTTTTTCCAGTGGTCATGTATGGATATGAGAGCTGTACTATAAAGAAAGCTGAGTGCCAAAGAATTGATGCTTTTGAACTGCGGTGTTGGAGAAGACCCTTGTGAGTCCCCTGGACTGCAAGGAGATCCAACCAGTCCATACTAAAGGAGATCAGTCCTGAGTGTTCATTGGAAGGACTGATGTTGAAGCTGAAACTCCAATACTTTGGCCACCTGATGAGAATAATTGACTCATTTGAAAAGACCCTGATGCTGGAAAGATTGAGGGCAGGAGGAGAAGGGGATGACAGAGGATGAGATGGTTGGATGGCATCACTGACTCGATGGACATGGATTTGAGTAGACTCCAGGAGTTGGTGATGGACAGGGAGGCCTGCTGTGCTGCGGTTCATAGAGTCACAAAGAGTTGGACACGATTGAGTGACTGAACTGAACTGAGCTGAGATCTAGACATATTAACTAACTTGCTTAAAGTTATACAGAGAAGCAGACTAAAGTTTCCTGGTTCTTGGGTCAGTCCTTTCTCCACTAGCCACCAGTTCACCAGTTCTCAGTGAAGAATGGTTCACATTTGCTCACTCTCTGAAAAGTATTCTTTTTGTTTATAAAGATACACATATTTCTGAATACATCTCTATTCCTCTTCCTATTGCCTCCATATCTTAGGCTCTCTCTTCATTCATACTATTTTTAATTATGGTAATATTTTATTGGAAGGTCCATATTTTATTTTGAAAGACGAATGCATTACTTAATAATAATAAATAGCATTTATTATTTAGAGTTTGAGGATAGTTTAGAAATCAGAAAATAAAGTAGAAAAATACTGAATCATAAATGATATGTGAAAGTCGCTCAGTCGTGTCCGACTTTTTTCGATCCCATAGAATAATCTATGGAATTCTTCAGGCCAGAATACTGGAGTGAGTAGCCATTCCCTTCTCCAGGGGATCTTCCCAACCCAGGGATCAACCCCAGGTCTCCCACATTGCAGGCAGATTCTTCACCAGCTGAGCCACTGGGAAGCCAGTGATAAGTCCTACCTCCTTTCTGACATCTGTCAATGTGGTTGGAAAACACTCTAAGAAGTTTTATAAATAGCCCTCAAAGTAAGACTTAGTGCTATTTATATTTTTACTTTGGTATTTCAGAATACACTGTCCAACTTCTGTAAACCTATGTGAATATTACTGTACTCACTATCTGCTTTCCTCATTCTCTACCTCAGCTTCTACTGACAATGGAAAGATTGCCTTTGGAATATGCACAGTTTGTCCTATTTGTTTCTTTAGGAAAATATATAATTATTATTTTAAAAACAATAGTAGATATCCAATCTCCATTTGGAGATATATAAAGCAGGGAAGAGCATTGCTCCCAACATTTTGGTGGAAAAAAAAAAGAAAGCTGGAGTAAAAAACAAATTCATGACTATCCTTAAACTTGTCAGTGTGCCAATGTTATGGGGCAACCAACTGGCCTAGTATCTAGGGAGTCTACAGGGAGAGACAACATAAGAACAGTAACTTACCCAGGTCAAATACCAGTAAGAAGTTAATCTAATTTGATTAGATTAAAGTGGAAGCTAAACACCAGTAAGAAGATTCAGCTAAGGAAGCAAACAAATTTCTGGGGGCCAACAATACACTGGAGAGAGGGTAAACCCTTAGGTGCAGCAAATATAAAAGCTTCCCCCCACACCAGCCCCCCGCATCTTTCCCACACATACACAGACCTCACTGGACACTCACAGAAATAATTGGGAGAATAATGAAAAAGTCTCCCTTCTGGTGTAGAACTAAAAAAGAACAGCAGTAACTCCAAGAGGGGAAAGAATTTACCTGAACCTTTCTCTCTTTTCTTACCTATAAAAGTAAAGGAAAGAAGGGAGGAGGGGAGGGAAGGAGGGAGGAAAACTGAAGAAAAGAAAGAAGGGAAGAAAACAGGAAAAGCTTTAACCTGAAGGGAAAAGAGAAAAAACACCAACACACGTTGAACATTAGTGAAATCCCACTGAAGCTGGGGGAACAGACCAGGAAACAAACCTGGATCCCTGAGGGAGGAAAAGCATATGTGCAAAGTTCAGAACATCATTGGGGGATGGGCAGGATCAGTGTTAAGGCCACATCCCCAAGATACCTGAACACAGGACTGCCTAAGACAGAGGCTTAAATAAGACAATGGAGAATACCATCGCCTAATAGAATAGAAAGTCTAGAGATCTCTACAAGAAAATTAGAGATACCAAGGGAACACTTATGTAAAGATGGGTACAATAAAGGACACATGGTATGGATTTAACAGGAGCAGAAGATATGAAGAAGAGGTAGCAAGAATACACATAAGAACTACACAAAAAAGATCTTCATGACCCAGATAATCACGATGGTGTGATCACTCACCTAGAGCCAGATACCCTAGAATGGGAAGTCAAGTGGGCCTTAGGAAGCATCACTATAAACAAAGCTAGTGGAGCTGATGGAATTACAGTTGAGCTATTTCAAATCCTAAAAGATGATGCTGTGAAAGTCCTGCACTCAATATGTCAGCAAATTTGGAAAACTCAGCAGTGGCCACAAGACTAGAAAAGGTCAGTTTTCATTCCGATCCCTAAGAAAGATAATGCCAAAGAATGTTCAATCTACCATACAATTGCACTCATCTCACACACTAGTAAAGTAATGTTCAAAAGTCTTCAAGCCAGGCTTCAACTGTATGTGAACCATGAGCTTCCAGATGTTCAACCTGGATTTAGAAAGGCAGAAGAACCAGAGATCAATTTGCCAACATCCATTGGATCATTGAAAAAGAGAGTTCCATAAAAACATCGACTCCTGCCTTATTGACTATGCCAACGCCTTTGACAGTATGGACCACAACAAACTCGGAAAGTTCATAAAGAGATGGGAATACCAGACCACCTGACCTGCCTCTTGAGAAATCTGTATGCAGGTCAGGAAGCACCAGTTAGAACTGGACATGGAACAACAGAGTGGTTTCAAACAGGAAAAGGAGTACATCAGGGCTGTATATCGTCACCCTGTTTATTTAACTTATACGCAGAGTAAATCATGAGAAACTCTGGGCTGGATGAAGCACAAGTTGGAATCAAGACTGCAGGGAGAAATATCAATAACCTTAGATATGCAGATGATACCACCCTATGGCAGAAAGTGAAGAAGAACTAAACAGTCTTTTGATGAAAGAGGAGAGTGAAAAAACTCACTGTTGGCTTAAAACTCAACATTCAGAAAACTAAGATCATGGCATCTGGTCCCATCTTTTCATGCCAAATAGATGGGGAAATAGTGGAAACAGTAACAGACTTTATTTTGGGGGGCTTGAAAATCACTGCAGATGGTGACTGCAGCCATGAAATTAAAAGATGCTTGCTCCTTGGAAGAAAAGCTGTGACCAACATAGACAGCATATTCAAAAGCAGAGACATTACTTTGCTAACGAAGGTCCATCTAGTCAAGGCTATGGTTTTTCCAGTAGTCATGTATGGATGTGAGAGTTGGACTGTAAAGAAAGCTGAGGTCTGAAGAATTGATGCTTTGAACTGTGGTGTTGGAGAAGGAAAAGAAGAAGACTCTTGAGCGTCCCTTGGACTACAAGGAGATCCAACCAATCTAACCTAAAGGAAATCAGTCCTGAACATTCATTGGAAGGACTGATTCTGAAGCTGAAATTCCAGTACTTTGACCACCTGATGCGAAGAACTGACTTATTGGAAAAGACCCTAATGCTGGGAAGGATTGAAGGCAGGAGGAGAAGGGGACAACAGAGGATGAGATGGTTAGATGGCATCACCAACTCAATGGACGTGAATTTGAGTAAACTCCAAGAGCTGGTGACGGACAGGAATTCCTGGCGTGTTGCAGTCCATGGGGTCACAAAGAGTCAGACACGACTGGGTGACTGAACTGAACTAAACTCTACCGTAGTTCCACTGCCAGACTAAGAAACATTGAGTCACAAGTAACATGCAAGAGCCAGATATGTCAGAGGAAGGGCACAAACGAAAGACTTAAGGCTGAGGATAATCACTGGAAAAAATTACTCTTTCAAGCTAACTACTATCTTAAACGGAAAATAACCCCAGTAGAATGTAAAATCCATTGTGTAATAGGGCTATCATAGCAACAATAAACTTCAAACCTAGCCCAGCTCTTAATTAGATTAACACAAATCCTGGTACTAAAGGCTTGGTTAAAGGAAATTCATGCTCACTTCCAAAGCTAAAAATTATTTATGTCAATCTTTAATGTCCCACACAAGATGTTCAGCTTTCTATATTTAAAATAGATAACCAACAGAGACCTACTGTATATCACAGGGAAGTTTGCTCAATATTCTATAATAACCTAAATGGGAAAAGAATCTGAAAAGGAATATATATAGGCATATGTATAACTGAGTCACCTTGCTATACACCTGAGACTAACACAACATTGTTAATCAATTATACACCAACATAAAATTTAAAAAAAAATTTAAGATGTTTGGCTTTCAACAAAAAGGACAGGCATAGAAAGCATGAAAAAAAAAAAAAAAAACCTCCCAAAAGACAAAGTGATCATCATAGCCAAAGTCAGATATGACAAAGATGTTAAATGTCAGGCATAAAATTTTAAATAAGTAGGAATTAATATGTTAAAGGATCTAATGGAATAGTTGGACAATACCTAACATCACAGGGATAATTTTAGCACATAGATGGAAACTGCAAAAAAGAATCAAATGGAAATGTGAAATCAAAAGCATAGTATCAGAGAACAAGAATACTTTCAATGGGTTCATAAGTAGACTAAAGAATCAGTGAACTAGAAAACTGGGTCAAAAGAGTTATCCAAACTGAAATATAAAGAGATAAAAAGAGAATAAAAAAGGATGGAACATGCAAGAGCTGTAGGACAATATATCAAACAGTATAGTGTACACATAATTATAATCCCAGAAAGAAAAAGAGAGAGAGACCAGGACAGGGTGAAATATTTGAAAAACAATGACCAAGAATTTTTTAGGATTAATTATAAATGCCAAACCACAGATCCAAGTAACACAGTGAAAAAAAAAATTTTAACTGTTAAAATCAAAACACAAGAGATAACTAGGTAGCCAGAGGAAAAAAGAGACATTACATGCAAAAGAAAAAAAAATATTTAAAACATGAATTTCTCTTCAGAAGTTATGCAAGCTAGAAAATAATAATATAGTATCTTTAAAATACTGAAAGATGAAGTTGTCAACCCAAAATTCAACCCCAGCAAAAATAACTTTCAAAACTGAAGGAAAAATAAAATTTTTTTTCACAGACACATACAAACTGTAGGAATTTATTGCCAGTCATCCTACTCTATAAGAACTAATGTAAGTAATTATCAGCAAGATGGTCAAATAAGATGTCCTTCAATTGTATCCCTTCTGAAAAACAATTTGGCATCCATTCACTCATAAAATTACCTTTCTGGGAGTGCTAGAATCCAGGTTGGAGACTGTAAAGCCTCAGTTAAATCTAACGCTGAGGACAGCCATATTGAAAAGGCAAGATATTACCTAAGCTGCTGAATCACTGACCATGGTCCCAGCTACAGCCCCAGAAAAATCTCCATCCTCTGAGGACTTGGCAGCCCCATTTGACTCAGTCCTATCAAGCATCATATATCAAAGTGTTAGTTGCTCAGTCATGCCTGATTCTTTGTGACCCCATGGACTGGACCTCACCAGGCTCCTCTGTTCATGGAATTCTCCAGGCAAGAATACTGGAGTGGGTAGCCATTCTCTCCTCCAGGAGATTTTCCCAACCCAGGGATCGAACCTGGGCCTCCTGCACTGCAGGCAGATTCTTTACCCTCTGAGCCACCAGGACTGACATCATATACCAAAGGAACCAGTAGAAGTCACACCCACATGAGCACTGGGTAATAGGCACAGAGAACTTGGTCTCAACTGTGGACCCTGAATTAGCCTGTACGCCAGCTCTAGCTCGTCTCAGCCACAGTCTGAGAGCCCCTATAGATTCTGAAAGAGCCCTATAACTGGGTTCCAGTTCATCCCCGTCATATTCTGTGAACAGTCCTGCTGGCATAGGGACCTGGAAGGTAACTCTATCCCATCTGTGCCCCAGAGAACCTGAAAGGACACTGTATGTGGCTCCAGCTCCCTCATAACCATAGTTTGCCGCATTCTTGCAGGTCAAGGGACCCAGTGGGAAACAATCCCATCTGCAACCTTGAACATTCATAATGGGCCCTATACTAAGGCTCCAGGCCCTTCATAGCTACAGTTTGCCTACAATCCTGAGTGTCCAGGGTCCCAGTGGAATACACTACTGTCTGTGCTTCCAGAGATCCTAAACGGGCCAATATTCAGTTCCAGTCCCTCTCAGCTGTTGCTGCTGCTGCTAAGCTGTTTCAGTCATGTCTGACTGACTCTGTGCGACCCCATAGATGGCAGCCCACCAGGCTCCCCCATCCCTGGGATTCTCCAGGCAAGAATACTGGAGTGGGTTGCCATTTCCTTCTCCAATGCATGCATGCATGCTAAGTCACTTCAATCGTGTCCAACTCTGTGCGACCCTATGGACAGGAGCCCACCAGACTCCCCTGTCCATGGTATTCTCCAGGCAAGAATACTGGAGTGGGTTGCCATTTCCTTCTTCACCCTCTCAGCTACACTTCTCAAACAATTCTGCAAGCATAAGAACTCAGCAGGAGAAACTCCTATCTGTGCTGCCGAAAACCATGAAAGAACCCTATACTCAGTTCCAGGTCCTTTCAGTCACAGTTCACAAGCAGTACTGTTGGCCCAGGGATCCAGTGGGAAATTCAGAACTGCACCTCAGGAGATTCAGAAAAGGGCCCTATTACTGGTTCCAGTCCCTCTAGGCATGGTCAGGAAGCAGTTGAACCCATGCAGGAGCCTGTTAGGAAGATATGCTCATCCACGGCTTCAGACCAGGTCTAGAGACCTCGATCTTGACTATGGAACCTGAAACAGCCCTAGGGCTTGGCCCCAGTCCCTTTTTGCCATTGTGCAAGACCAGACCAGCCTATCTGGAGATCAATCCAGTGACCAAGGCAGGAGGTTTTCCAGGAATCTGGCAGAACCCACACCTGTCCATGCACTTGGTAATAGGCCCACTAACAAATAAGCCAACTGTGGATCCTGAAGCAAATCCTTGTCCAAGAACCACCCTACTAAACATGGTACTGAAAGTAATCCAATACACCAAAGGACCAGACAAAATCCACACCTACCAGAAACCCTTGTAATAAGCCCACCAACCACAAACCCCACCACAAACATGTGACAGCCTCATAACCAGCTCCAAGGCAGTACAACTTAAGATTCTGGAGGTAATCCTATCAGCCCAGGGAACAAACAAGAAATCTTTACCTGCTAAAACCAGGCTGTAAAACCTGGAGGAGGTGTTTTTTATCTTAAAATGCACAAACACCAATGCAAGGCTACATGGATCATAAGTTCAGTTCAATCGGTCAGTCGTGTCTGACTTTGCAACCCCATGGACTGCAGCACGCCAAGTCTCCCTGTCCATCGCCAACACCCAAAGCTTGCTCAAACTCATGTCCATCGAGTCAGTGATGCCATCAAACCATCTCATCCTCTGTTATCTCCTTCTCATCCTGTTTTCAATCATTCCCAGCATCAGGATCTTTTCCAGTGAGTCAGTTGGCCAAAATATTTGTATCAGGTGGCCAAAATATTGAAGCTTCAGTTTCAGCATCAGTCTTTCCAATGAATATTCAAGACTAATTTCCTTTAGGATTGACTTGTTTGATCTCCTTGCAGTCCAAGGGACTCTCAAGAGTCTTCTCCAACACCACAGTTCAAATTCTTCAGTGCTCAGCTTTCTTTACCGTCCAACTCTCACATCCATATATGACTACTGGAAAAACAATAGCATTGATTATATGGACCTTTGTCAGAAAAGTAATGTCTCTGCTTTTTCATATGCTTTCTAGGTTTATGACAGCTTTTCTTCCAAGGAGCATCTTTTAATTTCATGGCTACAGTCATTATCTGCAGTGATTTTGGAGCCCAAGAAAATAGTCTCACAGTGTTTCCACTCTTTCCCCATCTATTTGCCATGAAGTGATGAGACCAGTAGCCATAATCTTTGTTTTCTGAATGCTGAGTTTTAAGCCAGCTTTTTCACTTTCCTCCTTCATTTTCATCAAGAGGCTTTTTAGTTTCTCTTCGCTTTCTACCATAAGGGTGGTGGCATCTGTGTATCTGAGGTTATTGATATTTCTTGCTGCAACCTTGATTCAAGCTTAGGCTTCATCCAGCCTGGCATTTCACATGATGTACTCTGCATAGAAGTTACAGAAGCAGGGTGACAATATACAGCCTTGATGTACACCTTTCCCAATTTGGAACCAGTCCATTGTTCCATGTCTCATTCTAACTGTTGCTTCTTGACCTGCATACAGATTTCTCAGGAGGCAGGTAAGATGGTCTGGTATTCCCATCCCTTTCAGAATTTTCCAGTTTTGTGATCTACACAGTCAAAGGCTTTGGCATAGTCAATGAGGCAGAAGTAGATATTTTCTGCTTCTTTTTTCTATGATCCAATGGATGTTGGCAATATGATCTCTGGTCCCTCTGCCTTTTCTAAATCCAGCTTGAACATTTAGAAGTTCTCGGTTCATCGACTGTTGAAGCCTCACTTGGAGACTTTTGAGCATTACTTTGCTAGTGTGTGAGATGAGTGCAATTGTGTGGTAGTTTGAACATTCTTTGGCATTGCCTTTCTTTGGATTGGAATGAAAACTGACCTTTTCCAGGCCTGTGGCCACTGCTGAGCTTTCCAAATTTGCTGGCATATTGAGTGCAGCACTTTCACAGAATCATTTTTTAGGATTTGCAATAGCTCAGCTGGAATTCCAGCACCTCCACTAACTTAGTTTGTAGTGATGCTTCCTAAGGCCCACCTGACTTCACATTCCAGGATGTCTGGCTCTAGGTGGGCAATCACATCATCATGGTTATCTGGGTCATGAAGGTCATTTTTGAATAGTTCTATATATTCTTCCCACCTCTTCTTAATATTTCTGCTTCTGTTAGGTTCATACCATTTCTGTCCTTTATTGTGCCCATCTTTTCATGAAATGTTCCTTTGGTATCTCTAAAGAGCAAGTGAATATGACACCAAGGCAACTAATAAAGCTCCAATAACCAACTCCAAAGAAATGAAGATTTATGATTTTCCTGACAAAGAATTCAAAATAACAATCTTAAAGAAACTCAGTGAAATGCAAAAGAATATAGACAAACAAAAAAATAAAATTAGAAAAAGAATATTTGAAAAAAATGTTGATTAAGTTTAATAAAAAAGAGAATGATAAGAAAGAAACAAACCAAAATCTTAGAGCTGAGCTAAATAATGACAGAATTGAACAGTTCAATAATGAGTTTCAACAACATACTTGATCTTGCAGAAGAATCACTGAACTCTCACAGATCATTTGAAATTAACCAAATAGAGAAACAGAAAGAAAAAAGTAAAGAAACATGAATTATGAGACACATGCAAATGAACAAATATTCCCATCATGGGAGTCCCAGGAGGAGAGGAAGAAATCTCACTTAAGAAAATAATATTTGAAAACATCCCAAATCTTGAGAAAAAATATATGCCATCAACCACAGGAAGTTCAAAGAGCCCTAAGTAAGATCAACCAAAGAATATAATGCCAAGACACATTATAATCAAAATGTTAAAAGTAAAAAATACATAGACAATTTTAAAGTTAACAAGAGAAAAACATTCCATTATGAGGGTATCAGCAGATTTCTCCGCAGGTCAGAAGACAGTGAATATATTCAAAGTACTCAAAAGAAAAAAAAAAATGCCTACAAAGAATAATATACCTAGAAAAATCATTCTTCAGAAATAAATGAGAGATAAAGACATCCCCAGATAAACTAAAGTTAAGGGAGTTCATCACCACTACATATGTCTTACAAGAAATGCTCAAGGGAGTTATTCAAGAAATAAAAGAACACAAAGTAACAATGTGAAAATGTATAAAAGTATAAAACTCTTTGGTAAAGGTAAATATATAGTAAAATTCAGAATATCTAATACTGTAGAGATAGTATGTGGAGTAATTTTATTTCTAGTAGAAAAGATTTTTAATAGTATTAAAATAATCATAGCTGCAATAATTTACTAAAGGATGCACAATATTAAAATACATAAAATGTGATATAATAGCACAAAATATGGGGGAGAAGTGAAAGGGTAGAGGTTTTGTATGAGTTTGAAGGTAAGTTGTTATTAGCTTATATTTATAAAATGTTTTATGTAAGTCTCATGGCTACCACAAAAGGAAAAAAAAAACACCTACTATAGATACATAGAAGATCAAAGGAGAGGAACAGAAGCATACCACTCCAAAAAAATGGAAAAACACACAAAGATAGCAAGAATGAAAGACATGAACAAAAGGATTTTTTAAAAAATAGTCAGAAAACAACTAACAAAATGACACTAGTAAGTGCTTATCTATCAATAATTACTTCAAACATAACTGGATCAGATTCTGAAAATGACCGAATGCCTGAGTGGATGAAAAAAACACAAAAGTCAACAATATGCTACTTACAAGAGAAGTCATTTTAGCTTTGTAGGACACACACAGTTGAAATTGAAGAGACAGAAAAAGATATCTCATGCAAAGGGTAAAAAAAAGAGAACAGAATTATCTAGGCATATCAGTTAAAATACATTTTTAGTCAAAACTGGTTAAGAGAGAAAGAAGGTAACATAAAATAAGTGATATAGGAGTAAACTCATCAAGCAGACACAACAGCTACAAATACATATGCAGCTATAAGAAGAAATGATGCAAGACAAACTTATACATACATAAAGAAATAAAATCTTCTTGAAACAAAGTAAACTGAACAAAATTCATTTTTCCCTTGTCATATTGTAAGGTCCTTACACTACAAATGAAATTGTATTAAAATATTTAAAGGTAGATTCTGATGTATATTGTAAACCCTAGGGTAACAGCTAAAAACTTTTATAAAGAGATTTAAATATTAATAATTATTCATTAGAGGAGATAAAATGGGATAAAAAATGCTTGATTCATCTAAGAGAAGGAAGAAAAAGAGAAAAAAGCGATAAATGATAAATGGAACAAATTGTAAATAGCTTTCAAGTGAGGAGATTTTAGTCCACTCATATCAATAATCACATATGTGTGAATGGTCTAAACAAATAAAATAAGAGATTATCACACTAGATAAAATAGCAATACCCATTTATATGCTAAGTGAAGTCGCCCAATCGTGTCCAACTCTGCGACCCCGTGGACTGTAGTCTACCAGGCTTCTCCGTCCATGGGATTCTCCAGGCAAGAATACTGGAGTGTCAGTTGCTTCATTTGCTATTATTTTCTCCCATTCAGAAGGCTGTCTTTTCACCTTGCTTATATTTTCCTTTGTTGTGCAGAGGTTTTTAATTTTAATTAGATCCCATTTGTTTATTTTTGCTTTTATTTCCAGAATTCTGGGAGGTGGATCATAGAGGATCCTGCTGTGATTTATGTCTGAGAGTGTTTTGTCTATGTTCTCCTCTAGGAGTTTTATAGTTTCTGGTCTTACATTTAGATCTTTAATCCATTTTGAGTTTATTTTTGCATGTGGTGTTAGAAAGTGATCTAGTTTCATTCTTTTACAAGTGGTTGACCAGTTTTCCCAGCACAACTTGTTAAAGAGATTGTCTTTACTCCATTGTATATTCTTGCCTCCTTTGTCAAAGATAAGGTGTCCATATGTGTGTGGATTTATCTCTGGGCTTTCTATTTTGTTCCATTGATCTATATGTCTGTCTTTGTGCCAGTACCATACTGTTTTGAAATATACAAGCAACTTATGCAGCTCAATTCCAGAAAAATAAATGACCCAATCAAAAAATGGGCCAAAGAACTAAATAGACATTTCTCCAAAGAAGACATACGGATGGCTAACAAACACATGAAAAGATGCTGAACATCACTCATTATTAGAGAAATGCAAATCAAAACCACAATGAGGTACCACTTCACACCAGTCAGAATGGCTGTGATCCAAAAATATGCAAGCAATAAATTCTGGAGAGGGTGTGGAGAAAAGGGAACCCTCCTACACTGTTGGTGGGAATGCAAACTAGTACAGCCACTATGGAGAACAGTGTGGAGATTCCTTAAAAAATTGCAAATAGAACTACCTTATGATCCAGCAATCCCACTGCTGGGCATACACACTGAGGAAACCAGAATTGAAAGAGACACATGTACCCCAATGTTCATCGCAGCACTCTTTATAATAGCCAGGACATGGAAACAACCTAGATGTCCATCAGCAGATGAATGGATAAGAAAGCTGTGGTACATATACACAACGGAGTATTACTCAGCCATTAAAAAGAATTCATTTGAATCAGTTCTAATGAGATGGATGAAACTGGAGCCGATTATACAGAGTGAAGTAAGCCAGAAAGAAAAACACCAATACAGTATACTAACACATATATATGGAATTTAGAAAGATGGCAATGACGACCCTGTATGCAAGACAGGAAAAAAGACACAGATGTGTATAACAGACTTTTGGACTCAGAGGGAGAGGGTGGGATGATTTGGGAGAATGGCATTCTAACATGTATACTATCATGTGAGAATTGAATCGCCAGTCTATGTCTGACGCAGGATACAGCATGCTTGGGGCTGGTGCATGGGGATGACCCAGAGAGATGTTATGGGGAGGGAGGTGGGAGGGGGGTTCATGTTTGGGAACGCATGTAAGAATTAAAGATTTTAAAATTAAAAAAATAAAAAAATTAAAAATAATTTAAAAAATTAAAAAAAAAACACACAGCTTAAAAAAAAAAAGAATACTGGAGTGGGTTACCATTTCCTTCTCCAGGGGATTTTTACACATAAAGATGTAGATAAAGTAAAATTTAAGAGATAGAAGGAAATATATGATATTAATATAAACACTAGCCAAAAGAAAGTTGGAATAGCTATAATAATATCCAGCAAAAGAGACCTCAGAACAAGGTATATAATCAAAGTTACATAAAGAGAGACATCGTGTAATAATAAAAGGATCAATTCTAAAGAAAACAATCCTAAATTGTGTATAGAGTTTCAAAATACATAAAGCGAAAGACAATAGAACAGATAAACTCACAATTACAACTGGAGACATCATTATTCTTTTCAGTAACTGATAGAATAAAAAGGCAGGAAGTCAGTAAGGATCTAGATAACATGAGCAATGTTATCACCAACTTTATCTAACTAATATTTAGGGAACGTGTTGGAGAAGGCAATGGCACCCCACTCCAGTACTTTTGCCTGGAAAATCCCATGGACGGCGGAGCCTGGTGGGCTGCAGTCCATGGGATTGCTAAGAGTCTGACACGACTGAGTGACTTCACTTTCACTTTTCACTTTCATGCATTGGAGAAGGAAATGGCAACCCACTCCAGTATTCTTGCCTGGAGAATCCCAGGGACAGGGGAGCCTGGTGGACTGCCGTCTATGGGGTCACACAGAGTCAGAGACAACTGAAGTGACTTAGCAGCAGCAGCAGCAGCCATCAAACAACAGCACAATGCACATTTTTCTCAAATACACTTGAATGTTGATGAAGAAATCATATTCAGAGTGATAAAATAAATTTTACCAAATTGAAAACAACATTAACTAACCAAAAATAATCTGACCATAATCAAATTAAACTAGAAATCAATAATAGAAAAATACATGGAAGAATCCTGATTATTTGGGAATTAAACAGCACAATTATAAATAACCCTTCAATCAAAACAGATCAAAGAAAATGTTTGATGTGAAAAGAAATGAAAATTCAATATGTCAAAATTGGTGGAATATAGCTAAAACAAGAGGAAATTTTATAGCACTAAGTTTTTATGTTAAAAAAGAAAAAAATATTCTTGAATCAGTAACCTAAAACTCCATGTTGAGAAACAGAAAGGAGAGGAAAGGAAACTAAATCATGTAGAATAAAGAAAATTATACAGATAAGAATAGAAATCAAGGGAGTAAGACCAAAAAAAAAGAGAGAGAGAGCATTAATCAGACACACAAAAAAATCCACTCAAGATGATATAGATAACTGAGTAGTCCTATATCTAGAATGACTAAATGAATTTTATTCATAGAAAAAAACTTTCAACAAAGAAAACTCCAGGTCCAACTGGTTTCAGTTGTGAATTCTAGCAAACAGTCATGAAAGAAACAATACTAATTCTACAAAATCTCTCCTCCAAAAACTAGAAAAAGAAGAAACACTTCCCAACTCATTTATGAGGCAAGCATTTGTTACACTAATAACAAACACGTCAAAAGAAAAGAAAACTGTATACCAAAATTCTTTGTGAATATAGATGCTAAACCTTTGAAAAAAGTTAGCAAATCAAACTCAGCAATATATGTTGTTGTTAGTCGCAAAGTCATGATCAACTCTTTTGCAATCCATGGACTGTAGCCTCCAGGCTATTCTGTCCATGGGACTTCTCAGGCAAGAATACTACACAAGCTTGCCATGCCCTTCAGGGGATCTTCCCAGCACAGAAATCAAACCCCAGGCTCTTGCACTGGCAGGTGTGTTCCTTAACAATAGCACCACCTGGGAATTAAGCAATATATACCTAGAATAATATCAAAAGAATCAGAAAACAAGCTACAGACTGTGAGAAAACATTTGTAAAATACATATCTGATAAAGAACAGTTATCCAAAATATACAAATAACCATTAAAACTCAAAATAAAAAGCAAACCACTCAACTTATGAATAGGAAAATAAAAACCCTGTTGAACAGACACCTCACCAAAGAAGATATACAGATGGCAAATAAGCATGTAAACACAGCCTCAACTTCATATGTTATTAGGAAATTGCAAATTAAAACACAAACTAGTTATTACCAAACATCTATTTGTTGTTGTTCAGTTGATCAGCCGTGTCCGACTTTTTGAAACCCCATGAACTGCAGCACTCCAGGCTTCCCTGTGCGTTACCAACTTCCAGAACTTCCTCAAACACATCCATCGAGTCAGTGATGCCATCCAACCATCTCATCCTCTGTCGTCCCCTTTTCCTCCTGCCTTCAATCTTTCCCAGGATCAGGGTCTTTTCCAATAAGTCTGTTCTTTGCATCAGGTGGCCACAGTACTGGAGTTTCAGTTTCAGCATCAGTCCTTCCAAAGAATATTCAGGACTGATTTCCTTTAGGATGGACTGGTTGGATCTCCTTGCAGTCCGAGGGACTCTCAAGAGTCTTCTTCTTCTCCAACACCACAGTTCAAAAGCATCAATTCTTTGGTGCTTGGCTTTCTTTATAGTCCAGCTCTCACATCCATACATGACTATTGTTGTTCAGTCACTAAGTTACGTCCAACTTTTTGCAAGCTCATGGACTACAGTCACCAGGCTCCTCTGTCCTCCACTATCTCCCAGAGCTTTCTTAAATTCATGTCCACTGAGTCAGAGATGCTATCTAACCATTCCATCCTCTGCTGCCCTCTTCTCTTTTTCCCTTCAGTCTTTCCCTACATCAGAATCTTTTTCAATGAGTCAGCTCTTCACATCAGGTGGCCAAAGTATTGGAGCTTCAGCTTCAGCATCAGTCCTTCCAACGAAAGTTCAGGTTCGATTTCCTTTTGGATTGACTGGTTTGATGTTCTGGTTGTCCAAGACACTCTCAAGTCTTCTCTGGCATCACAATTCAAAAGCATCAATTCTTCCATACTCAGCCTTCTTTATGGTCTCTTACATACATACATGACTACCAGAAAAACCATTATATGGACCTTTGTCAGCAGAGTGATATTTCTACTTTTTAATATTCTGTCTAGGTTTGTCATAGCTTTTCTTCCAAGGAGCAAGCATCTTTTAATTTCATGGCTGCAGTCACTGTTTGCAGTGATTTTAGAGCCCCCAAAACAAAATGTCACTGCTTCCTGTTTTTCCCTTCTATTTGCCATGAAGTGACAGGACCCAATGCCATGATCTTAGTTTGTTGAAAGTTGAGTTTCAAGCCAGCTTTCTTACGCTCCTCTTTCACTTTCATCAAGAGGCTCTTTCGTTGCTCTTTAGTTTCTGCCACTAGAGTGATATCATCTGCATATCTGAAGTTGTTGACATTTCTCCTGGAAATCTTGATTCTAGCTTGCAATTCATCCAGCCCAGGATTTCACATGATATACTCTGCACAGAAGTTTAGGAAGCAGGGTGACAATACATATCTTGGCTTACTCCTTTCCCAGTTTTGAACCAGTCCATTGTTCCACATCCAGTTCTAAGTCTTTCTTCTTGACCTGCACACAGTTTCTCAGGAGGCAGTTGAAGTGGTCTGGTACTCCCATTTCTTCAAGAAGTTTCTAGTTTGTTGTGATCCACACAGTCAAAGACTTTAGCATAGTCATTGAAGCAGATGTTTTTCTGAAACTGCCTTGCTCTCTCCATGATCCAGTGAATATTGGCAACTTGATCTCTGGTTGGTCTGCTTCTTCAAAACTCACCTTGCTCATCTGAAAGTTCTCAGTTCACGTACTGCTGAAGCCTAGCTTGAAGAATTTTTATCATAACTTTGCTAGCATGTGAAATGAGTGCAACTGTACTGTAGTTTGAACATTCTAGGGCATTGCCTGTCTTTGGGACTGGGATGAAAACTGCCATTTTCCAGTCCTGGGGACATTGCTGAGTTTCTTCCAAATTTGCTGGCATATTGAGTGCAATACTTTAACAAAATCATCTTTTAGGATTTGAAATAGCTCAGCTGGAATTCCATCATCCCCACTAACTTTGTTCATAGTAATGCTTCCTAAGGACCATGTGACTTCACACTCCAGGATGTCTGGCTCTAGGTGAGTGACCATACTATTGTGGTTATCTGGGTCATTGAGACCTTTTTGTATAATTCTTCTGCGTATTCTTGCTACCTCTTCTTAATTTCTTCTGCTTCTGTTAGGTCCTTACCATTTCTGTCCTTTATCTTGCCTATCTTTCATTAAACGGTCCCATAGTGTCTCTAATTTTCTTGAAGAGATCTCCAGTCTTTTCCATTCTATTGTTTTCCTCTATTTCTTTGCATTGTTCACTTAAGAAGGCCTTCTTATCTATCCTTGCTATTCTCTGGAAATCTGCATTCCATTGGGTATATCCTTCCCTGTCTCCCTTGCCTTTTGCTTCTCTTCTTTCCTCAGCTATTGGTAAAGCTTCCTCAGAAAACCACTTTGCCTCTTGCATTTTTCTTTAGGATGGTTTTGGTCACTGACTCTCGTACAATATCACAAATCTCCATTCATAGTTCTTCAGGCACTCTGCCACATCTAATCCCTTGAATCTATTTGTCACCTCTACTTTATAATCATAGGGGATTTGATTTAGGTCATAAGTAAATGGCCAACTGGTGTTCTCTACTTTCTTCAAATTAAGCCTGAATTGTGCAATAAGGAGCTCATGATCTGAGCCATAGTCAGCTCCAGGCCTTTTTTTTTTTTTTTTTTTTTTGCTGACTGTATATAGAACTTCTCCATCTTTGGCTGCAAAGAACATAAACAGTCTGATTTTAGTATCGACCATCCTGTAATGTCCATGTGTAGAGCTGTCCCTTGTATTGTTGGAAAATGGTGTTTGCTTATTCTCTTGACAAAACTCTCTTAGCATTTGCCCTCCTTCATTTTGTACTCCAAAGCCCAACTTGCCTATTATTCCTGGGTATCTCTCATCAGTGGTTGAGACTTGGATTACTGTGATGTTGAACGGTTTGCCTTGGCAACAAACAGGTCATTCTGTTGTTTTTGAGGTTACACCCAAACACTGCATTTCAGACTATTTTGTATCCTGCAAGGGCTACTCTGTTTCCTCTAAGGGATTCTTGCCCACAGAAATTGATACAACGGCTATTTGAATTAAATTCACCAATGCTTGACCATTTTAGTTCACTAATTTCCAAGATGTCATTGTTAAATCTTGCCATCTCCTGCTTGACAGCATCCAATTTATGTTGTTCCATGGACCTAACATTCCAGATTTCTATGCAATATTGTTCTTCACAGCATTAGACTTTAGTTTCATCACCAGGCACATTCCCAGCTAAGCATCTTTTCCGCTTTGGCCCAGGCTCTTCATTCTTTTTGGAGCTATTAATCATTGCTCTCCACTCCTCCCCAGTAGGATATTGCACATTTTCCAACTTGGGGAGCTCCTCTTCCAGTGTTATATCTTTTTGCGTTTTCATCCTGTCCATGGGCTTCTCTCAGCAAGCTGAAGTGGGTTGCCATTTCCTCCCTCCAGTGGACCATGTTTTGTCAAAACTCTTCACTATGACCCATCCATCTTGGGTGGACCTGCATGGCAAGGCTCCTAGCTTCACTGAGTTGCCCGAGCTCCTTTGCCATTACTAGGCTGTGATCTATGAAGAGTAAATACGTTTTAGAAAAGGCAGAGGAACCAGAGATCAAATTGCCAACATCTGCTGGATCATCGAAAAAGCAAGAGAGTTCCAGAAAAACATCTATTTCTGCTTTATTGACTATGCCAAAGCCTTTGACTGTGTGGATCACAATAAACTGTGGAAAATTCTGAAAGAGATGGGAATACCAGACCACCTGACCTGCCTCTTGAGAAACCTATATGCAGGTTAGGAAGCACCAGTTAGAACTGGACATGGAATAACAGACTGGTTCCAAATAGGAAAAGGAGTATGTCAAGCCTGTATATTGTCACCCTGTTTATTTAACTTCTATGCAAAGTACATCATGAGAAACGCTGGGTTGGAAGAAGCACAAGCTGGAGTCAAGATTGCCAGGAGAAATATCAATAACCTCAGATATGCAGATGATACCGCCCTTATGGCAGAAAGTGAAGAAGAACTGAAGATCCTCTTGATGAAAGTGAAAGAGGAGAGTGAATAAGTTGGCTTAAAGATCAACATTCAGAAAACGAAGATCATGGCATCTGGTCCCATCACTTCATGGGAAATAGATGGAGAAACAGTGGAAACAGTGTCAGATTTTATTTTGGAGGGCTCCAAAATAGCTGCAGATGGTGACTGCAGCCATGAAATTAAAAAACGCTTACTCCTTGGAAGGAAAGTTATGACCAACATAGATACCATATTAAAAAGCAGAGATATTACTTTGCCAACAAGGGTCCATCTAGTCAAGGCTATGGTTTTTCCAGTGGTCATGTATGGATGTGAGAGTTGGACTGTGAAGAAAGCTGAGCACCGAAGAATTGATGGTTTTGAACTGTGGTGCTGGAGAAGCCTCTTGCAAATCCCTTGCTCTGCAAGGAGATCCAACCAGTTCATCCTAAAGGAGACCAGTCCTGGGTGTTCACTGGAAGGGCTGATGCTGAGGCTGAAACTCCAATACTTTGGCCACCTCATGTGAAGAGTTGACTCATTGGGAAAGACTCTGATGCTGGGAGGGATTGAGGGCAGGAGGAGAAGGGGACGACAGAGGATGAGATGGCTGGATGGCATCACTGACTCGATGGACATGAGTTTGGGTGAACTCTGGGAGCTGGTGATGGACAGGGAGGCCTGACATGCTGCAATTCATGGGGTCGCAAAGAGTTGGACACAACTGAGAGACTGAAGTGAACAGAGATACTAAGTCATAGAAAATGATACAGAGGAAAGAGAGCTCAAATTGTAAGTCAAGTAAGGTAGAATGTTAACTAATTAGTGAATTTGGGTAAAGGGTACAACGTACTACAGTTATTAGCCTTCCTATTAGCAGGCTTCACATTTTCAGATTCAGCTAACCAATCCCAGCTAGCTAATACCAGTGATGTGAATCACATGGATATGTAGGGCCAACTGTATTCATTATACTAGCCATTTGATATAAGAAACTTGAGTAAACATGAATTTTGGTACCTAAGAGGAGCTCCTGGAACTTATCTATCCCTGGTGAATACCCATGGACAACTGTATTCTTTCAACTTCTCTGTGAGAGTTTCCAAATAAAAATGAGGTATATCTGAAGGTGATGACATGGAAAATTATGCAAAACAAATTATGTGAATAAAGCAAAGCACTATAATATCAGTAAGAAACAACACTATTGTAGAAATTTAAGTCATTACAATCAAAGAGAAAGAAGAGGGGAGAAGCGGGGGAGAGAGAAAAAGGAAAGTAAACAAATGAAGAATAAAATAATTTTTCTGGAAAGATACTAAAAATAAACTGTTAACCATAACTAATTTGTTCAGTGTTGAAAGAGGAGCCTGAAGAGTTAGGGAGAAAAGTTTTGTTTTTGTTTCTACTTTGTATCTTTATGGTTGGAATTTTTGAAATTGTAAATTTGTGTTTATTTTTAATAAATTAAAAATAGGCAAGTATCTGATAAGAATACATTTCCTTTTATTATATAAAACAAATGTCAAAGTTAGTATACATAATAATATTTTACAATTTGGGTTGAATATTCAGTTTCATCAGTAAATAGAACGCGTGTTTTTTTACATAGTACGAACCAAAGTATTTTTAAGGTGTTAAAGGCCTGGCCCTATGAAAAAGGTCCTCTCCTATCTAATTAGTTTCAGAGGAAAAACCAGAAATTGTGAAGATACTTCTGGTATAGAATATTTGAGTGTTCAAATTGAAAGTTAAAGAGCAGAGTTCAGCTTTAAAGTTGTTATAAAATAGGAAAAAATGCCCACTGTCTACTTTCTTACTATACTCAGCCTCAGGCTTTTACAGAGGGATGATACATGTCTATTCTTATTCTCATTTTGTACTGAACACCATCTTTCAGTACTTAGTTAGAGATATGATTTTATATATTCACATAAACCTTGTCCTAACTCATTGGTTCTGATATGTCAAAATGATTCTGATGTCAGAATCCAGCAAAAGGAAATTTCCCTTCAATGGGATACTTTTTAAAGATATCAGCTCGGCTAGGAGTTTTTAAGAGATTAGCTCAGCTGTTCTATAATCACGTCACCAAACACACTAAAGCAGTGCTTCTCAAATATAAATGTGCCAGGGTTCTTGGTAAAAATGCATTCTGATTCGGTAGGTCTGGGGAGAAGCCTTTGAGTCGGTCTACATTTCTAACAAATCTTCAGGTGATGTTAATGCTATGGTCTGCAAACCATCACATTGAGTAGGGAAGCCATAAATAATTGAGAACAGGTAGGAGAAGGGAATGGATATCCACTCTGTATTTGCCTGGAGAATTCCATGGACAGAGGAGCCTGGTGGGCTACAGTCCCCGGGGTCACATAGAGTCAGACACAACTGAGCAACTAACACTTTGACTTTCAGGGAAGGGACAAAGGCCTAAATTCTGTCTAGTTTATTTCTTTTTTAATAGTCTAGTTATGTTATCCCTACTTTTATCAAGCTTGCAATCCTCAAAATTACTTGAGGGCAGACACTGTATCACTTTCAACTACTCCAGTGTGGACTAAGGCTATTATCTCAGAAATTTTAGTCACACTGAGCATTTAAAAAGACACACTTGTGAAATAATCCCATCTGGTATTTTCAGTTAATGGTCACAGTACTTTTTTTCAAAAGTGAAGGGTTAATTTGTTGTCCATCTGGTAGGAAAAAAAAAAAAAAACAATTTATAATTATATCGAGACAATCTCATTCTGGTGAGAAAATATTTTGTGGGCCTAATTTATGGCAAGGCTTCAGCCCCCCAGTTATGTCTCAAACTGCTTTAAGAAGAGTTGCTTACGAAGGGTTTTTCTATAATATGTACTCATCTGTAACATTAAGTCAACAAGTAGTCTCTCTATGAAGCAAGTATCATGTATATGACTATACCAGAAACTACTGTCTTCATTCTGCCTCTTATAAGCCTCTCAGGGTAAGAAAAGCACTGTCTGCCTCAGGATCTACTTCCACACCTGTTACACCTGTGAGAGACTAATGTTTTAACACTTACAGATAGCTATCTTTTGCAAAAAAGGATATGCACAAAAGGTACAGGAAGACCCATGGAAACCATGGAATATCAATCAAAAAGTAAAGTAATTAATCCCTCAAGATAAATGACTTAGCAGGAAACAGCCCAGATTTTATTAAAGACTAAAGACCCTGTTGCATTCCCCAAACAGTTTAAAAAGAAAAGTCTGTTGACATCAAACATGTAGCCCACATGGATTAAATTAGGTCACTCTTCGTGTTACAGTTTAAGATTTCATAAAGTACAGCTTGTGGTTAAATCATGTGTTTCAGTTCTGAAGGGCTGGTTGATGACTTCCCAATCTTTTCAATATTGTACCACTAGTGATATTTACCCAAGCACCACCACAGCACTCTTAAATCTGGTCTTAATAAGCCAGCCCCCAGTTTTGTAGCCCACTCCACATTTTGATTCCCAATAAACAAATATTTGTGGTGTGTTCGTAGGCTGTTTAACTGCTAGCATATTTGGTTCAGGACCATATTCCATGAAGAAAGGGGACACATCTGTGGCCCCTGAGTTAAATGTTGTGGAGAATGGGGTTTCACTTTGACAGCACTATGTCATTTTTGCTTTTCTACAAGGGTCAGTGACAGCTCACGGAGACTAAACTGGGACAGCTGTTCAAGGGGGACAATTCTTCAAGACCATCTAATGAGAAATATTTCTTGTCCATCCCCACTGCCCCTACTTTATTTGAGGGTCCCAAATGCTAAAGCATTAATGGGTTTTCAGATAAGCAAGAAACAGAAGACAATGGAAGAGAGATATTTCCTTTATACATATGCAAGGTCTCCAGATGCTTCAGTTTCTGAACTTCTTAGCACGAATCTGGGCATAGACTTAACCACTTGGGAGCTCACATAGGCAAGGAATGTTTATTCATCTCGATATCTTCCTGTTTCCAGGATTAGAGGCTGTCAAAAACAAAGACATCAGCAAGTCCATGCTGTCTGTCTTGTTTCACTTAATTCATTTGTTTGCAGTCATAACAAGCATGTTATTTATTTAGTTGTAAGTACATACCAAAGTAAGGATGCATTCACTTTAATCCTTTAATTTAACAAGATCACATACTTTAGGAAGCCAAAGGATTTACAGCAAGATTAGAATAAAGAGTTCTGTTTCCTCTTAGATTAAAAAAGATATCCTGAATATTTGATTTGTGGTATATTATTATGTTTGATATTTAGGTGCTCTCTTGCTGAGGTCTAAATTAGTATGTTTATTAAATTCCCTCTAAGTGGCATTTTACCCACTGTGTTTACATTTAGAATCATCTTTCATGATAAAGTCTGTCATGAAATGGGAAAACTGATTTACTGCCTACATTTTTTCCAAGTTTGGTAGCTAAGACCCATCTGTCAACAGAAATAAAGAACGCGCGCGCACACACACACACACACACACACACACACACACACAAGCTTGTTTCCTTAAAAGATCTGTGGTTCTTTAGCCCATTCTCCTCTTAGTTCAGATTTTAGCAGCACGGATGGTGCTGGTCAGTTTGTTTCTTTTCTGATTCCTGCCAAAATTTGTCTTTCCAGTGCACTTCTTGCACCATTATTGAAAGTCAGGTTGGGCTTGCATTTAAAACCTTCTTTAGGTTGTTAAGATTTAGGCAGAAAAAAAAATCTTTTGAACAAGGAATTGTTTACATTGGAAACTAAACTTCCAGCATCTAGTATAGATATAAATTTTAAAATAAACAATCATTTTGGCTTGAGAAAATCACCCAGAAAAATACATTAATCCAAGAATGGAAACCTTGAATGGTCAAAAAAAAAAAAAAAAAGACTATGGAAATAGTAAATCAGTTTCTACTAAGATTCTGAAGCAACTAGCTTTTATTTTAAATGACTTGCTCCTCTCTGCTCCCCACCAGGTCCGGCTAGCCTCTGTGTAAGTGAAAAAGTTCTCTAACAAATGGCAAGATTTGAGAAGCAAAGCAAAGGCCTGTGGCACAAAGGTCTAGTTTCCGGAATCTGCAGTAATAATGGCTGCACTTTTGGCATTGGTTGGTCCTCCCTTTGCATAGAAAAGTAGAGTCACCCTCTCCCAGATCCTGTATCCCCTATCCAGTACCCCTAACAGTGACTTTCCAGTCTCTACTTTATATGACAGCTCATTCCATGTCTGCACAGCTCAAACTGACACCATACTAAAAAGCATATCATCAAGCCAGGAGCACTCATTAACAACTTAGCCTTCAGAGATTTATTCAAATTAATTGATACATATACGTGGTAGTTTATGAGGAATTGGAGTTCAGAGGAGGTAAGTTTGAAAGAAAGCTCTGAAGAATGGACAAGTGTCATGAAGGCAGCTGGGTGCTGAGAGAAGCAGCTTGTGCATCATGAAAAGAGCACTGGTCTTGATGGTCAAAAAGGCCTGGGTTCTTGCTCCTCCTCCAACATCCTCGTATGTTGGGCAATGTTTCAAACACTATACATAGTGATCCATTTAATCCTCTCAACAATGTCAGGAAAAAAGAACTATCAACATATTATCTTTACAGATGGGAAAACAGAGGTACAGAACAGTTTAATTGCCCAAGGTCCCACAGTTTGTAAGGGGTGAAGCTGGAATTTGAGCATAGGTAGCCTGTCCGGGAGAGGCCAATCCTCAAAAAATTATGTCGGCTTAAAGATATTCCATAATGTGAGCGACTTAACCTTTAACCCCAAGTGTCCGGGAAATTAGAAATAAAAATTCTTATATCAAGTTGTGTTGTGAGAATTTAATGTGAATATGCACAGCAATCATTAAAAACTAATTTCCTCATTGAAAGAATGAGGTATTAATATCTGCAGAAAAGAGAGAAAAGAGGGCATGAAAAGAGAACTTCACCTGCCTCACATTTTGGTTAGCATGTTTCTCGGTTTCCCACCAATGCCCCATGTGTCCCCATCCTGCTAGGCTATGCTCCACATCAGTCACTCCTCCAGCCCTGCCTGAAAATTAATGAATAGCTGTTTGAATAAGACCACAAAGCACTTTCATCTCTAGCACAACAGAAAGAAGCAATCAAGTGGAGAATATTAATAACAAGCCAAATCCTCATCTTCTGGAACTGCAATGGAAAATCTGGGTTATTTGTTTCAATATGTTTTCATTCTCACGACTTGAGCAAAATTCCTTAGCGCTCACTGGGTAAGAATTCAGCCTGCTAAGAATTACTTCCATTTACCAGAAACTGCCTTTTTCTCTTCACTTTACATTTCCCAAAGCAAGACAATGTTTTGATGTTGTCACATCAACAAATATGTATTCACTGCCCACAAAGGCTCTGGAGGAAGCTGCAGCAGGACCAGCAGAAGCTACAAGCAATGAGAATCAGAAATGAGTTCTACTTTTGGCTCTCCCTCTCTCCTGAGCAAGCCTTCACTTAACCCTTCCATGTTTCTTGACCTTCCTTTGTAAACTGTGATCATCTCTAGTGTTCCCCTTCTAGATGTAACTCATTTAGGTCCTAGTCACATGGCACGCTAGGGCTGTTGTAACAAACTATTGCAAAGTGGGTAGCTTAACCAACAGAAATTTATTGGCTCATAGTTTTAGAGGCTAGAAGTCCAAGATCAAGATGTCAGCAAGGTTTGTTCCTTTTGAGGGCTGTAAGAAAAAACTATGCCTCTTTCCCAGCTTCTGGTAAATATTGGAATCTCTGGCATTCCTTGGCTTGTAGAAACATTTCCCTGATTGGAACCTTCATCTCCACATGATGTGTTCCCTATGTGTGTGTCTGTGTCCAAATATTCCTCTTTTTATCTTATGACACTGGTCATAACAGATTAGGAGCCCACTCTACTCCAATGCAAGTTCACCTTTATCTAATTATATCTACAATGACTCTATTTCCAAACAAGGTCCCATTTTGAGGTAGTAGGGATAAAGACTTAAAGATATGAATATGGGGAGAACACAATTCAACTTGCAACTATTACCCTTACATATTTTCTTCATATAAGTTATTCCAATTTGATTAAAAAAATTTTTTTTTGCCTTTTGTCTATGTAAAAAAATGGTAAATTTTAAGTCTCCATTAAGGTACCAAGATATGATAGATATTAGATATCAACATGAAGTATGAGGAAGATTACCAAAAGAAACTTTAAAATAAGAGACTAAAAATAGATTAGATCAGTACTTCTCAAACTTGAATATGCACATAAATCACCTAGAGATCTTGTTAAAATGTGATTCAGCAGGTCTGGAGAGAGCACAAGATTCTGCATTTTTAATAAGCTCCCAGTAATACCGATATTGCTGGTCCAAAAACCACATTTTTAGTAGAAACGGATAAGATGGTAGATTTATAAAAATGAAATTTAAAAAATGAAAGAATGGAGACAGGGGGTTTGTGAGGAGGATTATTTTACTGAGAGCTGAACCATGTTTATTCCTTCTCATTGACTCTCATAAGGAAGAGATATATATGTGAGGGAATGCTGCTTCCCAAACCCAAGTCTAATACAAGAGATTTCAACTGAAGCTCTTGGAGTCTGCTACGTGACCCTTAGATTTTGAATGGCAAACGAGCTAAGTCTGAGTCTGACTGTCATCTGAGAAACCTAATAGGTTAAAGACTGACTGCTGGCTGCTCTGTTAGCAGCAGTAACTACGTTATGATCAGTCCAAACTCCCAGAGTTTGTCAGAAAAAAATTGTATGAGAAATGCACCACAGACAGAAAAGAAGCAGTTTTACAACAGTATCAGTCAAGTAAGGGATTTCCTGATACCCTTTCCTCTCCTCTATCTCCATGCTCCAATGTTGGAGAAATAAGAACAGCAATTAACTTATGGGTAGAAGGGAAGGTCAACAACAAAAACAGAGGAAGCCAACAATACTTTTTCTCAGTAGGTAGGTTTTCATTGGGGCTTCCCTGATAGCTCAGTGGGTAAAGATTCCACTGGCAATGCAGGAGACCCCGGTTCGATTCCTGGGTCAGAAAGATCCGCTGGAGAAGGGATAGGCTACCTACTCCAGTATTCTTGGGCTTCCTTTATGGCTCAGCTGGTAAAGAATCTGCCTGCAATGAGGGACACCTGGGTTCGATCCCTGGGTTGGGAAGATCCCCTAGAAAAGAGAAAGGCTACCCACTGTAGTATTCTGGCCTGGAGAATTCCATGGACTGTATAGTCCATGGGGTAGCAAAGAGTCAGACACAACTGAGCAACTGTCACTTTCAGGTTTTCATTTAGGGAACATAGAGAAGATGTAAGTTGGGACTGTGGTCTCAGCTTCCAACGACTAAAATATTTTATAACCTAAGAGTAACAAGAAAGGTCATAGGATTACCAAGGTGTTCATGAAGAAGTCAGGGAAAGGATGACTTCTTCCAAGTAGGTTTATAGAGCAGCAGACAAAATAAAGATGATTTGGGGAATACACTCCATGACACCTACAAGTTCATTTTGCTGACAAAAACTATATCTCCTTGGCAAGAGGTAAGCCCTGTTAGAGCAGAATTCTTAGACTCTCTTATTCACATTGCTGTTTCCTTGGATGCTGTATTTGCATGTGCAGGCTATCTCTGCACAATGGCATGGCATCCAACAAGATGTGATTCGATTCACAGACATAGATTTGCAGGTTTACTTTTGCTGCTCCAATACTTTGGCCACCCGGTGCAGAGTCGACTCATTAGAAAAGACTCTGACCCTGGGAAAGATTGAAGACAAAAGGAGAAGAGGGCAGCAGAGGAGGAGATGGCTAGATAGCAACTCTGACTCAATGGACATGAATCTGAAAAGACTCTGGGACATAGTGAAGAACAGAGAAGCCTGGCATGCTGCAGTCCATAGAGTTGCAAATAGTCCGACATAACTTAGGGACTGAACACACTAAATGTATCCTGCAAAGGCAATATGTTTCAATAAAATCAGGATATCATGATAGCTTTCCATAAGAAAAATCTTTTGAGGAAGCTAATTCTTACACATACACACACAAAAACTTTCCAGAATGACACCCCTGATATCTAGGGCCTTGAAGATTACCTGACATATAGCAGACATTCATTGAATATTTGCTAGTGAATGAATCAGAATTTCCTATTAACCCTATGAATCTATATTGAAGTAATGACTAATATTTTAAAGGAAAGTCCAAGAATTATTATCTATTTCTAATTTCTACAATTAGAAAATTTGCAAAATGGCTAGCTCCAGAATTAACCTACAGTTGTCCCTTGGCATCCATGGGGGATTGGTTTCAGGACCCCCTGCAGACACTAAAATCTGCATATGCTCAGATTCCTTATATAAAATGGTATAGTATTGTCATATAATCTACACATATCCTTCTGTATACTTTAAATCATCTCTAGATTATTTATAATACTTAATACAATGTAAATGCTATGTAAATACTTGCTGGTATGTGGCAAATTCAAGTTTTGCTTTTTGGAATTTTCTGGATTTTTTAATACTTCTGATCTGCAATTGGTTGAATCTGCAGATGCAGAACCTACAGATAAGAAGGGCCAAATGTACAGAAATAAATAGTCTGCACTTACTACAACCAGATAGAATATATAAAAGAGCCTATTTACAATTATAACCAAAAATGAAATATCTAAGGATAAACAACAAAATATGAACAATCTACGTAAAGAAAACTTCACAATAGCACTAAAAAGACTTGAAAAAATGGAGAAAATGATAATATAGAAAACAATAGGTCTTATTCTTGAGCACATCTGAGACCTTGGAAACCCTATAATTGGGAGAAGGTAAGAGATGGTTAATAAAAGAACAAATGAAGCATTTTATTTCCATCAGTGTGTCCTTATTTTAAATGTGTGCTGGACTGATCTGGGGGATCATCAGTACTATTAACCTTTTCTCATTCTTCAGATGACCACTTGTCTAGAAGCACTCAAGAGTTACATACATATGGCTCCTTGACAAAGTCTTGAGCATCCCAAAGACAATAATCAAAGAGAACTCATAAATCTAAAATGGCACAGCTAGTACTCCCAAGGAGTCCCCACTTTCCCTGTCTTTCCTGCCTATCACACTCATGAATAACACATTCATGTACATAGCAAGAAAAGACTGCCCTGGGACAGTGCCCAAAGGAACTTTAGAACCTTCACTTGTTCTTCTGAGTACAAAGTATTCTTGTCCCCTAAAAAGTTACTTCACTGGTGCTTTTTCAGGTCCCAGCTCAACTATCATTTCCTCAGAGAATATATCCTTAACTACCCCCATCTAATGCTCTACACTCCATTCCCATCACTTTTGATTGCTCTACTTTCTATTTATACTTTCTTAAAAAGAAAACCTCTTTAAGATTACCTTCATAAGTCTTATTCCTGTAAAATCATCATATTTGTTTATTTACTATCTGTCTTCTCAGGAGAATGATAGCAGGATATTATATTTCCACAATCTAGAATTTGAATTTTCTAATCCCCTTAAACCTTCTAATCCCCTTATTTTGGGGGGCTCCAAAATCACTGCAGATGGTGACTGCAGCCATTAAATTAAAAGACACTTGCTCCTTAGAAGAAAAGTCATGACCAAACTAGACAGCATATTCAAAAGCAGAGACAATACTTTGCCAAAAAGATCCATCTAGTCAAAGCTAAGGTTTTTCCAGTAGTCATGTATGAATGTGAGAGTTGGACTAAAACGAAAGCTGAGCACTGGAGAATTGATACTTTTGAACTGTGGTGTTGGAGAAGACTCTTGAGAGTCTCTTGGACTGCAAAGAGATCCAGTCAGTCAATCCTAATGGAAATCAGTCCTGAATATTCATTGGAAGGACTGATGCTGAATCTGAAACTCCAATACTTTGGCCAACTGATGCGAAGAGCTGACTCATTGGAAAAGACCCTGATGCTGGGAAAGATTGAAGACAGGAGGAGAAGGGGATGACAGAGGATGAGATGGTTGGATGGCATCCCTGACTCAATGGACGTGAGTTGAGTAAGCCCCAGGAGTTGGTGATGGACAAGGAAGCCTGGAGTGCTGCAATCCATGGTGTTGCAAAGAGTTGGACATGACTGAGTGACTGAACTGAACTGAACTGAATCCCCTTAAGGGTTATCATGGTTGTTACTTCTGGTACCTCTGTTTCATTGGATTAGCTCTCAGCTTACTTAATATTTTTTGAACATCTAATATATATTTTGCACCATTCCTGGTGCTTGGGATACAGCAGAGAAAAAGGAATCTCTGCCCACATGCAGTTATATGTTGGTGGAAACAGGTGATGATAAACAAATAAATAAATAAATATATACTATGTCAGGTATATAAAGGGCTTCCCTGGTGGCTCAGCTGGTAACAAATCTGTCTGCAATGCAGGGGACCTGGGTTTGAACCCTGGGTTGGGAAGATCCCCGGGAGAAGGGAAAAGCTACCTACTCCAGTATTCTGGCCTGGAGAATTCCATGGACTGTATTGTCCATGGGGTCACAAAGAGTCGGACACAACTGAGAGACTTTCACTTCATTTCACTTCAGCTATATAAGTGCTATGGGGAAAATATAAAGAAAAATAAGTGATTAGAAAGTGATAGGGTGGTAAGCATGAATATTTGATGGGGGATCAAGGAATATCTTTCTGAGGAGGTGACCTGAAGAATTATGGAAGCAAACCACACAGCTAACGGAGAAGAGTGTCCCAAACAAACAGAATATCACATCCAAAGCTTTGAGGAGGAACAAGTTCAGTGTGTTCACAAACAAGAAAGTGAGCGTGGTAGGCAAAGAGTGAATGAGGCAGGAACACTGAGACTAAATGAGGTAGAAGGTAGCTGGCAACCAGATCATATGGGACTCTGTATACCATGAAAGGACTTGGGCTTTCATTCTTAGTGGGATGATGAACCATTTGAAGAGTTCTGATTTTGTCAAAGTAAGCCAAGGCTTTGTTGTTGTTTTGTTTAATTGCTAAGTCATGTCTACTGTGTGGTAAAAGACTATGGTTTGATGAGAGTGAGGGTTGGGGTGAGAAAGAAAAGAAGGAGGCCAGATGGGGTCTATTGCCATAGCCCCCAGCTTAAAAAATGGTGTCGGCTTGGAGCAGATGACAGGAGGAAAAATACTGGGGGATATACTATGAACAAAGAGTGGAAGGGGTTTACTAAAGAATTTAATATGAGGTAGGAAGGCAAATGTCAAGGTCCTAATTTCAGTTTTATCCACTAACCTGTCCACTTTAAGTTTCCCCAGTGAGTTCCTAATCACATCTCTCTAAAAAATTACTAATCTGTTCCTCCTTCACAAGGCAGGTCTGTGTTCTCACCAGATAATCCCTCCATGACCATGTCAGGTCAGTTCAGTCGCTCAATCATGTCCAGCTCTTTGCAACCCCAGAAACTGCAGCAAGCTAGGCTTCCCTGTTCATCACCAACTCCCAGAGCCTGCTCAAACTCATGTCCAATTAGTCAATGATGCAATCCAACCATCTCATCCTCTGTCATCCCCTTCTCCTCTTGCCTTCAATCTTTCCCAGCATCAGGGTCTTTTCCAATGTCAGTTCTTTGCATCAGGTGGCCAAAGTATTGGAGTTTCAGAATCAGTATCAGTCCTTCCAATGAATACTCAGGACTGATTTTCATTAGGATGGACTGGCTGGATCTCCTTGCAGTCAAAGAAACTCTCAAGAGTCTTCTCTAACACGATAAATTCAAAATCATCACTTCTTCAGCATTCAGCTTTCTTTATAGTTTAACTCTCACATCCATACATGACTACTGGAAAAACCATAGCCTTGACTAGATGGACTTTTGTTGGCAAAGTAATGTCTCTGCTTTTTATTTTTGCTGTCTAGGTTGGTCATAACTTTTCTTCCAAGGAGTGAGTCTTTTAATTTCATGGCTGCATCACCATCTGCAGTGATTTGGGAGCCCAAAAGAATAAAGTCTGACACTGTTTCCACTGTTTCCCCATCTACTTGCCATGAAGTGATGGGATCAGCTGCCATGATCTTAGTTTTCTGAATGTTGAGTTTTAAGCCAGCTTTTTCACTTTCTTCTTTCACATTCATCAAGAAGTTCTTTAGTTCTTCTTCACTTTTTGCAACAAGGATGGTGTCATCTTCATATCATAAGTTATTGATATTTCTCCATGAAACCTTGATTCCAGCTTGTGTTTCATCTAGGCTGGCATTTCACTGACATCCTGGAATGTGAAGTCAAGTGGGCCTTAGCATCACTAGGAACAAAGCTAGCGGAGGTGATGGAATTCCAGTTGAGCGCTTTCAAATCCTGAAAGATGACGCTCTGAAAGTGCTGCACTCAATATGCCAGCAAATTTGGAAAACTCAGCAGTGGCCACAGGACTGGAAAAGGACAGTTTTCATTCCAATCCCAAAGAAAGGCAATGCCAAAGAATGCTCAAACAACCACACAACTGCACTCATCTCACACGCTAGTAAATTAATGCTCAAAATTCTCCAAGTCAGGCTTCAGCAATACATGAACCATGAACTTCCAGATGTTCAAGTTGGTTTTAGAAAAGGCAGAGGAACCAGAGATCAAATTTCCAGCATCCATTGGATCATGGAAAAAGCAAGGGAGTTCCAGAAAAACATCTATTTCTGCTTTATTGACTATGCCAAAGCCTTTGACTGTGTGGATCACAATAAACTGTGGAAAATTCTTCAAGAGATGGAAATATCAGACCACCTGACCTGCTTCTTGAGAAACCTATATTCAGGTCAGGAAGCACCAGTTAGAACTGGACATGGAACAACAGACTGCTTCCAAATAGGAAAAGGAGTCCGTCAAGGCTGTATATTGTCACCCTGCTTATTTAACTTCTATGCGGAGTACATCATGAGAAACGCTGGGCTGGAAGAAGCACAAGCTGGAATCAAGATTGCCAGGAGAAATATCAATAACCTCAGATATGCAGATGACACCACCCTTATGGCAGGAAGTGAAGAGGAACTAAAAAGCCTCTTGATGAAAGTGAAAGTGGAGAGTGAAAAAGTTGGCCTAAAGCTCCACATTCAGAAAACAAAGATCATAACAGCCGGTCCCATCACTTCATGGGAAATAGATGGGGAAACAGTGGAAACAGTGTCAGACTTTATTTTTTGGGCTCCAAAATCACTGCAGATGGTGACTGCAGCCATGAAATTAAAAGACACTCACTCCTTGGAAGAAAAGTTATGACCACCTAGATAGCATATTCAAAAGCAGAGACATAACTTTGCCAACAAAAGTCCGTCTAATCAAGGCTATGGTTTTTCCAGTGGTCATGTATGGATGCAAGAGTTAGACTGTGAAGAAGGCTGAGCACCGAAGAATTGATGCTTTTGAACTGTGGTGTTGGAGAAGACTCCTGAGAGTCCTTTGGACTGCAAGGAGATCAACCAGTCTATTCTGAAGGAGATCAGCCCTGGGATTTCTTTGGAAGGAATAATGCTAAATCTGAAACCCCAGTACTTAGGCCCCCTCATGTGAAGAGTTGACCCACTGGAAAAGACTCTGATGGTGGGAGGGATTGGGGGCAGGAGGAGAAGGGGACGACAGAGGATGAGATGGCTGGATGGCATCACCGACTCGATGGACGTGAGTCTGAGTGAACTCCGGGAGTTGGTGATGGACAGGGAGGCCTGGCGTGCTGCGATTCTTGGAGTCGCAAAGAGTCGGACACGACTGAGCAACTGAACTGAACTCTGCATAGAAGTCAAATAAGCAGGGTGACAATATATAGCCTTGACGTACTCCTTTCGCTACTTGGAACAAGTCTGTTGTTGCATGTCCGGTTCTAATTGTTCCTCTTGACCTTCATACAGATTTCTCAAGGGGCAGGTAAAGTGGTCTGATATTCCCTTCTCTTAAAGAATTTTCCACAGTTTGTTGTAATCCACATAGTCAAAGGCTTTTGAGTAATGAAGCAGAAGTAGATGATTTTCTGAAACTCTCTTCCTTTTTCAATGATCCAGTGGATTTTGGCAATTTGATTTCTGGTTCCTCATGCCTCTGCCATGACCATGTAACTAGTTGAAAATGTATTCCTCTATACAGCTATTCTGAGAGTCCCTAGCTGTCTCTTCTGCTTTATTTTACCAATCCTTATTCTTACTCTTCACTCAAATCAAAATATGCTGCTTCTGAAACATTCAAGTTCTATCTATTCTATAAAAGTTCGCTCATTCCAAACTGATCTCTATGGCCTTTAAAATTTATATGAATCGTAAAATTCATCAAGCAAGTCATTGTTTTATATTATGACATCTCTTGTCAATTTACCTATTTTATCATTATTTAACATAGCATGTGACCTTATATCATTTATATGTGATCTTATATAAATATATGTGATCTTATATTATGTATCATATACCTATAAAAGTATGTGATATTACATCACTAAACTAAAATACAAATTCTTCATGGGTAAAAAATATCTTATATTCCTTCATACTCTCTTATCACATAGTATCTACTAATGTATAATTTCTTGCATTTAGTAGATGATTTAAAATGTGCTCATGTGATATACATGAACTTGATTATACTCTAGCTCTAGCCACTGCCTCCATTTTCTCTTGTTTCTGTCAATTCCTTTTTGCCTATTTGGTAATTGTGTCTTTAAATGTTCTTGAACAAAGGGCGGTAGAACAACAGTCATTGTCTGGTAAAGAAGATTGATCTGCCTATTTGAATATTATAGATTGAAAGAGAAATAGTCAAGTGAGGGTTGATATTCTTTGTCTAACTTTTGAAAGAGTGCACATGAGAAGTATTAAAGGCTTGAAAAACAGACTGGCAAGGGAAATGTGAAACATACATTGGAAGAAATGTTTTAAGAGAATCTAGGACTTTCAATAGATTGGATATGGTGATTGAAAAAGAAGGAGGAGTTACATGTGACAAGTTTCAATCCTCAGAGTTTGTAAAAATTACTATATCATTATGGAGACAGGGAAGTAAAGGAAAAGTTGATTAAGTGAAGAACATAGTGAGCTATTTTCAAAATGGTGAGTTTGAGATGGATTTATCCATACAGAAGTGCCAGCAGGCAGGTGGAGACAGATAATTATAAATAAAAAGACTGGTAAGTTCCAGACATAGAGTTTTCTGAGAGATAATGGTTTGTAAAAAAAATACAGCCTTCACCTTCCACAGTTTAACTTGTTACATCTACTTAAACTAGTCTAGCTGCTACACCCAAACTATCCCCAATAACAGTCAGCTTCCAACAAGGGAATTCTAAAGACAGGAGGATAAAGAGTTTGAGCGAAAGTATTGGTATGGCTGGAATTAGAATGACAAGCTAGGGGGCTCCTGCTCTAATGTGACCATCCCTCCTTAACTTATTCAAATTCTTCTTTTGTTATATTATTAAGAAATCTAGTACAGACCTATGAATTCATCCCATTCTATACCAGTACATTTCATATTAGTGATATTGTTGTTGCTGTTGTTCAGTTACCTAGTTGTGTCCTACTCTTTGCGACCCCATGGACTGCAGCACGCTGGGCCTTCCTGTCCCTCACCATCTCCCAGAGTTTGCCCAAGTTCATGTTCACTGCATCAGTGATGCCATCCAGCCATCTCATCCTCTGATGACCTCTTCTTCTGCCCTCAATCTTGCCCATCATCAGGAACTTTTCTAATGAGTCGTCTGTTCGCATCAGATGACCAAAGTACTGGAGCTTCAGCTTCAGCATCAGTCTTTCCAGTAAATATTCAGGGATGATCTCCCTCATGATTGACTGGTTTGATCTCCTTGCTGTGGAAGGGACTTTCAAGGGTCTTCTCCAGCACCACAGCTCAAAGGCATCAATTCTTTGGTGTTCTGCCTTCTTTATGGTTCAGTTATCATATTTACTGTATAATGGTATAGTAAATATATAACTAATATGGATTGCACTCATAAACCCTTCTCAGAACTTAATGTTTTATTTGTGATATTATTGATTTGCTTCAATCAACCACACACAGTCTGTAGAAAAACTACACTCTCCAGAAGGCCTGTGACAAGTCCATACAGATCAAGGACTTCATTCACAGTGAATTCTCCCAGTATCTTTCCCAGTTGACTGAAGTATGAATCCAACAAAGAACTCAGCCAAGCTAAGAGAATGATTTTGTTGAACTGGAACAATATCAACTGAAAGCAATAGTGAGTGAATCATAAAACAACAAGCCAGTTCAGATGTATTTAAAGAAGACTGAAAAAGAACACAAGTATAATTTTTCCTGAGTCTCAAGAGGTAAACCTATAACTTATAGTCAGGAAAACCAATAAGTAAACTATTACCAACAACCCTGGACAAATGGAAAAAGGAATAACACGAATTATGGCCTAAAAGACTAAACCAATCATCTGAGAATAACCAAATTTACAGTCTAAGGGAGGAAGTAATACAGAAAACTGACACTAGGAAAGTGCAAAAAGTGCGTAACTCTGAGAAGATTTTAAGTACTGAGAACTGACTGAGATTGACAATGAAGGGTTTCACCTGCTTGTCTTTAGGTCTGTAAAACTTATAACTGCACAAATCAATAATCACCCAAAGTAGACACAAAAATTACTAAACTGAAGTCAAATTATGCAATCATAAAGATGTTTTTAAAATGGGAGAATCTTTAGAAATCATGAGTTTAAAAAGAAACTCCAGATGAAATGTCATATACTAATTTGGGAAATTGTGACTTTAAACACTAGGAATGTAAGCATATCAAAAGACAAAAGATGAGGTATAGGTTAATATTTCTGAAATTCTGTTTTCTATGATTTCATCTGTATACTAACACATAGTGATTTCAAATCAATATTTAGCTATTCAGTTGCCATAACTTCTTAGACACCAGGAGAGAGGAAAATAATAGAAGGAAGAAACTAAAACAATTCTACTGAATAAAGCACTGCTTTAAATATTAAGATTTGCTCCAGAAACACCAGCATTGCTTTCAACATATCTGCACAAGTATGTTTGTGTGTGTTTCAGTTTGTTAAGTTGCTAAGTTGTGTCCAACACTTTGTCACCCCTTGGATTGTAGCACGCCAAGTTTCCCTGTCCTTCACTACCTCTCAGAGTTGGCTCAAATTCATGTTGAGTCGGTGAGGATATCTAACCATCTCATCCTCTGCTGCCCGCTTCTCTTTGGCCTTCAATCTTTCCCAACATCAGGGTCTTCTCCAGTGAGTCGGCTCTTTGCATCTGATGGCCAAAGTAATAGACCTTCAGCTTCAGTATCAGTCCTTCCAGTGAATATTCAGAGCTGATTTTTTTTAAGGTTGACTGGTTTAATCTTCCTGCAGTCCAAGGGACCCTCAAAAGAGTCTTCTCTTTCATTATTTGAGGCATTATGTGAAAAGCTGAAATCAGATCATTCATACTAATGAAGCAATGGGGGTACAAATAGTTAGCTAGTATGTAACAGTAACCTTGCGACTGTCTGAATAAATTAAGGTATAGAAAACTAAATGAACAGAAATAACATATAAAATGAAAACTTTGTAAAAGCCACTGGGTCACTGGATAGACTTACAGAGGTTCAACACTGGACAGTAATGAACACTCCAGAGGGTGCTACTACCAGTTTGTGTGAATAATTCCCCTGGACTTGTTCATTGAACAATCTGTGCAGTCCTGAGTGGCCATCGTGCTTGTTGTAAACATGCATACAAGATTTTTTCTATGTCAATCATAGCCAAGTCCCAAAATGCTCAAGTGTCAACTCTAATTTTAAAAATGGATAGTGCTCTATGAGCTGCTTATTGCAAAATTCAAGCTTAAATTGAACAAAGTAGGGGAAACCACTAGCCCATTCCAGTATGACCTAAGTCAAATCACTTATGATTATACAGTGGAGGTGACAGATAGATTCAAGGGATTGGATCTGGTAGGCAGAGTGCCTGAAGAACTATGGAAGGTGGTCCATACCACTATACAGGAGGTGGTGACCAAAACTATTCTTAAGAAAAAGAAATGTAAGAAGGTAAAATGGCTGTCTGAGGAAGCCTTACAAATAGCTGAGAAAAAAAGAGAAGCAAAAGGCAAAGGAGAAAGGGAAAGATATACCCAATTGAATGCAGAGTTTCAGAGAATAGCAACGAGAGAGGGAAAAAAAGTCTTCTTAAGTGAGCAATGCAAATAAATAAAGAAAAACAATAGAATGGGAAAGACTAAAGATCTCTTCAAGAAAATTAGAGATACCAAGAGAACATTTCATGCAAAGACAGACATAATAAAGGAAAGAAATGGCAGGGAACTAACAGAAGCAGAAGAAATAAAGAAGAAGTGGCAAGAATACATCGAAGAACTATATAAAAAAAAGGTCTTAATGACGTGGGTAATCACAATGGTGTGGTTACTCACCTAGAACCAGACATGTTGGAGTGTGAAGTCAAGTGAGCCTTAGGAAGCATCACTACAAACAAAGCTAGTGGAGGTGATGGAATTCCAGCTGAGCTATTTTAAATCATTAAAAATGATGTGTGAAAGTGCTACACTCAATATACTAGCAAATTTGAAAAACTCAGCAGTGACCATAGGACTAAAAAAGGTCAGATTTCATTCCAATCCCAAAGAAAGGCAATGTCAAAGAATGTTCAATCTACTGAACAATTGCAATCATCTCACATGCTAACAAAATCATGCTCAAAATCCTTCAAGCTAGGTTTCAACAGTACGTGAACTGAGAACTTCCAGATGTACAAGCTGGATTTAGAAAAGGCAGAGGAAGCAGAGATCAAATTGCCAACATCTGTTGGATAATAGAAAACGCAAGGGAATTCCAAAAAATAAAAATAAAATAAAATCTACTTCTGCTTCATTGACTACTCTAGAACCTTTGTGTAGATCATGAAAAACTGTGGAAAATTCTTAAAGAGAGGGGAATACCAAACCACCTCACCTGTTTCCTGAGAAACCTGTATGCAGGGCAAGAGCACCAGCTAGAACCAGACCTGGAATAATGAACTTGGGAAAGGAGTATGACCAGGCTGTAGATCGTCATCTAGCTTATTGAACTTATATGCAGAGTGCATGATGGGAAATGCCAAGATGGATAAATCACAAGCTGGAATCAAGATTGCCAGAAGAAATATCAACAACTTCAGATATGCAGATGATACCACTCTAATGGCAGAAAGCGAAGAGGAACTAAAAGGTGATGAGGGTGAAACAGGAGAGTGAAAAAGCTGGCTTAAAATTCAATATTCAGAAAACTAAGATCATGGTATCCGGTCCCATCACTTCATGGCAAATAGATGGGGAAAAAATGGAAACAGTGACAGACTTTACTTTCTTGGGCTCCAAAATCACTGCAGACAATGACCACAACCACAAAATTAAAAGACACTTGTTCCTTGGAAGAAAAGCTAAGACAAAGCTAAACAGCATATTAAAAAGCAGAAACATCACTTTGCTGACAAAGGTCCGTCTAGTCAAAGCTATGTATTTTTTCAGTAGTCATGTATGGATATGAGAGTTGGACCATAAAGAAGGCTAAGCACCAAAGAATTGCTGTTTTTACACTGTGGTGCTGGAGAAAACTCTTGAGAGTCCCTTGGACAGCAATGAGATCAAACCAGTCAATCCTAAAGGAAATCAATCCTGATATTCATTGGAAGGACTGATGTTAAAGGTGAAGCTCCAATACTTGGGCCACCTAATGTGAAGAGCTCACTCAGTGGAAAAGACCTTGATGCTGGGAAAGATTGAAGGCAGGAGGAGAAGGGGGTGACAGAGAATGAGATGATTGGAGGGCATCACCAACTCAATGAACATGAGTTTGAGCAATGTCCAGGAGACAGTGAAGGACAGGGAAGCCTGGAGTGCTGCAGTTATTGGGGTTTCAAAGAGCTAGACATGACTTTAGTGACTGAACACTTTAAGAGGCCAAACATTGGTTTCCAGGCCATGCTCATGCACCCTTAGACTCCTAAACTCAGAAGGCATTAAGATGAAATATAACACTTTCTGAAGTAAAGTGAACCTTAGGGGCTCAGTGCTAAAGAACAAACCTGCCAATCCGGGAGACTCAAGTATGATCCCTGGGTCAAGAAGATCCTCTGGAGAAGGAAATGGCAACCCACTCCAGTATTTTTGCCTGGGAAATCCCATAGACAGAGGAGCCTGGTGAGCTACAGTCCATGGGGTCACAAAAGTGTCTAATATGACTTAGTAACTAAGCAACAACAATGACAAAGTAATTTCAGGTGTATTTCCTTCTTGAAAAATAGATTTAATTGACACAGTCTTCCTTAAAAGACAAGAAAATAAAACCTACCAATTGTTAAAAGTTGGGTCTAAATAACTATAGTATTTAAAATTCTTTCTCCAGTTAGAGTGAATAATGATTCTTTTTAATTCAATGTTTCTCAAATTTACAGTTATGACTGTTAAACAATGAAAAAAGGACTTTTTAATACTTGCAGGAAGAATATTTTACTAAAAATATGTAGGAAATAGAAAAAATATTTTGAGGCTATCCACTCATTTTAAGCACCAATCAGTAGCTCTCAGATAGTATCAACACTGGCCATTATAAAGTTGATGTCAGCTTGAACTTGTGACCTGCATCTCAAAACTTATATTCCAACTAATTGTCAGAGTTATACCTCTATGTAACCCTCTTACTGGTGCCAAATATCACCATGATTTTGAAGTATTAAAAATCTTCCACAAAATTTCATTTATTTAAATGCACTCAAATTTCGGATAGCTATAAAAAACACTGATAAATTCAAAGCAAATATATTGTTTTCAACATTTAGTGCAGGCTGACTGATTTCTGGAATCATATGCCATTCTTGGTTGTTTTGTTTTTTTCTTTTTCTTTTTTTATTTTTTAAATTTTAAAATCTTTAATTCTTACATGCGTTCCCAAACATGAACCCCCCTCCCACGTCCCTCCCCACAACATCTCTCTGGGTCATCCCCATGCACCAGCCCCAAGCATGCTGTATCCTGCGTCAGACATAGACTGGCGATTCAATTCTTACATGATAGTATACATGTTAGAATGCCATTCTCCCAAATCATCCCACCCTCTCCCTCTCCCTCTGAGTCCAAAAGTCCGTTATACACATCTGTGTCTTTTTTCCTGTCTTGCATACAGGGTCGCCATTGCCATCTTCCTAAATTCCATACATATGTGTTAGTATACTGTATTGTATGCCATTCTTAAAGCAACCGAAATATGTTTGAAATAATTAGCATTTAATAAATAAAACTTGTCTTATTCCATTTAAATGTTAGATAAAACCTATTTAATGCACTTTAATAATTTACTCTTTAAATTACTGAGTCAAAAATGTACAGGAATAATATTTTAATAATTGCTCCTGTGCTATTAAATCTACCAAGGGAGTAATGAATGTTAGATTATTTAAAATAAAGACACGACCTTTCTTCTCCCAGAATATGGAGCAAGGGTAAATGCTTAATTAAGAAAATTCAAGAAAGTCTCAGGAAAAATCCACTTTAGAACTAAGTGTCTTCATAATCCAAATTTTTTAGCACAAATTTAACACTGATACCAATCACATCAAATAGAAATCACTTATTCCATGAATCATAGAATCTAATCTAAGAAACAGAAACAGACTCAGAGATATAAAGAACAAACTTGTGATTGTCAAGGGAGGTAGGGGATGGGGAAGGGATGGAGTGAGAGCTTGGAATTAACAGATGCAAACTATTATATATAAAATGGATAAATAAGGTCCTACTGTATAGCACAGGGAAATACATTCACCATCCTATAATAACTATAATGGAAAAGAATGTATACATATAACTGAATCACTTTTCTGTAAAGCAGAAATTAACATAACATTGTAAATCAACTATACTTCAATAAAATAAATTTTATAAACAGATATCAAATCAGTAATAAGAAGGAAAATCTTATTGCAGAGAACCAAAGAGCACCATATTCATTCTGCCTTTCAAAGAACTATCACTTAATTGCTATAACTATAGTCTGGTTTGGTGGTAGCACTTATACCACAATTTGATTCTACAGAAAGTACTCAGTGTACCCAGAATTTTCCCATACTCTCCCCTACCTTTTGTAATTAGGAAATCTAGGCATTTTCCTAACTTTAATGAAGCAAAGACTGAAGCTGAGGGAAGCAGAATCAGGGCTGTTATATGCCCCAGTAAATTAGATCCCTGACCATAGAAGGCATCTCAATTTTATATTCCTGAGTCTTGCCCCCATTCAACTTGTTTTCATCTCTAACAATGACTGCAAAATCAAGGGTTGAAATGTTCCATTTTAACTTTCAGAATGATGGCTCTGTAATATCCAAATCTCTAGGAAAAGGGCCTATAAAGGTAACAACACTGTCCACATTTCTCCTTTTTCTGAACTTGGCATACAGTCTCAACAAATATACACTGAATGGTTGATTACTAAAATCACCTACAATTCATCCTTAAGTTCAATCTCCAGCATTGCTACAGAAGAGAACCAAAATTTCAGGATTTGGCAAAATATCCACAAAGTCATTTTTAAATGAATAAACATTTTCAGAGGAAAATTTGAAAAACAATATTGCATAGAAACCTGGAATGTTAGGTCTATGAATCAAGGTAAACTGGATGTGGTCAAGCAGGTCATGGCAAGAATGAATATCAAGGAATCAGTGAACTAAAATGGATGGGAATAGGTGAATTTAATTCAAATGACCATTATATCTACTACTGTTGGAAAGAATCCATTAGAAGAAATGAAGTAGCCCTCATAGTCAACAAAAGAGTCTGAAATGCAGTACTTAGGTGCAATCTCAAAAGCAAGAAAATGAACTCAATTCATTTCCAATCAAATCATTCAACATCACAGTAATCCAAGTCTATGCCCCAACCACAAATGCCAAAGAAGCTGAGAAGTCAAACTGTTCTATGAAGACCTCCAAGATCTTGTAGAACTAAGCAAAGAAAGATATCCTTTTCATCATAGGGGACTGGAATGTAAAAATGGGCAGTCAAGAGATACATAGAGTAACAGGCAAGTTTGGCCTTGGAGTACAAAATGAAGCAGGGTTAAGGCTAACCGAGTTTTGCCAGGAGAATGCACTGATCATAGCAAAGACCCTCTTCCAACAACATAAGAGATGATTCCACACATGGACATCACCAGATGGTCAATACCAAAATCAAATTGATTATATTCTATGCAGCTGAAGATGGAGAAGCTCTATACGGTCTATAGCAAGCACTCTATACAGCAAACGCAAGACCAGGAGCTGACTGTGGCTCAGATCATGAGCTTCTTATTTCAAAATTGAGGCTGAAATTGAAGAGTGTAGGGAAAACCAATAAGCCATTCACTTATGATTATACCCTCAAAGTGACAAATAGATTCAAGGGATTAGATCAGATAGAGAGTCTCAATAACAGTGGATGGAGGTTTGTAATGTTGTACAAGAGGTGGTGACCAAAACCATCCCTAAGGAAAAGAGAAGTGCAAGAAGGCAAAATGGTTGTCTGAGGAGGCCTTACAAATAGCTGAGAAAAGAAGAGAGGCAAAAGCAAAGGAGAAAAGGAAAGACATACCCAACTGAATGCAGAGCTCCAGAAAATAGCAAGGAGAGGTAAGAAAGCTTCTTAAATGAACAATGGAAAGAAATATAGGAAAACAAACAAAAAAAAAAAAAGGGAGTGGTGGTCTCTTCAAGAAAATTACAGATAACAAGAGAACATTTCATGCCAAGATGGGCACAATAAAGGACAGAAATGGTAAAAACCTAACAGAAGCAGACGAGATTAAGAAGAGGTGGCAGGAATACACAGAAGAATTGTACAAAAATGGTCTTAATAACCTGTTTAATGCAGCTGTGCTGCACTCAATGTGCCAGCAAATTAGGAAAACTAAGCAGTGGCCACAGGACTGCAAAAGGTCAGTTTTCATTCCAGTCACAAGAAGGCAATGCCAAAGAATGTTCAAACTACCAGACAACTGCACTCATTTCATACTCTAGTAAAGTTATGCTCAAAATCCTTCAGGCTAGACTCAACAGTACGTGAACTGAGAAGTTCCCCATGTACAAGATGGATTTTAGCAAAGGCAGAGGAACCAGAGATCAAACTGCCGACATCCACTGGATAGTAGAAAAAGTAAGAGAATTCTAGAGAAACATCTTCTTCTGCTTCATTGGCTACACTAAAGCCTTTGACTGGATCAACTGTGTAAAATTCTTAGAGATGGGACTACCATACCACCTTACCTGCCTCCTGAGAAACGTGTATTCAGGTCAGGAAACAATAGTTATAATCAGACATGGAGCAACAGACTGGTTCAAAATTGAGAAAAGAGTACTACAACAAGGCTGTATATTGTCACTTTGTTTATTTAACTTCTATGCAGAGTACATCATGCGAAATGCCATGCTGGATGAGTTACAAGGTGGAATCAAGATTGCTAGGAGAAATATCAACATCCTCAGATATGCAAATGATAACCACTCTAATGGCAGAAAGCGAAGAGGAACAAAAGAACCTCTTAATGAGGGTGAGGGAGGAGAGTGAATAAGCTGGCTTAAAACTCAACTAAGTTAAGTTTCTTTTTTTTTTAATTTAAAATTTTATTTTTACTTTATTTTACTTTACAGTATTGTATTGGTTTTGCCATACATTGACACGAATCCACCACGGGTGTACATGAGTTCCCAAACATGAACCCCCCTCCCACCTCCCACCCCATATCATCTCTCTGGATCATCCCCGTGCACCTAGAAAAACTAAGATCATGTCATTCAGTCCCATTACTTTATGGCAAATAGAGAGGTAATAGTGGAAGCAGTGACAGCTTTTCTCTTCTTGGGCTCCAAAATCTCTCTGTATGGTGACTGCAGCCATGAAATTAGAAGACACTTGCTTCTTGGAAGGAAGGCTATGACAAACATGACAGTGTATTAAAAAGCAAAGATATCAATTTTCCAACAAAGTCCATATAGTCAAAGCTTTTGTCTTTCCAGTGGTCGTGTATGGATGTGAGAGTAGGACCACAAAGAAGGCTGACTGCCATAGAATTGATGCTTTTGAACTGTCGTGCTCCCGAAGGCTTTTGAGAATCCCTTGGACAGCAAGGAGATCAAACCAGTAAATCCTAAGGGAAATCAACCCTGAATACTCATTGGAAGGATTGATGCTGAAGCTGAAGCTCCAATACTTTGGCCACCTGATGTGAAGAACTGACTCATTGGAAAAGACTCTGATACTGGGAAAGACAGAAGGGAAAAGGAGAAGAGGGCAGCAGAGAATGAGGTGTTGGATCACATCACCAATTCAATGAACATGAACTTGGAAGAACTCTTGGAGATGGTGAGGAACAAGAAGGCCTGGCTTGCTGCAGTCCATGGAGTGGAAAAGAGTTAGCCATAACTTAGTGACTGAACAACAACAACAGTATTTAAAGGCTAAACTTACCAGGATATTAACTACATCTACTTTTCCATATCTTTTAAATTATTTTCTAAATGTTTTCAAAATTATTTCTAAATTATGGATAAATGTTCCATAAGGAGAATTTCAAGTTAACATGAGTTACTTTTATAGTCCCTTCCAAAGTAAGTTGTGTAGGTATTGTACATGTTTGTGTATATGTGTTTTAAATTTAAGCATCCATGATATGCAAAATGCTTTTAAAGTTTTATTTCGATATTATTGACATATACCACATGTATTTAAATTGCAGTTTGGTAAGGTTTGAAATAAATATATACACATAAATAAAACCATTACCATAACCAGGATAATGAACATATCATATCCATTACCTTCAAAGTTTCCTTATATTCCTCCTTCCTGATGTTCAGTGTCTTAAAAACCATTGTTTCATACATTTGGACTGAGTGGGACTTTTAACCTTGATTATTTCAGGTGACAGCATAAATCTGGTCTCTCTTTCTCTACATTTTTGCAGAAGCAGAAGTTGATTTTTTGCTATATATTTTTAGTTCTTTTCTTACTGATTGATCTAGGGATTATAATATGTACCTTATCACAGTGAATTTCAAACCAATAGAAACTAAACTCTGGTAAAATGCAGAACCTTTACTGTGCTCTCCATTTGTGCTATTATTATATCTACATATGTTATAAACCCAACATAATAGTTTTAATTAGTGCTTCATATAGCCTAATGCATTCAAAGAATTTAAGAAAAGTAAAAAATATTTGTGCAATCTTATATTTACCCACATATTTTAAACATGAATGATGCTCTTTATTAATTCTTATAGATTTGAATTACCATCTAATGTAATTCCTTTCAGTCTAAAGGACTTCCTTTAGTATTTCTTAAGGCAAATCTGCAAGTAAAACATTCTCTCACCCTTTAGCTATGTGAGAATATCTTTTTTTTTTTCCATTTTCATTTCTGAAGGCGAATTTCCTAGACATAGAATTCTTCGTTGACAGGTTTGTTTTTTTCTTTCAGTATTTTGAATATATCATTTTACTATCTCATGTCCTTCATTATTTCTTATAAGAAGTGAGTTGTTAATCTTATCAAGTTTTCCTTATATTCAATGTCTTTTTTTGTTCTTGCTGCTTGCAAGATTTCATCTTTCAGTTTGTCTAAGACACTACTAGGTATATATCTCTTTGTGTTCAATCTACTTGATATTTGCTGAGCTTCTTGTATCTCTAGAATCATTTTTTATTTCTTTTTTTATAAGCTTTTATTTTTTAAAATTTTTATTCTTACTTTATTTTACTTTACAATACTGTATTGGTTTTGCCATACATTGACATGAATCCACCACGGGTGTACATGCATTCCCAAAAATGAACCCCCCTCCCACCTCCCTCCCCATAACATCTCTCTGGGTCATCCCCGTGCACCAGCCCCAAGCATCCTGTATCCTGCATTGGACATAGACTGGCGATTCGATTCTTACATGATAGTATACATGTTTCAATGCCATTCTCCCAAATCATCCCACCCTCTCCCTCTCCCAGAGTCCAAAAGTCTGCTCTACACATCTGTGTCTCTTTTGCTGTCTCACATACAGGGTCATCATTACCATCTTTCTAAATTCCATATATATGTGTTAGTATACTGTATTGGTGTTTTTCTTTCTGGCTTACTTCACTCTGTATAATCAGCTTCAGTTTCATCCATCTCATTAGAACTGATTCAAATGTATTCTTTTTAATGGGTTTTTGAAAATTTCTGTTGTTACTTCTAAAAACATTTCTTCTACTCCTTCCTATCTCTCTTCTTCCTTTGGGAGTTCCAATATATTTACACTGATAAACTTGCTATTGACTCATGTTCTCTGGCACGCTATTCATTTTCTTAAATCTTTGCTCTCTCTAGTCTTCAGATTGAAATATTTCTGCTATCTTACTTGAAATTTTCTGATTCTTCTTAAATCTTCTACTGAGCCCTTCTCATGAACTTTTCCTCAGTTATCATACTTCTCAACTCTCAAACTCCCATGTAGTTCTTTTTTACATTTTCTATCTCTTTATTGATATCTTCTAATTACTAACTGATTGGCATCATACTTTCCTTTAATTTTTAAGCATGGTTTCCTGTAATTCTTTTAACATATTTATACCAGCTGCTTTGAAACCTTTCTTGGAAAAATCTAACCTCTGTACCTATTTAGTTTCTGTTGACTGCTTTTTCCCCCTGAGTGTGGGTTTCCCTTTCTTGTTTCTCTGAATGTTTCACTTTGTGAAAATTGGACATTTTAGATAATGTCTTACAGTAATTCTGGATTCTAATATTTCCCCTTGCTGTTGGTAGTAGGTTTCCTGCATTTACTTGTTTTAGGTATTTAATCTATAGAATTGGTTTCCCCTGCCATGTGTAGCTTCTGGTTTCTCTTCTCAGTAATTTTTAAAATTCTTGTTTTGTTCTTAACTTTGACTTCCTTGAAGTCATCTCTATGTCAGCAAAGCTTAACAGTCAGTCAATGATTCATCAGAGTTATACTCAATCTCTCTGAACCTATAAGCCTTCTATCTTTTATTACTGGTTCTGTGTGTGGGTTCATTCAAAGTTCAAAGACCTTCTGTTCTACCCCAGTGTTTAGTTTCTGCTGGGTTCCATTGGATCTACTCTGCACAAGTGTGTTCACCAGGGTTATTTGCATATGATGGATCAGACGGTAAAGAAGCTGACTGTGATATGGGAGATGCAGGTTTGATCCCTGGGTGAGGAAGATCCCCTGGAGAAGGGAATGGCTACCCACTCCAGTGTTCTTGCCTAGAGAATTCCATGGACAGAGGAGTCTGGCAGGCTACAGTCCATGGGATTGAGAAGAGTCAGACATGACTGCACAACTAACACTTTCACTTCATTTTCACATTTGGATATATTGGACTGTCTTTCATCTCACATGTACATACACAATGAAGGCAGCCAGGGATGTGTAGAGATATTACCGACTGCCTCTGTGGCTATCTCATATCTAGGACCTCTCTGTTTAATGTCTGGTTGGTTAAACAACCTATTGCTTTTCTCAAATGGGACTATACCTCAGGTGAACATTTGCTGGCCTTTCTCATTTGCACACTTCCAGTAAAATTCTGAAAGAGATGGGAATACCAGAGCACCTGACCTGCCTCTTGAGAAACCTATATGCAGGTCAGGAAGCAACAGTTAGAACTGGACATGGAACAACAGACTGATTCCAAATAGGAAAAGGAATACATCAGGCTGTATATTGTCACTATGGTTATTCAACTTATATGCAGAGTACATCATGAGAAACGCTAGGCTGGAAGAAGCACAAGCTGGAATCAAGATTGCCGGGAGAAATATCAATAACCTCAGATATGTAGATGACACCACCCTTAAGGCAGAAAGTGAAGAGGAACTAAAAAGCCTCTGATGAAAGTGAAAGAGGAGAGTGAAAAAGTTGGCTTAAAGCTCAACATCCAGAAAATGAAGATCATGGCATCTGGTCCCATCACTTCAAGGGAAATAGATGGGAAACAGTGGAAACAGTGTCAGACTTTATTTTGGGGGGCTCCAAAATCACCGTAGATGGTGACTGCAGCCATGCAATTAAAAGACGCTTACTCCTTGGAAGGAAAGTTTTGACCAACCTAGACAGCATATTGAAAAGCAGAGACATTACTTTGACAACAAAGGTCCGTCTGGTCAAGGCTATGGTTTTTCCTGTGGTCATGTATGGATGTGAGAGTTGGACTGTGAAGAAAGCTGAGCACCAAAGAATTGATGCTTTTGAATTGTGGTGTTGGAGAAGACTCTTGAGAGTCCCTTGGACTGCAAGGAGATCCAACCAGTCCATTCTAAAGGAGATCAGTCCTGGGATTTCTTTGGAAGGAATGATGCTAAAGCTGAAACTCCAATACTTTGGCCACCTGATGCAAAGAGTTGACTCATTGGAAAAGATTCTGATGCTGGGAGGGATTGGGGGCAGGAGGAGAAGGGGACGACCCAGGATGAGATGGCTGGATGGCATTACATACTCGATGGACATGAGTTTGAGTGATCTCTGGGAGCTGGTGATGAACAGGGAGGCCTGGTGTGCTGCAATTCATGCGGTCGCAAAGAGTCAGACACAATTGAGTGACTAAACTGAACTGAACTGAACTGAGGATCATTATTTTTGCTGAGAATGATGTTGAGGGTGGATTTTTCACCTTCCACTCAAAATCACTGAGTCCCTTCTGGCAGCAAAGCTATTGCCTTCAGAGCCTGGCCCACATAGTAAAACTACCATACCAACCAAAATAGGAAAGATGGAAAAAGCTCCAGGCAAGAATGTGATTGATTCCCAATGTTTTCATCTGAAGTTCAGCAGTTTCTCATGAATAAGTTCTTCTCAATTTGTCTTTTTTCCCCCTTTTGTTGATTTCAAGAGCGACAAGATATTTGTTTTTGACAAATTATCTGGTTTTACTGTTTTTTTTTGTTTTCTTTATTTTTTTAGGGAGAGAATTTGCCTCTCCCCTCACTTTGGAATAAAGTTAGGATTCTCAAATGATGGCCTTTTCTGTTTATTATGAGTCATATTTTCCTGATTCTTTGCTTAGCAAGCTTTAATTGGATGCCAAACATTGTGAATTTTACCTTGTTGGATGCTAGATATTTTTGTGTCTCTATACATAGTCTTGAGCTTTGTTCTTGGACACAATTAAGTTGATTGGAAACAATCTGATGAGTTATGGACTGAATATTTAGATCCTTAAAATTCATAAATAGAAATTCAACCCCTGAAAGTGATGGAATTCGGAGACAGCCTTTAGAAGGTGATCAGATCATGAGAACAGAGCTCCATGAACAAGATTAGTGTCAATGGAATTATAAGAGACCCCAGAGAGCTCTCTTACTCTGCCATATGAAGAGACAATGAGAAGACAGCCATCTATGAACCAGAAAGATAGTTCTCACCAGGGACCAAATTTGATCACACCTTGATCTTGAACTCCCCAGCCTCCAGAACTCTGATAAATAATGTTTATTGTGTAAGCCGCCCAGTCCATGGTATTTTGTTACAGTAGTCTGAACTAGGACATGATCTTCTTGGGTCTTCCTTTAATACTTTGTTATGTGGTAACAGAGCAGAATTTAGTCTACAGCTAACTTTGTTGCATTCAGTTCAGTTCAGTTCAGTCACTCAGTTGTGTCCGACTGTTTGCAACCCCATGGACTGCAGCATGCCAGGGTCCCTGTCCATCACCAGCTCCCAGAGCCTGCTCAAACTCATGTCCATTGAGTTGGTGATGCCATTCAACCATCTCATTCTCTGTCATCCCCTTCTCCTCCCACCTTTAATCTTTCCCAGCATCAAGGTCTTTTCCAAAAAGTCAGTTCTTTATATTAGGTGGCCAAAGTACTGGAGTTTTAGTTTCAGCATCAGTCCTTCCAATAAATATTTAGGACTGATTTCCTTTAGGAGGTACTGGTTGGATTTCCTTTAGGAGGGACTGGTTGGATCTCCTTGCAGTCCAAGGGACTCTCAGGAGTCTTCTCCAACACCACAGTTCAAAACTATCAATTCTTCAGTGCTCAGATTTCTTTACTGTCCAACTCTCACCCAGAAGCAAAATTTAGGAACATATAGTTTGATCATAGGAACACATTTAGTTGAGTCTGTTGATTTTTTTTTCCCCTTCATTTGCTTTTCCATCACCCTTCTGTAAACCAGGTATGGTCACTGTCACTCAGAACAGACTTGACCTAGCCTTAGTCAGGCAGCACTGTATTCCTTAAGTACTGATCTTCCTCGACATATGCAGTCCATAAGGTTGCAGTTGGACGTGACGGAGCAACTGAACTGAATTGATGGTGGAATTAAGTCCTAATAAACTCATCTTAAGTTGAAAATATTAAGCTAAAATGCATTTAATATACCTAGTTTACTAAACATCATAGCTTAGCCTGCTGCTGCTGCTAAGTCACTTCAGTCGTGTCAGACTCTATGCGACCCCATAGACGGCAGCCCACCAGGCCCCCTCATCCCTGGGATTCTCCGGGCAAGAATACTGGAGTGGGTTGCCATTTCCTTCTCCAATGCATGAAAGTGAAAAGTGAAAGTGAAGTCGCTCAGTTGTGTCCGACCCTTGGTGACCCCATGGACTGCAGCCCACCAGGCTCCTCCATCCATGGGATTTTCCAGGCAAGAGTACTGGAGTGGGGTGCCATTGCCTTCTAAGTAGCTTAGCCTAGTCTACTTTTAACATGCTTAGAACACTTACATTATCCTATAGTTGGGCAAAAGCAGCTAACACAAAGTCTATTTTATAATAAGTATCTCATGTAATTTACTGAATACTGAAACTGAAAAATAGAATGGATGTATTGATACAGAATGGCTTGTAAATATATCGGTTGTTTACCCTCATGATCGCATGGCTGACTGGGAGCTGTGGCTCACTGAAAACATCATGAGAAAGTATGGAACTGCCTATGACTAGATTAGGAAAAGATCAATATTCAAAAATTTGAAGTACAGTTTCTACTGAAATGTGTATCACTTTCACACTATTGTGAAGCTGAGAAATTGTAAGTTGAATCATGATAAGTCAGAGACTATCTATACTCACTAGAGCCAGCACTGTCCTAAGTGCTGAGAATACAGAGACAAATTAAAACAGCAACCACATGATGAGGAGTCTATGGGCAATCTACTTTTTCACCATCAAGTCTTTTCAGATCAGCAACATCTCTCTTCTTCCTTCATCTAGATCCATATACTTTTATCCCACCTACTAACTCTATTATAAGCATACCTCATTTTATTGTGTGTCCTTCACTTTTTTGTGCCTTGCAGAGAATGCATTACTTACAAATTAAAAGTCTGTGGCAACCTTTCATTGAACAATTCTACTGGTGCCATTTTTCCAACAGTATTTGCTAACTTTGTGTCTCTATATCACATTTTGGTAATTCTTGCAATATTTCCAACATTTTTTATTATCATTGCATTTGTTATGGTGATCTGTGATTAGTGATATTTGATATTACTATTGTAATTCTTTTGGCATTTTTTTAAACAACGTATTTTTAAATTTAGCTATGTATATTGTTCTTTTAAATATAACCCTTTGTTCTACTCACTAAAGTATGGAATAAAGGTAACTTTTATATGCACTGGGAAACCAAAAAGTTCATGCAATTCAATTTATTGTGATATTGCTTCATTTCAGTGATCTAAAAACCAAACCCCCATATCTCCAAGTTATTCCTGTGCTTTTCAATGTGCATTGAATGTATCTAATTCATTTAGGTGAAAAGGATATAGTTAAAGCCTCATATATGTTTTCCTTATGAAAAGAAAATTTTCTCTTCATGCCATTCTTTTCTAATAAAGGGAAAATATTTTCATCTCTCTGTTATCCAGGCCTATACTTATTCTATTTTTCTCTCATTACATTAATTTTATTTGGGCAAAAGAACAACAATCATGTTTAAGCTCAGGATGGAAAACAACACAGCAGGGTTCCACAAACTGAGTTTAATTGCAGTAATTACTTACGTTAATTATATATCAACTGATTATTTTTAAGACATATTTATTGAGCACCATCAGCTTTCAGAGGTACCCATCATTCTCCTACTATCTTTTTCAGACTCTATATCCAGGCTAAGAATAATCAACTATCATTTGACACATGGTATAATAAGTGCCTAATGAAATCCCAATTAAAATTGTATTTGAGATGCTTCAATTTAGAGATAAATTAGAAATAATTACATGATTCAAGAATCCACATCAAACAGGAGAAACACAACTATATCTTGACTAACTGGAAAGGACAAGCACAGATGAAGCCTTTTAATGTGCTTTCCAAAACCCGTTACAAAACATTATTGTACCTCAGCAGATGGTACTAAGAGATGTCTTTTAATTTTTTTTTTTAAATAGACAGTTCTCTTTCATACGCTGACTTGAGTGGTTTTAGTTCTCATTATTACTGTCATCTGTTAGAGACAGAAAAAAAAGTGGGGGTGGATGGGGAAGAAGCATGTTATTTTCCATAAGGCAGGAACATCAGCATGAAGCAGCCTTTGAGCATGCAAAGTCTAATTTACTGAGTCGCAATAAGGAGGAGAATGCACCGACTGTCTCTTAGCTGTTAATTTCAAACAACTTTTCTTCATTTGGAGCTGAAACACTGGTGCTTGCTGGATACAGGGCTTCCTCTCTCTCTCTCTCTTCCCTCTATTCCACCTCCATATAATTTTTCCCCTTAAGGCTTAATGAATTCTGGAACCAATCAAATTCAGGTTTTTAGGAGACACTATCCAGGTAAAAGCTTTAATACCATCCCCTCCAGAGTTCAAAAGGTCATTTCCCTACTAGGATCACTACCTTAGGATCATTTCCTTACTAGGATTATATATATATATATATATATATAAGTATATATATATTCCTTTCTAAGAGAACTATCTAGCCTTCAAGGGGGAGCAGAAAACTGCATTAAGTCCACCAAGATTTTGCTCATAGCTTCCTCTCCTTCCTGCAATATCTTTGTACAGAGGACAACAGGCTCATTTACAACCTCACTTGGGAAAACTGTTAACTGTACATTTCTGATCTACGTAATTTGCTGCTAAAGAACACAATAGCATCTAATAGAAAACAGCTGTTACAAAATCCACTGTTTCTGGCAGGAGCAGTTCCTAATGTAGGATTTTAATTTTTTTTTAATCTCTTGATTGATAACACCTCATTAGCCATATCCAGATTCCTAACTGCAAAATGACGCATGGACACTATTTTAAGCTCCCTCCCAGCTGGATATCATTATGCATGCTTGTCCCTCTGAGCAAAAAGTCCACAGTTTGGGTGGGGGTGGGGGGGTGGGTGTGACACAGACACTTATTACTGCCCTGACACACAAAATGGGAAATACTGGTCACAGCTGATCCAGAGTGTTCAAAATGCAGACAAGGCAAGAAAGAGATTTGAGCAGAAGAGAAAAGATAATGGGTGTTCAGTATTGCAAAACCCCAGGAATATAAAACTCTAAGTAGTTTGCATTTCATAAAAACAGTAAATATTTTTCTTTGATACTTTGGACTTTTGAGTTATGTAGGAGAGACACAGGAAGTGTTTTCTTTCACTAGTCCCATAGGATTTTATACAATAGATTTGTAGGCACAATGTCAACTTGGGAGACCAGAATTAATAATTTTTTAATCATCTCTCCTCATGTTGTGACAGAGACTAAACAATAATTAATCTTAAGGGAAGGACAGCTATTTTCTCATGGCAACCTTGCTATAATAGTACCTCAAACAGACAAACTATAGAATCTTCAACCTTCATCAGCAAAAAAAATCAAGAAAAAAAATTTCACTGAAGTGGCAGCAGGAACAAGGCAATGGAAGGTCTATGCCCAAATTCTTGAAATTCTAATAAAACTGGTGACTGATACCTCATGCTTTTTGGAAGAACTTTAATTGTACATCTAAAACCATCCTTCACTAACACAGGCATGACAGAAAAGCACAGAGCTATACGCTAACCTTAATGAGATCTGTTTAAAGCATCTCAACAATTATTTTGTAATGGTTTCAAGTTCAAAAGTAAGGTACATTTCTATATGGAGTTCTAAGAGCACCTCAGGGCTGAAGTGCTCTGTTCATAATCTGGGACTGTGGTTCATTAAAGGAGACAGGAGCTGGAAAAATTACCAAGTTGCAAGAAAAACTGAAGTTCCTGCACAGTTTGTGCAGCATTCCTATACCAGCAACAAACCTTTCTCGAACAACCTCGATTCCTCCCAGTTATAAACTGGGACATTTATAGAGAAATACCCACGCTCCACATCTGCTGATCTTTATCATGCCCCACAACTGAATTATTTCTAAACATTACTGGAAACGCCCCGCTTTTGTTTTCCTCTTTTATTTAAGTACCACTTCCTCCAGGAGACCTTCCCAGACCCCTGGAATAGGTTATGTCTTGCACAGTGTATTTGTTTGGCACTCTATCCTTCCCCCACGGCGTTTCTCATCACATTCTATCTACAGGAATTAACCTTTTAGCTAAATTATGACTCAGTATTGTAGATAGTGAACCGGCTTCTGTCCCACCCCCAGCTCTTACTGAGGATCTCTTGGAATTTGGAGATTCTATGTTAAGACTCACTAATCTGATCTAAATCCCCTAGTTGATGAATTAAGAAACAAGCCCTATCTATGGTAACATACAACAATAGTAACACATCCAACCTGAGTCAGGCTTAGATAAGAATTTAGATTTCAGAATTCAACACAAAGGACTTCTAAGTGTTGAAATCATTTTTTAACCCATCACAAGAATCTGACCTTTGTTTCCTCCACCTTTTTTTTTTTCCCCAGCACCAGCCAATCCTCTCACCTTGCTCTCAGCCTGGCTCTCAGCCTGGCTCAGACAGACATTTATCAGAGTGAAGGAGAGATATACTCTGATTCTATGCCACATCTCTTAAAATCTACATCATCCTCTAGATATTCTGCCAATACGCACCCCTCAGAACACTCTTTGCCTCTGCTTCTCCAACACAGTGTTCCTCCCTCTCCTACTTTATCACACTTCTCAGCATCGTTGCCCTTGCAAAGACTCTTCTCCCCGTGCACAAACATTTTGACTAAGATTATCCCAAGACAGTAGACCCTGGTCTCAGCTAATAATCTTTGGGCCAGCAAATTCCCTAGATACTAAGTTTAAAAGCTAAAGCCACTACTTCATCCCTACCTATCAATGTCCTTTTTTACAACTTTCAATAACGTATTAGATGAAAGTGAATGATAAGCGTTTGTTCCGTTTTCTACTCAGGAAGCATCCACTATTATGCGAACCTTATGGAAAGCAGTACCATGCTTCCTATCCCTGGAGAGAAAGGCGGATATTCTCTTTCTTGTAGCAATTTAGACATTTGCTCATGATGTGAGGCTCCACCAATCTTGCCTTGTACTTTGAGTCTCTAGGGAGGGAGGTGAATGTGAAAGGACAGTGAAAGAGTATTCCTAACTCAGGACTGAAAGTCCAGGGTAAGATGCCAGATACAGATATAAGGAGTATATCCTCTAATGTATGTTCTCCCCTCTTTGTTGTGTTATATGCATACTTACATATTTTAACTCATTTTCTCTTACTTTTCCATATCTATTGTATATGGACTATGTTAGAAATAGCTAACTTTATAGTTTATTCCTTAGATCACAGACAACGGAAAGAGGATCATGACAGAACATGGTCAAACTGTGGAGATTCTAAGTTTTCAACAGGATGAAGTAACTGACAAGACTAAGAACCCTATATGTGAAGACGGACTATACGGCCAGTTCTACAAAGAAGACTTAGGTTCACTGTAACTGGAGACATTTGTCTTTTTAAAGTACATAAAGAATGGGTTTTCCTGGTGGCTCAGCCAGTAAGGAACCTGCCCTGCAATGCAGGAGACCCAGGTGCCATCCCTGAGTCGGGAAGACCCCCTGGAGAAGGGAATGGCAACCCACTCCTGAATTCTTGCCGGGAGAATTCCATGGACTAGAGGAGCCTGACAGGCTACAGGGGTCACATGGGGTCACAAAGAGTCAGACATGACTGAGCAAATAATACACACACATGAAGAATAGTGTAGATGAAGTACATGAAGAAGCATGTGGATTTTGGACAGCCAACGAGATGACTAGAAGGAGGAGGCATTTTTTATTTTTAATTTTGGTTATCTGCGATCTGAATCCTGTCTTAATTTTAGAAGATTCTCCATTGTGTGGGTCAGCCATAGGATGAACAGATGATTCATTATCCCACATGGGAAAGCTACTAAGAGTTAAATGGGCCCTGTTAATAATTATACTGGAATAATCAACATCAACTAGGACTGCTCCAAGCAAGACAGGGCATTTGGCTGCTCAAACCCAAGAAAAGACAGTCTCTGCCTTCTATAATAGAAACCATCAAGAGAAAAAGTCCCTCTCCCTGCTGCCTGACAGTTAGGACGCAGGCACCTTTACTGGTTCACTCAGACACTCCTTGAAGAAATAATGTAAAAATGCAGTGGCTATTAAAGAATATTACTAGCCCTTGTCACTACTAGACATGTGAGTACCCAGTGGCCACAGGGCCAGCAAAAACATCCCACTAGCCACACTGTTCTTTGTATACGGCCATGCCTGGGTGTGGTATCTAGTCTCCCAAATGGCTCCCAATAAACCTTACCTACAGGTATTTCCCCACTTAAACAATGAATGTAGGGCTTCTCAAGTGGAGCTAGTGGTAAAGAACCCGCCTGCCAATGCAGTGGACATAAGAGATGCAGGTTTGATCCCTGGGACGGGAAGATCCCCTGGAGGAGAGCATGGCAATCCATTCCAGTATTCTTGCCTGAAGAATCCCATGGACAGAGGAGCCTGGCGGGCTACCGTCCATGGGGTCACAAAGAGTCGGACACGACTGAAACGAATTAGCACAGTGAATGTGGGTTGACCTGTGACTTGCTTCAACCAACAGAATGTAGAGAAAGTGATGCTATGCCAGCTCAAGACCTGCACCTTAGAAAGACCTGGGATACTCTGCTTTTGTTCTTTGGGGTGCCCTGGCTCATCATTTAATAGTCTGGTCACTCTACTGGAGAGACCACAGGTAGAGGGAGAAGCTCTAAGAAAACAGAGAAGAAAGGCCCAGCAGTTCAGGAGAAACTCTAAGATGACAGAGAATAAGAAAGGCCTGGCAGTGCAGCTAGCCCTGTCATAGCATCAAACTTGTAAAATCTTAGACATCCAGCCAGTTCGGTGTTCAAATGAGTGTAGCCATGCTCTGCCCAGCTAACCAATAGAATCAAAAGAGATAGTGTTTCTTAAAGCCACTATGTCTTAGTGTTGTTGCTGCTGCTGCTGCTGCTGCTAAGTCGCTTCAGTCGTGTCCGACTCTGCGACCCCATAGACGGCAGCCCACCAGGCTCCCCTGTCCCTGGGATTCTCCAGGCAAGAACACTGGAGTGGGTTGCCATTTTCTTCTCCAATGCATGAAAGTGAAAAGGGAAAGTGAAGCCACTCAGTTACATAGTAGTAAATAACTACAGCTCTAAGTAATCAGTTTGCCAGCCTATTTTACTTATTCCCATTTCATGATTTCATGAGACTAGTTCTCTAGTTTTCCCATTTCAGTTTATTAGTCTTTATACAAACCTCTTTTCTGTCTCCTGATTTACTGATTAGTTTTCTAATTTTCCTGCTTCAGTTCATTAGTTTTTATGCAAACCTATTTTCACTCTCCTGATTCATTGATTGCTTTCTAAATATAATTATCTCCACTTTTTCTCACTGTAGGTAGGTACTCCCCAACATTTCAAACATGAATGCTTCATTTTTACTTAATAAATTGCATGTAGCAAGTGTACTTTTAGTAACCACTGACTGAAAAAATATAAAATGGCAAAAAGCAATTAAGAACTCAGAAACAGCTTTAAGCAGATGTGTCTATCCTTCAGAATAACCATAGACATATATCCGAAAACAAAAAACAAAACATTCATGTAGAAGCATGTTACTTACTTAGTACTTAGGAAGCTTACAAATGTCTGGACTCTTTCCATAGCTCCTCACTCTCAAAGTCCACATCCCAGAGGATGGGAGCCACTTAGTAGGCACACGTTTCTCATTTACATTCCCTTGAGATGAAGTGGTTCCCAAAATACACTATTTCTTGGGAAAGAAAAACAATCTGGAAGACACTGTAGCTCTGGACAGATAATATCACTGAGAACAGAATAAACACATAGTTAAAAAAAATTCCAAGATACCATCTTCAAAGAATGAAGTAGTGGGGGAAATCAACATTTTGGAGATGAATTAGTATCAAAGTTTGGATAGCAAGGCACCTGAATCATAGAAGCAAAGATATTTATGAATGCTATTAATGGTTAACCATGGATAGTCCCTCAATCCGGCCACTTCCCTTCCCACATCCTTCCTATAAATAAGAAGGCATATACAGACAGACCTTTTCCTATTTTGCCAACTGGCCCACCACCAAAGGAAAAAAAAAATGACTTCTTTATGGTTTGAGAGGATGCCGGAATTTAAAAGGTGGACTTTTGCAGGGGCAGGGGGGAGGGGGGCACCCAGGGGTTGTTTTGTATTTCATGAACATATCTGATAGTGAGAAAAAATAATTAAAAGAAAGGAATAGCTTCCTTCTTGAGAACATGTCTAATTCACTATTACTTATTAAAATAAAAAAATGTTATCCATATAAACTTAGAAATAATTTCTCCTCACTGTATGCTTAATGTGGATCCAGCAGTTACTTCAAATAGGGTCATTTTTCAGTTATACAGGTGTCTCTCTGGTGATAACCTAAAGACTATCTTAACACGTAAAGCAGGCACATAACACTTTAGAGGAATCTAAGGAGCCCCTCTTGGTGACTGATAGTTCAGAGCTTAGCACAGAGATGAAAGCTTATAACAGAAATATTCTAAATGGATACGACATCTACAACAGATGGCATTTTTTAAACTTAATAGTAATATAAAGTAATGGCATTACTAAAAGGTTAGACAAGTGGGAAAGGTTCAGACTGTGCTATCCGGTTTAAAAATGACCAACATAACTTTTCCCCTATAAACTGTAATACTCTGGTATTGTACTTCTACTAGTTTTGTGATCATCAGCTGGTGGAATCCCTGTGAAAATAAATCAATATACCAACTTTCTCCCACACTGTCTGCCTAAATTTACTGTTACTATCAAATCATCCAATTTCAATAAATCCCAGACTAATAATTGCAAGTATTCATCAGGATGTTATAACTATTTTCTTAAAAAAAATTCACTTCTGAAGAGAGCTGTTTTTCTCTCTCAACTGAGGCCCTAGGCCTGGCTAGGAATCATTAGCCACTGAATGGATATAAGAAATTCAAACATATTATGAAAATCTTTGAATAATTCAGTTACCAGGTCAGTCAGCCATTAGAAGCGAATGCCCAAGAAATCAGGCTTCATTAACTAGCTGCCGGCTTCATATAGAGCTGTCCTAAGGATTCTGAGTACTAAAAAATATCCCATACTCTCTGTTTTCCCTGTCATAGCATATTATGAACTTCTTTAAAGTTAGAACATGGGGGGAAGAGAGGGACAAGAGGGGCTTGAATATTTATCAAGTGCCTATTCTGTTCCAGACCCTACCCCAGACACACAAATACTATTTAATTCAATCCTTATAACAAGCCATTTTAACATTATCTTCCCATTCAACATTTTATAAATGAGATTCGTGAAACTCAGAGCCATCCAGGGTCATGCAGCTAATGAATGGTGAATAGTAAATTTGAACACAGGTCTGGCTAACTCTATACCCCACCTACCAGCTATGTGTGGGCACAGACTCATAGGCCTCTTTTCCCAGCCCACGCCACTTTACAGTCAGCAAATAGGAAGTTGAGAAACAAAGAGGAGAGTGTGCAAAAAGAAGCAGTACAAAGTACAGGCAACAACTTGGTAGCAGGAAAAATATATATATAAACTTCAATCAGACAGCACAAGACTTCTATATTTTGCAGGAATATGCTCCAAAGTCAGTCTGTGGGCCATTCTTTCCTTCTTATCTTACTCATGATTAATATTTAGCAAACTTCCATCAGCCAAATGCCCAAGTAACTTTCACACTCATCTTTGGAGCACTGTTACTGTTTTATTAAAAATTTTCTACTTCCAGTATTTGCACTTTCAACTAATGGAAGAAGGATGCCTTCTATCTAAATAGACTCATAGGGACTTCCCTGACCCTCCAGCAGTTAAGACTCGGTGTGCCCACTTTAGCAGGTTGCAAGTTCGACCCCTGATCTGGGAATTAAGATCCCATATGCCATGCAGCATAGCTAAAAATAATAGTAACAATAATGGATAGAGACTTACCATAAATTTCTAACTGCTAATTATGTACTATTGGTTATTAAATATTATGTTTATTTTTGTCCAGTCTGGAGTTTTCTCCTGACTCAGATAATATACACAACAATGAATTCAGCACACTAATCAGACATCCTCAATTTACATTTTCATCAAAGTTGATCATTCTAATGGAGCTTATTCTCCATTATTCTCATCTTTAATGTCCCATACAAAGATCCATTACTTCACCTATTAATTGGTAAATGTAAACTATATGGGAACAGATTTAGGAACAGATTGTGAGGCATATAAAAAATCATTAAAAACCTCTGTACTTAGAATTGAATTTTTTTTGGTGTATAATCCAGTGCTTCGGGACCTTTGAGTCAGGCTGAGAGGAGACAATCTGTCCTTATTCTGAAGAGATAGGGTGCATCTTAACAGTAATTGGGGGTTGTTGATGAGGTCTTTCAAGATGCACTGTCAAGTGGAAGGCTGCTTCTTATAGGGATTTCTTCCTTCCTGGTGTATGTTGGGAAACTCTCCTGCCTTTAACACATTTTTAGATGGGGAACTGAAGACCTTATTCATGAGGTTATCTAAGACTCAGAGAGCTGCTGCTTTCCCTAGCCAACTCTCAAATGGAAAATAATGAAAACAGAATTTGGGGGGTCTGAGAGACAGACTGTGGGAAGCAGAGTTTCTTTTGAATGCAATTATCTCTTTATGAATAGTAGAAATATAGCTGGCAACACAACATATGACTAGACACTGCAGAAAAACAGTATAAGGGATTAAACACAAGAGTTTTGATTCTACCACAGGAGACTCATAACCTCAAATAAACCATTTTAAAGAAGTGAGTGAAGAATACTTCCCACTCATTTCCAATGTTAAAAAGTTTACAGAGAGGTGTATAAGTTATCTGTTATCACAATAATGCTGTGTTCCAAATGTACCAATGCTATTTGTCTTAAAAAGATATTCCCTTACTATTTGTCCTAAGTCTATGGATTGACTGGGTGATTCTGCTGATCTGGGTCAAGTTTTGGTGGTTTTGGCCAGGCTTAGTCATGTGAGTATAGTCAGCCAATGTGTGGGCTGGGAGCTGGTCTGTCTAGGTGTCCTTAGCTGGGATGTCTGTCTCTTTCTTATAAATACAGAAGACTAGCCCAGGCATGTTCCCAAGAGAACAGGTGGACATCTCAAGAAAATCACTGACCAAGGTAAATCACATGATCAAGCCCACCATCAGAGAAGGGGCTATAAAGTAACAGGAAAAAGATTAAGGACACATTAACCAGGTACCTTAGTGCACTCAATGGACAAGAGGTCTTTTAGGAACTAATTCTAAACAGAATCATTAACAGTGGTTGAGTCATGGCTTCCTGTGACTAAAATAAGTGAAATACACTTTCACTAGACCACATATAAGTTAAACAAAGGGGACTAGCACAATTGGAGTTAGTTATTCTTATCTTTATAGATTTGTATTCATTAAATTTTGCCAAGTTTATTATATATCAGGAAGAGTATAGAGGTGAGAAGATTGTGAGTAATAAGTAATCTAATCTGCCAGTGATATGGACTGCTAAATGCTAAAATATATGCATTTATAAAGGTTACAACATTCAGAATCACCAACCAAGTCAGAAAAACTGAAGCTAGAAGTTGAAAGTGAAAGTTGCTCAGTCATATCTGACTCTTTGAGACCCCATGAATTGTACAGTCCATAGAATTCTCCATGCCAGAATACTGGAGTGGGTAGCCTTTCTCTTCTCCAGGGGATCTTCCCAACCCAGGGATCAAACCCAGGTCTCCCGCCTTGCTGGCAGATTCTTTACCAGCTGAGCTACAAGGGAAGCCAAAGACTGGCAAAGCAAAATTTCCCATGGTTTATGTGATTACAAATTAGACTACTAAATGAAGAGCTTACTATATGATATAAAAGTGGAAAAGTTAATGTCCCCCTAAAGGCTTTCAGTTCTACACTGACTGACTCTTGAGAGTTTAAATTTTTAACCTGTCACTACATTCAAGAAGCTTTTGCATTGAATTATTTTGGCAAGAAAGTAAGAAGGAGGAACAGAAGGAGGAAGTAAGAGAAAAAGGGAGGAGGAAGGAAAGGAGAAAGGGAGGATGCCAAGGGGAGAAAAATTGAGCTTATCTCTCCTCACTTTCTGATAGTTAATGTTGCCTGTTTCATCCTGACTCACAGCTTCCTACAGGGAGCCTGTGAAGGAGTCCTTTCTGCTTCTCCAGCTTTCCAACTGAAAGGACAGGTAGAGAATGTTATTAGGCTCTGGGCTGATATATCAAGAGGACTATTCAATCCCCCAAAAAACAGTTGGCCATAATTGCTGTCATTAATAAGTCAGCTGCGAACTATTCTACATCATATGTCTGGGTTCACTTGGCATTTTAGACAACAATTCTAAAATATGATACATTCTTGAATAGTGGCTTTGCAATTTTCCCTCTCCTGTCCTCCCTGGCCAAAGAATCAAGGCCAAAGCTTGGAAAACACCTATCTGAAACATTCTCCTACTCCCAGATTTGTTCACTGTCCTATAGAGTGGTAGCGGAATCCCACAGTGGAACATGTGAATGACGTTGCTTCCCGGCAGAAGATTTTTTTCTGGGATCACAATTTCTATTTTCACAATTTTAATTTCTTGCAATGCCAAGAACTGGTGAGATGTGGAGTAATTTTTTAGAACATAGGAAAAACATATTTGGAAACTGACTTTAACTTAAAAGTTTCTTCTCATTCAAAACAGTATGAACTGGACAATTTTTTAATTCCTGAGCTTAGAGACGTGACTAAACACAGACCCCGCCTTGAACATCGAGTTTTTAAAAGTCAACTAAAACATCACTGTAGGTGATTAGCAGTGGCCCAGGTGGAAAGAGAGCAACTAGCCCTAAGGAAGATAAAAGATCAAGGAGAGTCCACCAGCCCTGTTGAACTCTGGTTGAAGACACAGAGTGGTGGAAAAAGCACCTTCCCCACATGTGACAGCCAGCCCAGTGTGTAATCCCAGTGAACCAAAGTGTGCATCTGGGACAAGTTGCTTCACCACTCTGTTCTTACTTTACTAGTAGGTTAAATGGGATTAATGGGATTAATGGTAGACACAATCTCATAGGCTTTTGTAGGTGTTGATCTATATAGTGTCTGGGACAGTAACTGTAACATAGTGATCATTTAGTAAACATTAGATATCATTACTAATTGTTGTTGCTAAAATGTATTTAGTACTGCAGGGCATTACCCTAGCATGTTGCAAGCCATATCTTAAAACCCTTGATCTGAATATCACCACTATTATCTCCATTTGGCAGATGAGGATACCACAGCACCCAGGAGTTAATACGATTTGAACTTCAGTCTTACTTCAACTCCCTTACTCTTCATAGTGATTAAATGATTCTGTTACTGCTATTACTTTAACCATACATCTCTCTTCTGAGCCTGTGATACCTTACAGTCAGCAAATTGAAACTGTGAGACTGGAAGTGGAGGGCACGTACAATGAAGCAGTATGAAGTGCCAGTGAACAATTTGGTGGTAAGAAGAAAATAAAGTCACATGTGAGTGAAATTATAACAGTCTGGAATCATTTAGTATAGGGGCAAATAAACTGTATAATTCGATGGCACTTAAAGCTAATACTATATAAGAAAACGGTACAACAGGGAATTGCATATTAATGATGCTAAAACGTCAAAAGAAAGTCAAATTATGTTCAGAGTTCTGTTTAAGAAGTGAGGGAAGTATGAAATATTTTAAATAAAATTTCCTTTCAAAAATAAAGTTCTAAAATTTATGTTAATTAAAAAAATAAATTCCACTTATATATTTAAAAATATAATTTTTAGATGGTGATACACAGAGTAACCATCAAATTATAGGTTTTTAATGTCTTTAAAAATTCCTATAGCCCCACTCCTATATTTTGAAGTAAGGGAACAAAGACTCAGAAAGGTTAACTTATCTAGAGTCATATAGTTAATTAGTACCAGAGCTGGGACTTGAGCTTTGAATAGTTACTGAAAATGCTTATAGTTTGATCAATTGGTTGAAATCAGTTTGGATCTCAACTTTGATATCATAGGGGGCTTTCAAAAATCATAATGCTTAAGCCACACCAGACTTTAATATTTTTAAAGCTCCTCAAGTGATTCTGATGTATTGAGAACCGCTGATCAATAATAATTTTATGGTATGTCTACTAAGAGCCATGTAATGTCTTGAGCATTGGGGATACAGGAAAGAATAACACAGCTTTTACCCTCTGGATGCTTACATCTAGCAGATAAACATATGAACTGATCACCATAAATCAATATGATTGATGCTAGGATCAAATTTGCACATTGGAATTACTAGGGGACCTTTTGAAATAACCAGAATTTCTAGGGGTGGGGCTTGAGCAGTGGGTGTATTTTAAAGCTCCCCAGGCCAAGTTTTGAGAAGTACTTCAATTCCTGGGTTGGGAAGGTCCCCAGGAGAAGGAAATGACAATCCACTGTAGCACTCTTGCCTGGAAAATCCCATGGATGGAAGAGCCTGATAGGCTGCAGTCCATGGGGTCGCAAAGGGTTGGACACGACTGAGCAACTTCACTTCGTAATAGACAAAAATGTCCTACCAAAATAGCCCTCTGGTCTGTGGAAGTTAAGAGACACAATGTATTTGGACACGAGATGGATGAGAAAAGTGTTATTCAGGCAAAAAGCTCAGACATGGAGACATGAGACATCATCAAATGCCTAAGAAACTACAGGTTATTCAGGACATCTGGGAAGTCCAGTGAGATGAAGGAGTGGACCGAAGATAAATTAGACTGGACTGAAGCTAGAGGCTAGAGTGTGATAGTTTAGCATTCTGCATTGAGGAGCTTGAAATTTACCTCTAAGCTGGCTTTAAAAATTACATATATAAGCATAATTTGTACTTACTACATATACCTATCACTCTCATAGCTAATCTCAAGGCATGATTACACTGTGGGAGAGGTTCTTTGTTAATTCAAATAGTCTTCTTGATAATTTCTGTTTCTTTTTGGCTATTTGTCAGATCTAATTAGATTCTGATTGCATTTGCCCATAATGTAGCTGATAAAGAGTAGGTACTAAGAAAAAGCAAACTTCTAGTTCCACCATTGTCTTATTATTTTTTTGCAAGTCACTTGCCCATTATGTGAGGAGTTCATTAGGTTAAAATCAGAAGGCATAACCTATAAATATAGTTAAGCAGATTCACAAAGGCACTGCTTTCTACCACTCTGTATTGTAGAATCCCCTCTTTCCTTTGGTTACCTCAATCCAAACGTGACACAGAGACAGAAGATGAGTGACAGTGTCACTCTATATTAAATGATAATATATCTTTACTTCTTAATTATTTTCAACTATGTATGTTTGTGTGTGCTAGCATTTCCTCCTTTACCCCATCCAGTCACCTTGGACATTCTCTTTGAAAAACACTGCTACAGTCATAGACAGTACGCCATGGAAGAGTTCATGACTCAAAGAGTAAAAAGATCACTGATAGCAACTACAAAGAGGAACATCCAATCCTGAAGGTGGGAAGCCAATTAGAAAGCTCTGGCAAAGGATAAAGTGAGCAAGAATTAGACGAAGGATGAACAAGTCAGTGACAGCAAGAATAAAGAGAAAAGGGAATATTCTAAAAACATTGAGAATAAAAGATGGCAATTCCCATGAATTTGAGTGTAAGAGAAAAATGAGGTATCAATTATAGCTCCATGTTTTCTTCCATACCTTTATGGAAGAAAGCAAATTATCAGATAAACAATAACAGCAACACTGGCAAAGGTATCAGTAACTGGCTTTGAGTTAACACATCAATTTTCAAAGCTTTCAAGGCTTTTATATTTCCTCTTAATTTTTTAGAATCTATTCATTGATTATCTCTCATAATAAAGTCAATACAAACTCAGAGAAGCTTATTTCTTACAAATATATGAGAAGCAGATGAAACCTCCCTCTTTGCACCATCAACCAGAGCAAACTATCTCTTTCCAGCACCCTCCACTCTTTAGAGAGATTTAAACAATGAGCCACAAATGAACAGATGAGCCTCCCAATCAGTATCAGTATCTTAACCACTACAGACACAACCAGTCATGGTAATGCATTACATATTTCTCATGTTGTGTGTGTAAGCCTAGTTTGTTAGAACTCAGATTTCATTTTCACTTAAACTGGTGTCATCCCAATAATGTTATTCACTGTTAGCGATGACTCCCTGTGCTATATCACAAACATAGGATATGATGCATATGGTTCCAGGAAGGAATTGGCAGGATAATATCTTCCCATATCATGTGAGCAATTACCTGCTGCTAAGTCACTTCAGTCGTGTCCGACTCTGCAACGGCAGCCAACCAGGCTCCGCCGTCCCTGGGATTCTCCAGGCAAGAACACTGGAGTAGGTTGCCATTTCCTTCTCCAATGCATGAAAGTGAAAAGTGAAATTGAAGTCGCTCAGTCGTGTCCGACTCTTCGCGACCCCATGGACTGCAGCCTACCAGGCTCCTCCATCCATGGGATTTTCCAGGCAAGAGTACTGGAATGGCTTGCCATTGCCTTCTCCAGAGCAGTTACCTACTTTTCCTTTATTTCCTTTCGTCTTTTTCCCTGTGACATACAATATGCATAGTTAACATACAGCTCTGCTGAGTTATGACACTAGATATTTCCATCTTAGGAAGGTTAAGTGCTGATACTAAACTTTGCAAACTCAGCTCTGCTATCTCAAAGTGAAATGAGAATGAGAAAGTAGTATCTTTTTTTAGGTATTACATTATATTATATGATCACAAATACCATTTTATGTTACATTTTCAATAAATAATATATCAGTTCAGGTCAGTTCAGTTGCTCAGTCGTGTCCGACTCTTTGCAACCCTATGAATCACAGCACACCAGGCCTCCCTGTCCATCATCAACTCCCGGAGTTCACTCAGACTCACGTCCACTGAGTCAGTGATGCCATCCAGCCATCTCATCCTCTGTCGTCCCCTTCTCCTCCTGCCCCCAATCCCTCCCAGCATCAGAGTCTTTTCCCATGAGTCAACTCTTCGCATGAGGTGGCCAAAGTATTGGAGTTTCAGCTTTAGCATCATTCCTTCCAAAGAAATCCCAGGGCTGATCTCCTTCAGAATGGATTGGTTGGATCTCCTTGCAGTCCAAGGGACTCTCAAGAGTCTTCAACACCACAGTTCAAAAGCATCAGTTTTGGGGGGCTAAGCTTTCTTCACAATCCAACTCTCACATCCATACATGACCACAGGAAAAACCATAGCCTTGACTAGACGAACCTTAGTTTGCAAAGTAATGTCTCTGCTTTTGGATATGCTATCTAGGTTGGTCATAACTTTTCTTCCAAGGAGTAAGCGTCTTTTAATTTCATTGCTGCAAATAATATATACTAGTTGCTAAAGGGAAACAAGATGCAAAACTTTTCATCTTAGAAGAGTCATAAAACTGTTAAGAAGATTGCAAGAGAAGTGAAAGTGTTAGTTGCTCAGTCATGTCCAACTCTTTGCTATCCCATGGACTGTAGCTCACCAGGCTCCTCTGTTCATGGAATTCTCCAGGCAAGAATACTTGAGTGGGTTGCCATTTCCTTCCCCAGGGGATCTTTCTGACACAGGGATTGAACCCAGGTCTCCCACATTGTGGGTAGATTCTTTACTGTCTGATCCACCAGGGAGCTTCTCTGACAAAGGGGAACATCACTATTCTACCTCTCCAGTAATTCTGCAACCACAGAGAATATAACTTTCACTCTTTTTAGAATATTAAGCAGTCTTTTCTCTGCTTCATCGCTACCTATAAAGTTGAATGATTCATGTAATTAATGAGATAGCACTGATGTGATGTCTATTGGCACATATGTATCAGTTGGACACAAAGTTAAGATCTGCATATGCCTAGGACTGCCTGAATGGTCTAGCAGTTTTTGCCACTTTCGTCAATTTAAGTCTGAATTTGGCAATAAGGAGTTCATGATTTGAGCCACAGTCAGCTCCTGACCTTGCTTTTGCTGACTGTATAGAGCTTCTCCATCTTTGGCTGCAAAGAATATAATCAATCTGATTTTGGTGTTGACCATCTGATGATGTCATTGTGAGGAGTCTTCTCTTGTGTTCTTGGAATAGGGTGTTTGCTATGACAAGTGCATTCTCTTGGCAAAACTCTATTAGCTTTTGCCCTGCATCATTCTGTATCCCAAGGCCAAATTTGCCTATTACTCCAGCTGTTTTTTGACTTCCTACTTTTGCATTCCAGTCCTCTATAATGAAAAGGACATCTTTTTTGGGTGTTAGTTCTAAAAGCTCTTGTAGGTCTTCATAGAACAATTCAACTTCAGCTTCTTCAGTGTTACTGGTCATGGAATAGACTTGGATTATTGTGATATTGAAGGGTTTGCCTTGGAAACGAACAGAGATCATTCTGTCATTTTGAGATTGCATCCAAGTACCGCATTTCAGACTCTTTTGTTGTCTATGATGGCTACTCCATTTCTTCTAAGGGATTCCTGCCCACAGTAGTATATATAACGGTCACCTGAGTTAAATTCACCCATTCCAGTCCATTTTAGTTCATTGATTCCTAGAATGTCATCGTTCACTCTTGCCATCTCCTGTTTGACCATTCCAATTTGCCTTGATTCATGGACCTAACATACCAGGTTTCTATGCAATATTTCTCTTTACAGCATCAGACCTTCCATCACCAGTCACATCCACAGATGGGTGTTGTTTTTGCTTTGGCTCAGTCAAACAGAGTATCTGATGAACCATGGACAGAGGTTCAAGACATTGTACAGGAGACAGGAATCAAGATCATCCTGAAGAAAAAGAAATGCATAAAAGCAAAATAACTGTCTGAGGATGCCTTACAAATAGCTGTGAAAAGAAGAGAAGTGGAAAGCAAAGGAGAAAGGAAAGATGTACCATTTGAGTGCAGAATTTCAAAGAATAGCAAGGAGAGATAAGAAAGGCTTCCTCAGTGATCAATGCAAAGAAAAAGGGGAAAACAATGGAATGGGAAAGACTGCACAATTGCGCTCATCTCACATGCTAGTAAAGTAATGCTCAAAATTCTCCAAGCCAGGCTTCAGCAATACGTGCACCATGAACTTCCTGATGTTCAAGCTTGTTTTAGAAAAGGCAGAGGAACCAGAGATCAAATTGCCAACATCTGCTGGATCATGGAGAAAGCAAGAGAGTTCCAGAAAAACATCTATTTCTGCTTTATTGACTATGCAAAAGCCTTTGACTGTGTGGATCACAATAAACTGTGGACAATTCTGAAAGAGATGGGAATACCAGACTACCTGACCTGCCTCTTGAGAAACCTATATGCAGGTCAGGAAGCAACAGTTAGAACTGGACATGGACCAACAGACTGGTTCCAAATAGGAAAAGGAGTCCGTCAAGGCTGTATATTGTCACCCAGCTTATTTAACTTCTATGCAGAGTACATCATGAGAAACCCTGGGCTGGAAGAAGCACAAACTGGAATCAAGACTGCCAGGAGGAACCTCAGATATGCAGATGACACCACCCTTCTGGCCGAAAGTGAGGAGGAACTGAAAAGCCTCTTGATGAAAGTGAGAGAGGAGAGTAAAAAAGTTGGCTTAAAGCTCAACGTTCAGAAAATGATCATGGCATCTGGTCCCATCACTTCATGGCAAATAGATGGGGAAACAGTGGAAACAGTGTCAGACATTATATTTGGGGGCTCCAAAATTACTGCAGATGGTGACTGCAGCCATGAAATTAAAAGATGCTTACTCCTTGGAAGGAAAGTTATGACCAATCTAGATAGAATATTGAAAAGCAGAGACATTACTTTGCCAACAAAGGTCCGTCTAGTCAAGGCTATTGCTTTTCCAGTGGTCATGTATGGATGTAAGAATTGGACTGTGAAGAAGGCTGAGTGCTGAAGAGTGATTCTTTTTTTAAAATATAAGCTTATTTATTTTAATTGGAGGTTAATTTCTTTATAATATTGTATTGGTTTGAACTGTGGTGTTGGAGAAGACTCTTGAGAGTCCCTTGGACTGCAAGGAGATCCAACCAGTCAGTTTTAAAGGAGATCAGTCCTGGGTGTTCTTTGAAAGGAATGATGCTAAAGCTGAAACTCCAGTACTTTGGCCACCTCATGTGAAGAGTTGACGCATTGGAAAAGACTCTGATACTAGGATGGATTGGGGGCAGGAGGAAAAGGGGACAACAGAGGATGAGATGGCTGGATGGCAGCACCGACTCAATGGACATGAGTTTGAGTGAACTCTGGGAGTTAGTAATGGACAGGGAGGCCTGGTGTGCTGCAATTCATGGGGTCACAAAGAGTTGGAAACGACTGAGCGACTTAACTGAACTGAACTGAGAGATCTCTTCAAGAAAATTAGAGATACCAAGGGAATATTTCATGCAAAAATGGGCTCAATAAAAGACAGAAATGGTATGGACCTAACAGAAGCAAAAGATATTAAGAAAAGGTGGCAAGAATGCACAGAAGAACTGTACAAAAAGGATCTTCATGGCCCAGATATCATGACGGTGTGATCACTCACCTAGAGCCAGACATCCTGGAATGTGAAGTCAAGTGGGCCTTAGAAAGCACCACTATGAACAAAGCTAGTGGAGGTGATGGAATTTCAGTTGAGCTACTTCAAATCCTAAAAGATGATGCTATTAAAGTGCTGCACTCAATACACCAGCAAATTTGAAAAACTCAGCAGTGGCCACAGGACTGGCAAAGGTCAGTTTTCATTCCTATCCCAAAGAAAGGCAATGCCAAAGAAGGCTCAAACTACTGCACAATTGCACTCATCTCATATGCTAGTAAAGTCATGCTCAAAATTCTCCAAGCCAGGCTTCAGCAATATATGAACCGTGAACTTCCAGATGTTCAAGCTGGTTTTAGAAAAGGCAGAGGAACCAGAGATCAAATTGCCAACATCCACTGGACCATCGAAAAAGCAAGAGAGTTCCAAAAAAACATCTATGTCTCTTTTATTGACTATGCCAAAGCCTTTGACTGTGTGGATCACAATAAACTGTGGAAAATTCTGAAAGAGATAGGAATACCAGACCACCTGAGCTCTCAGCCTCTTGAGAAATCTGTATGCAGGTCAGGAAGCAACAGTTAGAACTGGACGTGGAACAACAGACTGGTTCCAAAATTGGACAGGATTACGTCAAGGCTGTATATTGTCACCCTGCATATTTAACTTATATGCAGAGTACATCATGAGAAACGCTGGACTGGAAGAAGCACAAGCTGGAATCAAGATTGCCAGCAGAAATATCAATAACCTCAGATATGCAGATGACACCACCCTTATGGCAGAAAGTGAAGAAGGCTAAAGAGCCTCTTGACAAAAGTCAAACAGGAGAGTGAAAAACTTGGCCTATGGCTCAACATTCAGAAAAGTAAGATCATGGCATCTGGTCCTATCACTTCATGGCAAATAAATGGGGGAACAGTGAAAACTGCAGCTGACTTTGTTTTCTGGGCTCGAAAATCACTGCAGATGGTGATTGCAGCCATAAAATTAAAAGATGCTTACTCCTTGGAAGAAAAGTTATGACCAACCTAGACAGCATATTAAAAAGCAAATACATTACTTTACCAACAAATGTCCATCTAGTCAATGCTATGGTTTTTCCAGTGGTCATGTATCGATGTGAGAGTTGGACTATAAAGAAAGCTGAGCACTGAGGAATTGATGCTTTTGAACTGTGGTGCTGGAGAAGACTCTTGAGAGTCCTTTGGACTGCAAGGAGATCCAACCAGTCCATCCTAAAGGAGATCAGTCCTGGGTGTTCTTTGGAAGGACTGATGTTGAAGCTGAAACTCCAATACTTTGGCCACCTGATGTGATGAGCTGACTCATTGGAAAAGACCTTGATGCTGGGAAAGATTGAGGGCAGAAGAAGGGGACAACAGAGGATGAGATGCTTGGATGACATCACCAACTCAATGGACACAGGTTTGGGTGAACTCGGGAGTTGGTGATGGACAGCGAGGCCTGGCATGCTGCAGTTCATGGGGTCACAAAGAGTCGGACACGACTGAGTGACTGAATTGAACTGAATCTTCAATAGCAGGGTCAGGCAGTGAAAGATGGCAATTTAGTTAAGCAACAGAAGGCAAGGTTACAAGGGATGAAGCTGCCAGGAATACCACAGCAAATATTCGATTTGATCTTTTCTAGTGGTTCTCCTTGGAAGGAAAGTTAGGACCAACCTAGGCAGCATATTAAAAAGCAGAGACATTACTTTGCCAACAAAGGTCCATCTAGTCAAGGCTATAGTTTTTCAGTAGTCATGTATGGATGTGGGACTTAGACTATAAAGAAAGCTGAGCACTTAAGAATTGATACTTTTGAACTCTGGTGTTGGAGAAGACTCTTGAGAGTCCCTTGGACTGCAAGGATATCCAACCAGTCCTTTGTAAAGGAGATCAGCCCTAAGTGTTCATTGGAAGGACTGATGTTGAAGCTGAAACTTCAGTACTTTGGCCACCTGATGTGAAGAGCTGACTCATTTGAAAAACCCTGATGTTAGGAAAGATTGGCAGGAGGAGAAGGGGACAACAGAGGATCAGATGGTTGGATGACATCCCCGACTCAACGGACACGAGTTTGAGTAAACTCCGGGAGTTGGTCATGGACAGGGAGGCCTGGCATGCTGCAGTCCATGGGGTCACAAAGAGTTGGACATGACTGAGTGACTAAACTCACTGAACTGTGTGGTTCTCAAACTTCAGTAAGCATGAAAATTCCTTGGGGAGCATGTCACAAGACAGATTCCTAGGCCCCACTAAAGAGTTTCTGAATCAATAGCTCTCAGATGGGACTCAGAATTTGCTCCAATAAAACCCCAGGTGTTGCTGATACTACCAGCCCTCAAACCACACTTTGAGTAGCATTGACTATGCAATCCTTGATACCTAGTTAGAAGGAAAAATGCATCTCAAGAAAGATAGATCCAGATATTGCCATCTCCCAAAAGATAGGTATCAGGAACAGAAAATCTGTTCCTTGAGATCAATCAGTATTAATGTGTCTGGGAGGCAATAGTGCAACTTCATGTTTCAAAAAAAAAAAAAGTTATCTAGTAGACTGATGACAAAGGCCTGTATAGTCAAAACTATGGTTTTTCCACTAGTCATATAGGGATGTGAGAGTTGGACCGTAAAGAAGGATGAGTGTCAAAGAATTGATTTTTTCAAATTGTGGGACTGGAGAAGACTCTTGAGAGTCCCTTAGACAGCAAGGAGATCAAATCAGTCAATCCTAAAATAATTAAACTCTGAATATTTTTTAAAAGGAAAGAACTGTTGGCTAAAGCTGAAGCTCCAATACTTTAGCTACCTATGGGAAGAGCTATTTCACTGGAAAAGACCGTGACGCTGGGAAAAGACTAAGGGCAGGAGAAGAAGAGGGCAACAGAGGATGAGATGTTTGGATAGCATCACTGACTCAAAGGACATGAATTTGAGCAAACTCCAGGAGATAATGAAGGACAGGGAAGCCTGATATGTTACAGTCCGTGGGAATGCGAAGAGTCAGACATGAGTTAGCAACTGAACACACACACACAGTAGATTGCATCAGTGGCCCGATTCTTCAGCCCTCCTTGTATGTGTCTCTTTCATACCATACGATTTTTCAATTCATCCTGCTAGATAAGCAAAGTATATTTCCCTATCCTTTGGCCTTGGGTTTGACCACATGACTTTCTTTGGCCAATGAAATGTTAGCGACGTGTTGTGACCACAGGCTTGAAAAGCCCTTGCCTTGCTGACCTTCTCTCTTGTGGCTCTTATTACATGCCCCTGCTAACTGACTGGCTTCAGCAAAAGGAGGGTGAGAGACTTGAGAAGCAAGGTCTATCTGCCAGATTGAGCCCAGCTTACATCAGCCAACTGATCCCCAGACATCTGAGTGAGTTCAGCCAAGAGCAACAGAGCCAGCTTGCTAGGATCAGCTTCTTTCAGTCAACCCTCAGTGGACTGACAACAGATCTACAAGAATAAATACTTGTATATTAGCCACTGAGTTTGACACAGTTTTCATGCAGCACGTTTTGTGACACTAGCAAACTGATGTAGCATTCTAAGGTTGTCTTTGGCAGCCAGGACTTGGCAAATAGCAGGAGGCATCCACCGCCATATAGAATTGAAATCTGAACAGACCTGTGAGGTTGATAAGGACTACTTTCTAGAGCCATACCTTCTAGGAGACTTTAGAAATTAAGAGTAAATCTTCAGGAAGCCCTAGACCCAATTCTGTGATTTTTTTTTTTAAACTGAGGCTCAAAGAAAATATGGTAACATAGTATCAATAACAGGTTAGAATCAGGTTTCTAAAACCTGAGCTTTGTTTTCAGACTTTACAGTTTTTTCTTTTGAAAGGAAATTAAACCTTTTTTGAAAACTGCTAAGACAGTCATCCAGTACTGTGTTTCCCACTTCCCTTCATTTGCTCAAGCCTATGAAAATGTCACTAATAATTAGGATTAGAAGGAATTAAAGTTCATATTTTTAGGATACTTATTATACCAGAGCTGATAGTAACTGTGGCCAGTAAGAATGATAATAACCATAATGCCCTGCAAAGAAAACAAATTGCACCATTAGATGAGAAGCATTTGTTCATAAGAGATAGAACCATATGCAGCAGGTTTTCATTTCTTCCTTATTTACACGATTGTTCAAAAAAAATTTAAATAAGCTATATTATTTTTATAAGGATAACTTAAAAAAAAAAACTGGGCGTTGATATTTCTTGCTTTTGTTTTCCTTGGAAAGTGTGGAAAAGATGACTCCAGTTCTTCTAAGGTTGACCTGTGGCCCATTTTCACTCCATTAAGTAGCAAGAAAATGAAGCCTTCCCAGCAGGTACTGATTCATATAGGATCTTTTTGGCCATAAATTGACATTTTTAGAGAAACTGATCTCCAAACATTAAAGTGATCAAGATCATAAAAATGTCTCTGCTCCCAACTGATGTTAGGTATAGTAGGAAGATCATGAATCAGAAGGCTTGGAGCCTACATAATAACATTACTTAGTAATAAAATAATAATCAGAGCTATCATTTTTAAATATTTACTCCATGGATGGTATTGTGCAATGCATTTTTCATACATTATATAAAAACATTCCTTTGCCACCACACACACATTACATAAAAACATTCTTTTGAGTATTAAGATTGCCTTTACATAAGTATAGAAACCGAGATAAAGTAATCTGCCCAAGATGACAGAAAGAAAAAATGGCAGAGTCAGGATTCAAAACCAGTCTTTTCTATTCCTAAGGCTACACTTCACTACCAGTTCATGACAGCCTGGGATGACTTTATATGGTTTGGACAAGCATTCTTTGCCTCTGAGATAGTTTCCTCACTTTTAAGCTCTGGACAATAGCAGTACCCATCTTAGAGAATTTTGAGAGGATAATACATACAGAAGATCTCTTTCAACTACAAAATACAAAGGTTGGAGAGTCAGAATTCTAGTGTGGTCTGTTTGTTCTGTGGTAGAGGGCAGAGAGAGGAAGGTCAATATCTCTTGTAGATTCCCTCCACGAAGTGGACAGAAGATTGTAGGGGAAATTGTTCAAAGAACGTCCAAAGCCAACCCCTCAGGTCCCAGCTCATATTCACAGAACTATAAAAAGTTAGAATCAAGAGGAAACTTGGTAGCCATATGCTAACACTACTCAACCTTCCTCTCTTGGTAGATTTCACAAAAGAGGCATCAGAGACTATGAAATTCAAGTGTCCCTTAGTAGCAGAACCAGAGGCAGCACCTGGGGCTTTAGGCACTACCACACTTTTCATGACACAAGATTCTCTCTTCAGTCACTTCCACACCATTCTTGTTCAATGACCAATTAACACTCACTCATAAAGTTGCATGTCCTGCTCTAATTCCATGGAAAAACCAATCCCATAAAAAAGGAGTAGCACATCCAATGTCATATTTAATCTTCAAAAGCCTCTTGGCATTTCCAAACTGAATAAAATTGGAAAAGCAAACTTTAATAAGAAATAAATTTTGCTTTCTCTCAATCTGTCCCTGCAGAGAAAACAAAAGGCACCTCTTTATGCAGTATTTGAATATGTCAATTTATTTTTTGGAGATTTTTTGATATTGTGTTTTTGGCTGTGCTGGGTCTTTGTTGTTGCACAGGGTCTTGCTGCAGTTGCAGCGAGTGGGGGCTACACCCTAGTCGGCAGTGCACTGGCTTCTCTTTGCAGCAGCTTTTTTGTTGCAGGGCATGGGCTCTCGGGTGCATGGCCTTCAGCATTTGTGACACATGGACTCAGTTGCTCTGTGGCATGCGGCATCTTCAAAGAGCAGGGATTGAACTCATGTCCCCTGCATTGGCAGATGGATTCTTAACCACTGGACCACCAGGGAAGTTCCTGAATATGTCAGTTTCTAAGGATTTTTTTTTTTTCCTTCCAACCAGTAACACTCCTAGCTAATCCAAATCAACCTTAATGGTTACACTAGGGAACTGCTGCTGCTGCTGCTAAGTCGCTTTAGTCGTGTCTGACTCTGTGCGACCCCACAGACTGCAGCCCACCAGGCTCATCTGTCCCTGGGATTTTCTAGGCAAGAATACTGGAATGGGTTGCCATTGCCTTCTCCAACTAGGACACTGGGAAGAGAGAAATGTTTCAGGAAAAAGCATGAGAAATATCAGGCAACTGCCATATTCTAATGCTCTGAGGCATTCACAGCCAAGTACCCAGCCCACTTGCCCCGAGAGGGCTATGAACAACCTTAACATCCAGTTCAATTTATACTTTGCCAAACGTTTAGCTTTGGCACATCTGTGTAAGAACAAGATCCAAGAGTTTCAGACAATGTGCTCTCTCAAGCTCCATCTCCCACATTTTATTTTATTTATAAATGGACAAACAATTTATGGTTGCAATGTTAAATTCAAAGAAGGGGCTGTGAACTTGGCATTTACATCAGGTCAGGCAGTGGCACACCACAACAAACAATAACGCAAACAAGAAACAAAGGGTCAGGGTTGTGTAGAGGATTTTGTTTTGTTTCCTATTATACGTAGGGATTAATAATAAACTCAGTGGGGCCTTCCCATAATGTATGCCCCATTCAAAGTCAGTGTGACCTAGTAATCATCTGCCCACCCTCAACTGTGGGAAGGAAAAGGCCATTAACAATACATTTCAAATGAGGAAATGGAATACATAGACAGTTAATGAAGTGAAAAAATGTGTAAGGTACATAAGCTTTTTCTTCTTGGTTGAAGGTTTTTTCCTTAGTTTCTTCTGATAAGAAGGTTCAAGGTTACCTAGAGCTCTAATGAGTAAAACATTACCCATCAATATGGATCAAAAGAAAATAATAAATCAGGGGCCAATCATTTGCTGAGCCAACCTTCTCAATTAATCCTGAATTGGGGCAAAGGAGCCTAACAGTATTTTTTAATAGATTATTTTTTCAGGGAAGTCTTAGGTTCACAGCAAAACTGACTGAAATGTACTGAGTTCCCATACATGCCCTGCCCACACACATGCATAGCCTCCCCACTACCAACATCTCTCACCAAAGTGATATATTTGTTGCAATCAGTGAACTTATACTGGGACATCATTATCACCCACAGCCCATAGTTTATATTAGGGTTCACTCTTGTTCTTGTACATTCTACCCACTGCTGCATGCTTAGTTGAACAGTCATGTCCACCTCGGCAAACCCCATGGATTTTGGCAAATGTACAGTAGCAAGCATCCACCATTTTCGTATATAGAATAGTTACTTTCATGTCTTTTCAGGGAAGATTGGGGTTTTTTAGTGCTGAATCATGTTCCATTGTCTGGATGTACCATACTTTAAGGATATCTTGGTTGTTTCCAAATTTACCGAAATATGAGTAAAGCTGCTTCACACCTCCATAAGCAGGTTTTTCCATGCATACACATTTTCAATATCTTTGAGTAAATAGCCAAGGAGTGTTATCGCTGAATCATAAGAAACTGCCACACTGACTTTCACAGTGACAGTACTATTTTGTATTCCTGGTAGCAGTGAGTGAGAATTTTTGTTGGTCTACAAGCTTCCCAGCACTTAGTGTATTTGGGCCATTCTAATAGCTGGGTAGTGGTATGTCATTGCTTTCACTTATAATTCTCTAAGGACATATGATATTGAGCGTGTCTTCACATGCTCATCTGTCGTTTTCTTTAGTGAGGTATCTTTTGTCTATTTTTTAGTTGAGTTGTTCATTTTCTTATTGTTGAGTTTGAAGTGTTCTTTGTGTATTTAGACAATAGTCCATTGTCATATGCGTGTTTTGCAAATATTTTCTCCAAGTCGGTGACTCGTCTTCTCATTCTCTTTAAAGTTTTTTGATTTGGGGGATTTTGTTTTGGGTTTTGTTTTGAATTTGAATCTGTCACATGCTTTTATTTTAGGATGTTATAAAACAAAACTGTTGCAGACAAACAGCTTATTTTCCTTAGCCTTAGTTTACTTATCCATAAAATGGGGCAAATAATATATCTACCTTAATGGGTTTTCTGAGTAATAAAATAATCATACATATAAATGTTGGCTGGTAATTATAGATGCAGAGCCAGTTACAGAGCAGATCCTTAGGAAATTAAACAAAGTGAAAAATTTACTTCAGGTAAATCTATTCTATCCTTATAGTGTACTGTACTAAAATTTCTCCTCAAGTGCCTGCTCCCACACTATATAATCAACATCTTGGGATTACGGACTATATCTACTTTGCAGAGTCAAGGATAATGTATGCCTGAATAGTAAATATACACGTGAAATTTGAGCTGGCACTCACTTGGCCTTTGGCCTTAGAGAATCCATTGCACCTCCCCATGCCTCATTCTCCCCATCTACCCATGAAGGCAGTGAACTACAGTTCCTCCAAGATCCCTACCTTCATTCATTCAATGAATGAAACTAATCTATGTCTCATATTTTACATGGGAGGCATCTTTAAGGGATATTAACTCCCTTCCACCTAGATAACTTCCTCTTCCCATATTTTGGAAAAGAATTTCATAATCTTGACCAATACTTGGACTGTTTCTAAATTTAGAAGAGCAAGTCTGCTCACACACACACACACAGGCACACAAAAAAAGTTAAGGTGTGTGATTCACCTTCTGTATCCTTCACATTTTATTGTCTGCACATATCTGATCCCTGTTCCCTGTGATTGACTGCATAGACTTGTCTTACTTTTGTAAAAGAGATAAGAATTAGCCAAAGACTAGAACTCAGATGAGGAACCTCAGAAGGATGGAATTTCAACTAAAGAAAAAAAATCAGAGGAGAGTAATATCCACTTCTGGAATTTCTTTCCAGAGTTGCCAAAAGGTGATTCATGATAGCAAAAAAGAAAAATCAGGCACCCTTCCCAGCAAGAGCTGACCAGCTGACCAAGAGCTGACCAACTCTAAAGCTGACCAGGATCTCTACACAAGATTTTTGTTAAGATGCAATATAATCAACCTAGACCATTTTCTGGGCCACTGGCTTTGGTAAATTATACCAGTTTTTTATAACACACCCAAACACCTCTTGCTTCAAGGTCTACACGATCTACACCAGGAAGAGTAATCCTTTTCCACTCTTTGCCAAGTCAGAGCAAGCAGGTCCAAGTGGACTACCATTTTTACCTTGGCCACAAAAGAAATAATATGAACAATGAGTTTAGGAACAAAATAATGAAAGCCTGTGGCAACGTTTTTGATAGATGCTATCCAGATATAAATATTTGCAACTATAAAGGTTTATAAGACTTGATAGTGAGGCTATGAAACTACGTCAACTGTATACAATAGTGTTCTGTGGGTTATTTTGTTCAAATAGATTTTTAATCACATTCAAATAATTTAAACTGTATTTAGAAAAATAAGATACAGAATTTAATATGTAATCATTAAGTTATATGACACAGAAGATCACAAAAATTTAACTCATGCTGCGGATTAATTTATTTTTTATTTTCTACATATATCAGAAGGGAGCCTCCCTGACTACCTTTATGCATTTTTGTGAACTTATAAATGCACCATTAGTCAGAAAAGTTATAGGCCAATTATCACCTTTTTAAAAAATTTACTCATGTAATAGCACCTAGGTGAATATCTACTGCATCACGGAATGTCTGCTCAGTCATGTACCAGGAAAGATTCACACATGTCTATTTGGCTCAAGCCTTTGGCATACCTCAGTAGTCACTTATTCAATATAATTAAACCAGTGACATGTAGCATTCTACAGATAGCTTTGATGTTTGCTGCAAGTTTGAGGTTGACCTTTCTACTGAAGTTTAGAAAAGCAAGCACTTATTAGATGTGGTTATGACTCAATTTTAAAGCCAGAGACTTTTTCTACTGCTTCTCTTTTAAGTTTCTGGATCAGTTTAATTGAAGAATGTCCTCAGCTAAATGCATGCCACTAAAAACAGTGACCATTACAGCCATGTATCTGCATGAGTCAGGATTCCATGATGTGGTAAACTAAACTAGATAGAAATAAGTTAGATGCTGAGTAATGTAAAGCTACAAATGTTAGTTATAAGCTCAGATTTCAAGTTTTGGTGTTGATTAATACAGCTTCATTATTCTCGTGTATTGGCGTTTTAATACTCAATGTTTAAAATTTGGGATTTAAAATATTATAGAATTATAAGCAATTTTAAATAACTGTATCTTAGAATTCTACATAAAATTTCATTTTTAGGAAAGAATTTTTGCTGCTGAAAAAATTAAATCACTAGAGTGGTGGAACAAACAGTACAACTTGGATTTATATCCTATTTCTGCCATCTACTATCAATGTAACATTAGAAAAATTATTTAACTTCTCTAAATTTCTCTTTTGTGAAACTGGGATAATAACCAATAACTTGCAATAGAATAACTTTCCTATGTTGACATATCCATGAGGACATGCAACCACTGGTTGGTAAATATGGACAACAGTTCAAATTATCATGGATCCTGCCCAACATAACTGCTCTAGGCAGCCTCCTCCACCTGCCCTTGGGATCTCTCAAAATGTTAAATATTATCAAATAAGGAAGAAAAACTCAGAACAGTCTTAGAATTTTTCATAGTCATCCTTGATGCATACAAATTTCTAAGGAAAACTTGTGTTCCAAGATTTTACACATTTGATGTAGAGATATAAAAGATATGAAAATATGCTAAAACATTAAAGATAGAGTTTTTATCCAATATAGCAGCCATTAGCCACACAAAGCTATTTAAATTAATTTAATTAGGATTAAATAAAATGTAAAATTCAGTTTTTCAGTCACACTAGCCTCATTTCAAGTATTCAGTAGCCACATATAGCCACATAGTTACTATATAAGAGCTCAAGCATATAAAATACAGGAGCCGTTTATTCAATTAACAAAAAGGAGAATCAAAATAAATCACTCAAGACTATAAAAGTTATGGTTGTGGAAAAGAATGCAAATATAACTTATGATGTTACAATGACAATGCAACAATAGCAAGATAGAAATTGGAGGGGAAAGTGTAAAGTCTAATTTTCTCATCTTTAAAGGAAAAGCAAAGTTGAAACACAGAGCTAAAAAATAAAATCAAGTCTTTTTTACTCTATCAATACTGTTTTGATGAAAAATTTTAAAGGGACACTTTAGGAAGCCCCATATTTGCATTAAACAGAGGTTTATCTAAATATCAGCAATTACCTCAGTTTTAGCCTTTCTTGCTGAAACATAATGCTAATATGTCTAGAATGATGTATAACAACTGTTAATGGTAGTTATTTTGAGATGTGAAATTTTTAGAATTTTTTTAACTTTCTTTTTGTAGTTTTGAGTTTTGATTGACATTTTTATAATGAGCACTTTAAAAGTTTTTGCAAACACAATCAAATTATTCTTTAAAAATATATGCTTTAAATAAAGTTAAAAAGAATATGGAGAAACATAAAAAAAATAAGGCACTTTAATAAATAAGAATGTAAAACTGGAAACACTTTATGATAATAAAAATATGCACACATCTGGATAAGAATTAGGCAACATTTGAAAAATGAAAAGTAGTCTTATTGAAGCTTTTCCTTGAAACTTTTGGTATATTTTTAACAACATAATTACATAATTTTGAATTGTTTTACCAGGAGCAGGGCTTCACTGTTATCAACCTGGTTTACATGGCAACTGAACTAATCACCTTTGCCTTCCATTACAAGCAGTCATCTAAGCACTTGAAAGAATGTAAGTTAAAGGGATAGAAGAAACATTTTTGAGTTTCAGGGTTAAATGGACAGATTATGGAATGCAGTACCTGCTAGAATTGGCAGGTTTTTGTGGAGGGAAGCCCTCTGCAGGGTTGAGAGAGCAGCTGTAACAGATTCATATGTAATAAAAATCATAAGAGATCCCATGGGAGATGCTTAGAGAATACCAGGCAGTTTCATGACATTTTGAACTACTTTCGAGATTCACCAACCAAGAGCATAAGTTTGCATGTCAACATGGAAAGGTTTTTCAGAAACTTAGTAACTGCTATGTATATATAGTGTATACACGTGTGTGCATGTGTAGCCGTTCAGTCATGTCCAACACTTTGTGACTCCATGGACTGTAGCCCACCAGGCTCCTCTGTCCATGAGATTCTCCAAGCAAGAATACTGGAGTGAGTTGCTATTTCCTTCTCCCGGGGATCTTCCCGACCCAGGGATCAAACCTGGGTCTTCCGCATCACAGGCAGATGCTTCACCCTCTGAGCCACCAGGGAAGCATATACACATACACATAGTTTATTAATGAGAGAACTTTTAGATAACATTTTGTTCATGCCTTCTTGTCTAATTTTTGTAGACTAGAGCATCTATAAAAGAAGGACATATTCAACACTATTCAATAATTCCACCCTCCATGCCCTCTGCTGATACTGCTTCCTTAGCCTAGAATAATTTGCTACTATTCTCTCTCTTAAAATTTCAAAAGCACCTTAAATTCAAGGTTCAGGTCAATGCTGCTTCATTTAGGAAGGCTTCTTATGTCCCAGCTAGGAAAAAATCCTTCTTTCCTTTAATCTCTGATATCCTATTCATCCCTTATTAATTTACATTATGATAATGATGACAATTTCAAGAAAATTAGAGATACCAAGGGAACATTTCATGCAAACACAGGCACAATAAAGGACACAAGTAGTATGGAGCCAACAGAAGCAGAATACACAGAATAACAATACAAGAAAGATCTTAATGACCCAGATAACCACGATGGTGTGATGACTCATCTAGAGCCAGACATCTTGGAGTGCAAAGACAAGTGGGCGTTAGGAAGCATTACTATAAACAAAGCTAGTGGAGGTGATGGAATTCCAGTTGAACTGTTTCAAATCCTGAAAGATGATGCTGTGAAAGTGCTGCACTCAATATGCCAGCAAATTTGGAAAACTCAGCAGTAACCACAGGACTGGAAAAGATCAGTTTTCATTCCAATCCTAAAGAAGGGCAATGCCAAAGAATGTTCAAACTACTGCACAATTGCACTCATTTCATACACTAGCAAAGTAACGTTCAAAATTCTCTAAGCGAGGCTTCAACTTTATGTGAACTGAGAACTTCCAGATGTTCAAGCTAGTTTTGGAAAAGGCAGAGGAACCAGAGATCAAATTGCCAACATCCGCTGGATCACACAAAAAGCAAGGGTATTCCAAAAACATCTACTTCTGTTTCATTGACTATGTCTAACTATGTGGATCAGATCAAACTGTAGAAAGTTCTTAAAGAGATGAGAATACCAAACCGCTTTATCTGCCTCCTGAGAAACCTATATGGACATCAAGAAGCAACAGTTAGAACCAGAGATGAAACAATGGACTGGTTCAAGATTGGGAAAGGAGTACATCAAGGCTGTATATTGTCACACTGCTTATTTAACGCGTATGCAAAGTACATTGTACGAAATGCCAGGGTGGATGAAGCACAAGCTGGAATCATGATGGCCGGGAGAAATATCAGTAACCTCAGATATGCTGATGACATCACCCTTATGGCAGGAAGTGAAGGGGAAATAAAGAGCCTTTTGATGAAAGTGAAAGAAGAGAGTGAAAAAGCTGGCTTAAAACTCAACATTCAAAAAATGCAGATCATGGCATCTGGTCCCATCACTTCATGGCAAATAGATGGGGAAACAATGGAAACAGTGATGGACTTTATTTTGGGGGGCTCCAAAATCTCTGCAGATGGTGACTGCAGCCATGAAATTAAAAGATGCTTGCTCCTCGGAAGAAAAGCTATGACAAACCTAGACAGCGTACTAAAAGGCAGAGAAATTACTTTGTCGACAAACGTCAGCTAGTCAAAGCTATGTTTTTCCAGCAGTCATGTACGGATGTGAGAGTTGGACCATAAAGAAGGCTGAATACCAAAGAACTGATGCTTCTGATTTGTGGTGTTGGAGAGGACTCTTGAGAGCCCCTTGAACTGCAAGGAGATCAAACCAGTCAATCCTAAAGGAAATCAATCCTGAATATTCACTGGAGGGACTGATGCTGAGGCTGAAGTTCTAATACTTTGGCCACCTGATAGGATGAGCTGATTCACTGGAAAAGACCCTGATGCTGGGAAAGATTGAAGGTAGGAGGACAAGGGGATGACAGAGGATGAAATGGTTGGATGGCCTCACTGATTCAATGGACCTGAGTTTTAGCAAGCTCTGGGAGATGGTGAAGGACGGGGAAGTCTGGCATGCTGCAATCCCTGGGGTTGCAAAGAGTCGGTCACAACTGAGGGACTGAACAACAATGATGATAGCTGTCATACATATCTTATCTTCTCTACTGGATCACAAGCAATCTAAAGCCAAGATTTAAGTCAGATTTACTTCTACAACTCCCTTTTCTCATCTAGGGCCTTGGAGGGTAACTTGAATATAGAGTATTATATAAATGTAGGAATAAGATACTTACAATGTATTTATTAATACAAATATTTACAAAATATCTTCCATGCAATAGTCTTGAAAGTTGCTTCTCAAAAAATGTGTTCTCTGTTCAAGTAAACTTGATAAAGCTGACATAATTCCTTTTAGAACATTTATAATGAATATTAAAATTACTGAGAAGTCTAATGGTAAAGAAACTTATTGTACTCCTCAGCTTCTTATTTCCCACAGAATCCTATTCTTTGTTTCTTTTCTTTTTTTGTAAGGATTACACTATATCAGACACCATTACTTCCTCTCCTACATATTCTGGAGCCCTCCTAGAGATCACCTGTGGAAACTTTCCTTAAAAGCCGCTTCCTACATCTGTCTGTCTGAAGGCATTCTTGGTCGCTGGAGCATGTTCAGCATGTCCATCAGTTCAGGAAGTCCCAGGAAGTTACTCTCTGGCGTAACCTATAAGAGGATACGACGTGACGTGAAAGTTGCTCAGCTGTGTCCTACTCTTTGCGACCCCATGGACTTTAAGAGGAGAGTTGGTAAATAGCTACTGCAACTCCTTTAACTCTCAGTAGGGTAATTCTGAGTTATGTTCCATAGAGTATCTCAAAAATACAGAATTGAGAAAAACAAAATAAAGCAAAAGGACTAAAGATAGCTTGTGTGCTGTCTGATCAGAATGATGTTGCTCAAGAAATTTAGGTGGCTTAGATTCAGCATGAAAGCGGCTGGAAAAGACACAACTCTATTTTCCTGAGAGGACATGAACAATTCAAGTTGTTACACAAAATATCTGTTATACAAAATTATCTTTACTCCTTGTCACTATAAATATCTTATTTCTTTTAACATCTTTCTCTCCAAAAGGTAACCAAAATAGCTAGCATAAAACATGAACAAATGAAATGGAATTCCAATCAAACTTAATTTTAAGATATTAGGAAAATTTTCAACCTATCTAAATTCTTTAAACTCTCAGGACTTTGAGGGCCCTGGGATTCAGTTCAAGTCCAAGTGACTACTGGTGTTGTTCACGGAGGCCCGTCTAATACACCACCTTCACCCATAAAATTTTCCTGATCTTATTCCTAGCCATACATGATCTCTGCCTTCTTTAAATCCTTAGAACTTTTTATGCTGATGTTAATGCATTTGGCTCACATTATGTTTCTTACTTAAATGCCAGCAGCTAGATCAGGAACTATGGCAGGCACAATTGCATGTCCCCTCGCTTCTCTCTGGTAAGAGGTGCCCACTAAGTATTTGTTGAAATGCTGAATCTTGGGAAGACCCATTAGTCTTTGTAGAAAATGGTAAGAAAAGAAATTATTTTTAAATATTTCTTCAAGCCTCTTCCTACTAATTTGGACGCAGAACTAATTGAAAATTTCAAGTGAATACTTGTTCCTTCAATTAGGATATCTTTATGAAAAATTCCAAAATAGGCCAAGCTTTTATTCCTTCTTTCTGTATCTTCTCAACCCAGGTCCTCAATGCTCTCAAACTGCTTCTTTGCTGCCAAACATAACATTTTATGCTTCTTCCTAAACCAAATAGCTCCTTAAGCTTCTAATACTTTACTATTTCATCATTAATGCTGACCTTTCCTGTATTCCTTTCTTATAGCATTCTGAATCCTAATAGAGACAATAACAGTGCCTCTTTTACCAAAAATTTGTGGGGACATTAATGCGTGTTAGCTTACTAAAGTATGATTCTTCATTACTACTATCCTTGATATAAATTATTTAAATATTATCCCTTATCAAGTAACTTATACAAGAAAATCAGGTACTGTGATTATCCATAACAGAAGATTTAGACCAGGGATCCCGAAACCCTGAACCATGAACAGGTAGCAGTCTGTGGCATGTTAGGAACTGGACCACACAGAAGGAGGTGAGTAGCTGGCTAGCAAGCAAAGCTTCACCTGTATTTAGAGCCACTCCCCATCTCTCCTATTACTGCCTGAGCTCTGCCTCCTGTCCAATTAGTGGTAGCATTAGATTGTCATAGGAACACGAACCCTACTGTGAACTACTCTGTGAAAGGGATCAAATCACACACTCATTACAAGAATTACCCCCAAATAATCTCCCACCCCTGAGTCCTTAGAAAAATTGTCTTCCACAAAACTGGTCTCTGATGCCAAAAAGGTCGGGGACTACTGATTTAGATAGATAAGTTTGTCCAGGTACCTTAAAATTACACCAGTTCAGTTATGACCATAGGTAGCCATACAAATTGTATCCTACATAACTCTTTTTATATCATTCACACCAACTACAATCTGAACAGTTCCCCCTTCAGTTGTACAGTATACAACCAATACAACCACACACAGTAGCTCTTTACCAATACACAGCTGTTCATTTTCCTGTGTTTTGAGGTCCAACCCACCCTTTTTCTACTCTAATTACTTATTTCTGGTTCACTTCAGTTCAACCAGAGATAATGTATGTGTATGTGCTTGGTCTCTTAGTTGGGTCCAAATCTTTGTGACCCCATGTACTGTATGTAGCCTGCCAGGCTCCTGTCCATGGGTTCTCCAGTCAAGAATACTGGAGTGGGTTGCCATGCTCTTCTCCAGGGTGATCTTTCCAACCCAGGGATCAAACCCAGGTTTTCCACGTTGTGGGCAGATTCTTTACCATCTGAGCCACCAGGGAAGCTCAAATTGTATGTTTAAAAATACTAAATATGTGGTCAATTTACATTTCCCCTAAAAGAAAATGAACCCAGAGAGGCCTATATTTGACTTTAGGTAGTTTTAAAAAAGTATATTGTTTTCCAACCCCAGGTGTTAATTGTATAAATGGCATAATGGTATAAAGAGAAGGCTCTCAAGCTTCCTTTGAATAAAATTCTGCTATTTAATTTATTTTTAGCCAAAATCCTCTGATTTTTCTTCAAGTATATACACTATCCCAAGAACTTTTGACCTCTGAGATTTCTTCAAGGCCTTCTTTGAACCTTAATGTTCTTCATTAGTATTTTTTAGTATAGCTACAACAATAGCATTTTAAATCCTATTAGTGAGGGTGTCAGCAGTGCACTTGGCCTTTAAGAAGAATTTAGTATTCAGCCTGATGAATGTGAATTTAGGAGCTGAATCCTCATTCCTTGCTCACACAGGGTCTGAAACCTCACCACTACAGCTGTGCCCAGCCTGTGTTTAAGTAGGCAAAAACTCCAACTGAAAATCTACTTTCTCCTATTTCTCTCCCACCTAGATTTAATTCTGTACAGCCTATCAGAGTTACAAATGAAGGTTTTAAATTCTAGGCATTGAAAGGTATTTGGACTACAGCATGCTCTTTTCCAATGCATTTCAACCAAGGAATCCCATTTAATTCCAAGTCAGTGAAATAAAAAGCTACATTGATTAAAACTCTTGAGATTCAGATCAACTTTTAAGGAAGCCCTGAATCTTTTTAACATCTTCTTCCTTACCAGCAAAGGTAATACATCTTTAAATAATTTGTAAGTGTGTTAGAACTGCCACACAGTTACTGAGAATGCTCCTTCCGTAAATAGGGGCTGCAGGTTTCATATTTCAGACAGCTGTCATCCATTAAATATTTTAATATTGAGAGGAATTAACTTTCAAATCAATAGCAATGATGAAAAAATTATCTTGGTAGCCTGGGCAGACGATGTCAGAGCATAACTTGTCATTTTCTAATTCAGCTGCTTCCATTTGATTTGGAATTAGAACTAGACCTCAGAAACCAGAGCTGCAGCATCCTCACACAAAAGCTGTTTCAAATTATGTGCAGCAAGTTTTTAAGCACATTAGCAAGTAGAACAAGCTGTCCTCATGCTAACTGGCCTTGCTTTGTTCTTGATGGTGGAAAATCTCGCTTTAACTGCCCTCTAATTTGTTGCAGAATGCTACTGCACCAGCAGCTGCCTTGGCACAGGATTAAACACAAAAGAAAACATTATTTTTCCACACAAATTATTAACAGTGCCAAAAGCCACAAAATCCTTTCTTGAAGAAAAAAAAAAATCTTTTCTTCTCATCCCCTTTCTTTTCCCTCCCCTATAAAACCTGCAATGAATTACACCTCAGTGGGGTCTTTTGAGATACACCCTCTCCACACACTTTCAGTATAAACATACAGAAAGGGTACTTCATTCTGTTTTTGATAAAACACAAAAGATTCAAAAATGGGATAAGGGGAACTTTCCATTGCACATATAATAAATATGTCAATGAATGAGGACCCCCGAGGGGCATATACACAGGATCATTGGGAAACCTACTTGCCTAGTACCACAAACACTTGTTCAAAAGCTCCAGGAGAAAGGAAACACATAAAGTCAGACTCCCTCTGTTCTAATCTTGGTCTGCTTACAGCTATTTCTGTGTAGCACTTAAACATCTTACCAAAGGGAAGGATTGGCTTGATTGCTGCTTCAGAGGGAAATTTATTAATGATGTCTGCAAATAATTGTTGAAAGGACAATTGTGCCTGCTCTCACTATCTTTCTCATTCATTGGGCTTGCCATACTGATTCTTTTATTTAATTTACATTTGTTAGGGAATACCATGAGGACCTTGGAGGTCAATGCATTCCTGAGTCCTGGCTCTGAGGAAGCCTTAAAGACAATGCTTACTTTTTTCAAGAAAGGAAAGGCAAGCAGTGCCTGTTGGCACATTTCAGGCAAGACCATCGCCTTTTATGCTGTGAGGGGTGAGAACAGCTTAGTGGTCCAGATATCACAAATGTCTGTCCGATAGACCCCTGCCATCTTCTCATCATCCCTTGTAACTAGGAGATTCTGGCATTCGATGAGCAATAATGAAGTCCATCAGGTGACCTCAGTGTCATCTGTGAAAGAGGCTCTCAGTGGAGTGGAGGGCAAAGACAGCCTAAGACGGAAGTGAGGCTGACCACTATACTCTTAAGAAGTACCTTCACATAGCTTACATCCTCATCGATCTCTCAATTTGCATTCTGATCCTGGCAAAATCCTGGCCCTGTAATGTTCCTGTACAAAATTTTCTTCCTCTCATTATGAAAACTCTAGAAATAGACTGGCACGGTGGCATGGCAGTGGTACATACAAATTTCTACCACACACTTTTTACTCTTCAAGGTGAAGGAACTAAAAGACAGGCATCCTGAAAATCTCCATGAGAAATGGCTACCATGGAAATTTCCTGATCCAGGTTCGAAGCTACTTTCTGGCCATAATGTTTTCCTAGATGTGCCTTTCTCTTTAATTGTGCTGTCTTTTAGCATTCTTACTACTCACTCTCTTGATGAGCTATGTCGACTCTCAAAAAATGGTCGGATGCAATGATTTGAAAAGGCATGCATCCAAAGCTGCTTTTATTAAAAATTTCATTAAGGGATTTGCAACCTTCTCTTTGCTTTCTGTTCCAGCTTCTCTCTGAGCTGCAAGTCAGAACAGTTCACCCAGAGGCATTCACTGAAAATTCATCACACATCATCAGTTATTAAGCACACGACTCTCTGGGAGTAAGGAAATAAACAGCCAAGAATTCTGAGCCACCTGTTTGTACCTTAAATGCACATGGTCAAGCAAAGTGTCTTAAATTTAGGACTAAATTAAATTCTGCTAAGTGTAAGTGATATACTTAAAGAGAAAATTAATTTGCGTTTTCACACAAATGTGTTATCATTAAGGTCCATTTTCTGACTTTTTACTCAACCATGCAGACCATACACAAAAGGAAGAAATTGAGATTTTTTTTTCAATTCTTTAATTAATGTTTCAGTTCTTTCCACGAGTGTGTATGTTGCTTCTGAGTTACTTCTAATACATGCATTAAATGCCAGCTCTGTTTTTGTTGTTTGAATATATTCTCTTAGAAGCATTATTAACTGTGTCTTCCTTATATATATTTTTTAAGCTTGCTCTTTCAGGTCAATTCAGTCGCTCAGTCGTGTCCAACTCTTTGTGACCCCATGGACTGCAGCATGCCAGGCCTCCCTGTCCATCACCAACGCCCAGAGTTTACCCTAACTCATGTCTACTGAGTCAGTGATGCCATCCAATCATCTCATCCTCTGTTGTCCCCTTCTCCTCCTGCCCTCAATCTTTCCCAGCATCAGGGTCTTTTCCAATGAGTCAGTTCTTCGCATCAGGTGGTCAAAGTACTGGAGTTTCAGCTTCAGCATCAGTCCTTCCAATGAATATTCAGGACTGATTTCCTTTAGGATGGACTGGTTGGATCTTCTTGCTGTCCAAGGGACTCTCAAGAGTCTTCTCCAACACCATAGTTCAAAAGCATCAGTTTTTCGACACTCAGCTTTCTTTATAGTCCAACTCTCACATCCATATATAACTACTGGAAAAACCACAGCTTTGACTAAATGGACCTTTGTTGGCAAAGTATTGTCTCTGCTTTTTAATACACTGTCTAGGTTGGTCATAACTTTTCTTTCAAGGAGCAAGTGTCTTTTAGTTTCATGGCTGCAGTCACCATCTGCAGTGGTTTTGGAGCCCCAAAAGATAAAGTCTGCCATTATTTCCACTGTTTCCCAATCTATTTGCCATGAAGTGATGAACTTACATATTTTTTAAGCTTGTTCTTTAAAGACTAATAATTGAGAGATAATATAAAATATCTGGTGCTAATACAAAGAAAGTCTTAAATTTCCCATTGGTTTCTCCCTCCCCTATTTATATCTCTCCCCCTACCATCTCTTGGATACAATACCAAACAGAAGATAACCAAATAATGCCAGACGTTTCTCCTCCTCCAGATATCACTGTACCTCACAATTCTCTGTACCAGGCTATAGAATCATGGTTTTCAGTGCGTGGTCCCTAAACTAGCAACTTCAGCATTACCTGGGAATTTGCCAGCCAGGCAAATTCTTAGGCCCCCAACCTAGGCCTGCTGAATCAGAAATCTGTCAAACTCAGCATTTTGTGTCTTAAGATGCCCTCCAGATGATTCTCCTGTTTGAGAATCGCTGCTCTAACCAACCTGTCCTTCAATATGCCCCAGTGGCAGAGTCGGATACTCTCCCACTGTCCCACAACACTGCCATGCCTTCTGTTGGCCTGTGGTTTCCAAGAGCTCCCCTTCAGGGCTCTTCATTCAGGCTAGTTCTCTGATAGTGAGACCCCATATTACAAAAAGATCCACTTCTTAGTTTCTCCATCAGAATCCCTATCTCCATAGTAACCTTTTCTCATACCAGGGAGAAGTTAATTAGCTCAAATAAATAAATTTCTAATGGTGGAATTATGATCCTTGCAGCAAGCTTAAGGGGAAGTGGAAATTCTCTGAGGACTACTCAGTTCTTTACAAATCATGCTGTATAATCACTTAATACAGCTACACAGGAGGCTTCAGGGATTATGCCAGTTCTGTATCTATTAACTTTTGATGATGGTCCACTTACTTAAACTCTCTAAACATCTTCCTCATCAACAAAATGGGTCTCAAAATATCTTTCCTATGGAGTATTTGTGAGAATTAGTGATTACGTTCCAAAAAAAATCATCCAGTATTGTGCTTAGCCCAGAGACGATTCTATATAACCCTATGTAAATTATGTGATGCAAAAAAGGATGCTCATCTTCTGTGTATGAGTATGGGATGGGGAAGCAATGTGATGAAAGGTAAGAAGCATCTATCCAGAACAAAACTGACTTGCATTTATGACCTGGTTATATTTTACTAGCTGTGTAGTCTTTGACAAGTTCTTTAATTACTCAGTTCTGGCCTCCATATTTATTGAAGTTGAACAACTACTCCTACCTTTCAAGGTTGCTGCAAGGTTTAAATATAGCGATGAATGTGGGTATAGAGCTTAACATAGCAACTGCTTTAGAGTAGACCTTTCATATTAGTGCTTGTTGCTACCACTAATATTTATTATTTTTATTGTCATCATTATATAAATGGTGGTTATTTCTTGATGGGGCTGACCTATCAAAACCTAGAGGCTTGTTTTTATTTTGTTTTGTTTGCTGTGCCAAGTGGCTTGCAGGATCTTAGCTCCCTGACCCAGGGATCAAACCTAGGTCTCAGCAGTAAAAGCATTGAGTTCTAACCACTGGACCACCAGGGAATTCCCAGATGAACACAGTTTAGAACTATAGATTCTGAGCTACCTGAGGGTAGTTTTTGTATCCAGTTTTGTACTGTCTTCCACCATTATTGCTCAAAAAACTATTCTGAATTAAATTGAATCTAGACAACACACAGAACTGCTTTCTTCCATTTTTTAGTTGCTGGGATTTGGAAAATTAGGTATGAAAAACACCATTTCTCAAGTACTAGCTTCTAATACTCATAAACCTCTAACACTATAGCTAAGACAGACATGTTTTTTAAAAGTATGCTGTGTATTCTTAGAGAAAAGACTTTTATTTTTCATTTTATTGCAATATAATTGACACATTAGTTTTGGGTATGCAATATAATGATTTAATATATGTATATATTGAAAAGTATACATTACAAAGTAAAATAAGTCTAGTTAACATCCATCACCACACATGATGACAAATTTTTTTACCTCTGATGAGAACTTTTAAGACCTACTCTCAGCAACTTTCGAATATAAAATACAGTATTATTGACTACAGACACCATGTAGTTTATCCTATCTCCAGGATTCATTTATTTTCTAACTGAAAGTTTGGGCCCTTTGACCACCTTAACACATTTCACACATACCCACCCCCTCCTATTTTTCCTTTGAAAGTCACAATTTGCTGTAGCATTCTTAAGGAACTTCCTCTCATCCATCATAACACATAGAGGAACTGAAAGTCAAGAAGTCTTTGTACCTGAAAGCTCTGAACAACAGATTAAGTTATCCTACCCCCTCAGCTATTCTATCTTTTAGAAATAAACTTTTGCTTAAAAAAAAAGAGGAAAAGTTTCATGAGCTTCAGACCACATCCCTGCTTCACTCCACCTCCAACTCACCCAGCCCAAGTACACAAAATGACTCAATTCAACAGATATTTATTAAGCAACTACTCTGTGCCAGGTGCTGTTCTAGGCACTGACTACAATAAGAGCAAGTACTGGTTCAAACTTACATTCTTTTTTCTTCACCGTCATTTTTCTTCACATCCAGAATATCCTGGGGATTGCCATCTGACACACCAAGTCGGCCAACTTGCCTCAGGTCATAAATAATCCTCAGGAACTGGCTCTTTAATGTCCTTGTAGTTACTAGGTGACCATGTCAGTGCCGTCCATCTAGGATTTGGATTAGTCTTCTGTCCATGGAATTCTTACATCCCTAAAAGAGTAAACGGGACTCCTAGCTCTCCCTAAGGAATCGTTTTTCTCTCAGGACTCAAAATCAGACTTTCAGCACTTTGAATTTTTGTTACCAGGCTCCAGTCTCCAACCAAGACATCAATGCCGCCGCTGTATCCCCATTTAGTCAGTATACAGGCCTTTTCCATCAGCTCATTCATTCTAGTCATGGTTCCCAGACTCCACGTCTCTGGTTGCCATGAAAGGTTGATAATGATTCAAGAATTAAAGTCTGAAATGAGGACAGCCCCCAGAGACTATTCTTCCCAAATAAAATTCAAGTCAGGTCTCTAAAACTCCATTGTCTTCAGGGATCAGGCAGGTAAAGTAAATATATAAAGCTATTTATGTGTAACACAGTAGGGAGAGATGAGGTCTATGGTAAAACAGATAAGGCATACAAATTCCAATTTTAAAAAAGAAAGCTGAGCAGGCCACTAGCCTTCTGTCCTTAAGCCTCTTGCAGCCCTTAAGGACAGAATGGCAGCTTCTCAAGCTTTATAGCTCACACACATAGCACACTACCTGAACTTAGTAGGTGCTTGAATTGATGACTCACATAAACAAATAAAGCTAAGTGAGAAAGCTGAAACAGACAATCTAGATTGTAACCTCACAGTATGGGTAAATTTCACTCATCTGTGTTTCTTTGTTCTCAAAACTCTGTCTCTGAGACATATTCAAACCTATAATAATCCTTAAATTAGTTTTTCTAAAGAATTTCATTTTCATTAGGACTTCATATAGATAGATATATAGATAATCAATGGATAGATAATATGTTTTCTTTAAAATGACTCAGAATGCTGTATATTTTAAAAATCTATCAACTCCTCTAATGTAGCAATAAACTGCGTGAAGTGAGGAAAACAGAAAATAAATGAAGGTAGCAGAGGAAAACATACAAGCAACTTGAGTCATGGGCTCACTTTACGGATGAAGTTGTTTCAGTCCAAATTGTCCTCAAGCATCAAACTTTCTCCTTTCACTCTTCTCTAGCAGTGGAGATGGAGGAATATGGTAAAGACAGGATTTGGGCAATAGAAGATAAAAGGCATATGCGTATTTCAGGCTCACCAAATTCCCTGATTCTGCTGAGGCACTCCTTCTGGTGGCAATCCAGGAAAGACAGCATTATTTTGTATTCCATGTGGCCCTATGAACTCAGTGTTTCGGGATGATGGCATGTGACTTAGGGTCTTCTTTCAGTCCTATAAGGACAGGCCAAACTACTCACATAAGCTGCTAGAATCCACTGTCGTCATGACTCTGTCCTGTCCCTTAGCTGCACCACATCCTTTTTCTTCTTGCTCAGTTCTTCCAGTCTTCTCTGGAGACTTACCACCCCTGATCCTGGACTCCAGTGGACCAGGGTGACCAGCTCCTGAACTGTTGTCTTTTCTCCCTAGTTTGCAACACATGTGCATATTAATAGTCCTGAGTTCTCAGTAATTTGTCAGTGGTCTGATACCAGAACTGCATTAGTTTCTTATGTCTGCTGTTAAAAACAAAACAATAAGGCAACAATTATAGTACTCGTGTAAACATGGCAGCCTGACATGCCAGAAATGCATTATCTTTGGTTCTGGTGGCCAGAAGTCTAAAATTAGTATCACTTGCCCCAAATCAAGATGTTGATAGGACCACATTCCCTCTGAAGGTTCTAGGGCAGAATCCATTTCTCGCCTCTTCTAGTTTCTGGTGGCTGCTGGCATTCCATGGCTTGTGAGTATATCACTCCAATCTCTGCCTCTGTGGTCACACTGCCTCATCCTCTTCTGTCTGTATAATTTCCCTCTGACAATTGCTCATAAGGACACATGTGATGGCATTTAGGACCCACACAAATATTCAGGATAATCTCATATCAAGATCCTTAACTTTATCACATTCACAAAAATTCTTTTCCAAAATAACATTTACAGTATACAGAGATTAGGAGGTGGATACCTTTGGGGGGGGGGGGAGGGGTGGAGGGAGGTATTTTTAGCCTGTTATAAGAACTTTCTTGGGTAATGTGATTCCATGAGCAGCCCAACCTCAAAACAAAAGTATTATTCAACCTCAAACCAAAAGTATTGTTCACTAGCAAGTTAGGGTATCATTCTATTTGAATACCTGTGACTAAATATCACAGTGATCCTAGGCATGAAAGTATATTAACCTAAGACATCTCCCAATTATAAAGGTCTGTCATGTTTCATGCCTGCTTCTTCTTTGTGTGTTTTTTCACAGATGTTCAAGTAAACAGCAATATGCATTCCTTTCCTCACTGCAATAATCCATTATACTTTTCCCATTCCCCCTTTCCTCTCTGGCATCCAAAATGGAGCTGATAAGAAATTAACAGGGTCTATGGGCTTATTCCTAAATCTGGCTTTGCTATCCCTCCTGAAGTAAGGCTCTATGACTCATAATAGCAGATCTATGCACATGCCTGCCACCTCCTTCACTCCAAAGATTTAAACAGGGCAGAACTCAGGCCCAGATGGAGTCATATCTCTCTTAAGAAAGTAAACTCTCAGCTTTCCTAGAGATGAAAACAGTGGCTTCTCCACCTTCCATCCTGAGAAAGTCCTCATGGGGAGACCCTTACTGTGCTCATGTTTGTTCAGGTGGCTTGATACTCACCACAAGACATTCTTTCCCAAGCAGCCTCTAAGGACAGACTCCTGCTTCTGTAAAATATGTGGATTGAGTTTCTTTGAATGAAAAGGCACTGCATATTCAACCCACTTAGGCGAACTCATAAGCCTTCTACTGTGGGGAGTGTTATAAGAACCAGCCAAAGGATGCCACCCAAGCGTAACCAGAAAAGTGGTTTCTCACTTGAATCCAAATATGATTTTGGCTCTTTTGGGGGTGGATTTATGTTTCTTTCAACTACAGCATTTGGGACGGACGAAGCTTCTTTTGCCAAGAAACAAAGAGCTTGCTCTGTACTCTTTATCAGTTTTCATATGAGTTTTGCAATTCTCCTCATACTGTGCCAAGAATATAAAAATTACCCCTGGCTTTGTAAAAATCTGTTGCTTTCGGGAAATGTTCTTTTCTGACCAGTATGAAAATCTCAGTTCCTGAGTAAAACAGAAGAAAATTAAAGTGATATGTTTTTCTAATCCTAATTATTTTTTTAAAGACATTCTTACAGTAGAAATTGTTAAATTTGTTCAAAATCTAAAAATAGCCTCATAAAAGCCTAGAACGCTTTACAGATGTGCTGTGATCCATACTTCAAAGAAGGGTTAATGAAGAACCAAAATGCCCAAATCCTTAAGTAACAGAATGGTGTTTTTTTACATAGAGAATACCTTTTATTTTTACTTTTTCAGGGAGGGTATGGAAGAAAGTGTTTCAGGCCAAGACTACATTGGAGCTTGAGCCTAGCAGGCAGCAAGTTGTAAATGAGACTGAGCACGGATGTGGTTAGCTGTCTGCTATAGAGACTCCATCAGCTGAAGAACAAAGCTTGCCCTCTATGAATTGAGGAAATAATTATTCTTTCTGATGTTTCCAAACTTGCTGCTGCATCACAACCATCAAAATAAATAGTCAATAACTCCATAAATATTTGTTAGGCTACTGGAGGAGCTATTGGGGTGAAATTCTGGTTTTCAAAAGTTGATCAGAACTCGAAATTTCTTTCTTTGCTCTGTTTGGCTCTGACAAGATTTGAAGTCTAGTTTCTTGACTGATGGCTTTAACTTTGACCTCAGGTTTTAGAAAAGGCAGAGGAACCAGAGATCAAATTGCCAACATCTGCTGGATCATGGAACAAGCAACAGAGTTCCAGAAAAACATCTATTTCTGCTTTATTGACTATGCAAAAGCCTTTGACTGTGTGGATCACAATAAACTGTGGAAAATCCTGAAAGAGATGGGAATACCAGACCACCTGACCTGCCTCTTGAGAAACCTATATGCAGGTCAGGAAGCAACAGTTAGAACTGGACATAGAACAACAGACTGGTTCCAAATAGGAAAAGGAGTACATCAAGGCTGTATGTATATTGCCACCCTGCTTATTCAACTTCTATGCAGAGTACACCATGAGAAACGCTGGGCTGGAAGAAGCACAAGTTGGAATCAAGATTGCTGGGAGAAATATCAATAACCTCAGATATGAAGATGATACCACCCTTATGGCAGAAATGAAGAAGAACTAAAAAGCCTCTTGATGAAAGTGAAAGAGGAGAGTGAAAGAGTTGGTTTAAAGCTCAACATTCAGAAAACAAAGATCATGGCATCTGGTCCCATCACTTCATGGGAAATAGATGGGGAAACAGTGGAAACAGTGGCAGACTTTATTTTTGGGGGCTCCAAAATCACTGCAGATGGTGATTGCAGCCATGAAATTAAAAGACACTTACTCCTTGGAAGGAAATTTATGACCAACCTAGATAGCATATTGAAAAGCAGAGACATTACTTTGCCGACTAAGGTCCGTCTAGTCAAGGCTATGGTTTTTCCAGTGGTCATGTATGGATGTGAGAGTTGGACTGTGAAGAAAGGTGAGCACCAAAGAATTGATGCTTTTGAAATGTGGTGTTGGTGAAGACTCTTGAGAGTCCCTTGGACTGCAAGGAGATCCAACCAGTCCATTCTGAAGGAGATCAGTCCTGAGTGTTCACTGGAGGGACTGATGCTGAAGCTGAAACTCCAGTACTTTGGCCACCTCATGCAAAGAGTTGACTCATTGGAAAAGACCCTGATGTTAGGAGGGATTGGGGGCAGGAGGAGAAGGGGACGACAGAGGATCAGATGGCTGGATGGCATCACCAACTCGAAGGATATGAGTTTAAGTAAACTCCGGGAGTTGGTGATGGACAAGGAGGCCTGGCGTGCTGCAATTCATGGGGTCTCAAAGAGTGGGACACAACTGAGCGACTGAACTGAACTGAAACTTCTTTCAAATACTGTATTGTTTTCACAGCACTTGCTTTCCTTATATTTGAAAATTGTGTGCATGTTTGCATATGTATGTATTTTTCTTCAGTTATTTTTGTTTGGGGTATTGAACTAAGAGGAAAGAGATGATCATGTGACATTCAAGGAAAGTCTGCTGACATTCTTTGTTTCTAAATGTCCTGATACTCAATAATTTGCTGTTTACATTCTACCTAAACAGAACTCTCATAGCACTCTGTACATATCTTCCTTATGACCTCAATTTTCCCCAACTCTATCTCCTTACCATTGAAAAAAATCATTCACCATTCAGCTTAGAACACTGCATCTTCTAGGAAAAATTATCTAATCCTAAACCCTTCTCCAGAGAAGGAAATGACACCCCACTCCAGTACTCTTGCCTGGAAAATCCCATGGACGGAGGGGCCTGGTAGGCTGCAGTCCATGGGGTCGCTAAGAGTCGGGCACGACTGAGCGACTTCACTTTCGCTTTTCACTTTCATGCATTGGAGAAGGAAATGGCAACCCACTCCAGTATTCTTGCCTGGAGAATCCCAGGGACAGAGGAGCCTAGTGGGCTGCCATCTATGGGGTCACACAGAGTTGGACACAACTGAAGCGACTTAGCAGCAGCAGCAGCAACCTCCTCTCACTGACTCAGGCAGGCTGGGTGCCTCTCTTTTGCACTACTATGGAAATATTTGTACCACTCTAATACCAAACTAAGTGCACTATGCTGTAAACATAGGTTGACTTGTTTGGCTTTCCCGTTAAAGAGCATCATATCCCCAGTGTCTGGCAAAGAGCTGATACTCTTGTAAGTGCTCCTTAAACCACTGCATTTAAAATATTTTTTTCTTACCCATTCTTAAGAATTTATGGACCCTAAAAATTTAAAGATGATGTTCATCAGTAACATGCCTTTATAGCCCAAGGTGTAAAAGAATTTCTTTTTTTCTACACTAGGCTAGAGACAAATGTTCATCTTCAGTTATAGAGAGGGCAATTCCTATAGCTAAGATGACCTGAATGTTGATTTCTACAGGCTGTGCCTCTGGCACTTCTGAAAGAAACATTGTTCTTAAACTGACTGAAGGGATTGAGGGTTTCACTGAACCATGATGCAGGCTTCCTTGGCTAGACTGTTGAATGTTTGCTTGCCACCAGAGTTTAGTCTTCAGAATAAAGCAAGATTAAAACAAAATGAACTCATAATTGCTTCCCTAGAAGATTTTGTTGTCCACATGAGATTATGCACAGGATAACCAATTTTCCCAGAGCCATAATCAATGGTCCCAAACTCCTCATCCTAGACTGATGAATACAAATCAAGAATTCAAATACCTTTTTCCTAAGAGCTAATCCTTTTCAATGAGATGTTCACAGACTTACATTATTAATGTAGAAGGAAGGAAGAGGGAGAGTGAAAGAGAAAGAAAGAAAGAAAGAAAAGAAGGGAGGGAGGGATGGAGGAAGGGAGGGAGGGATGGAGGAAGGAAGGAAGAAAGGAAGGAAGAAGAATTAATTCTCAAGGAACTCAAGGATGCATGACTGAAAAGGAAACAAAATTTTCATGTTTAAATGTTCTTAATTGAGGTCCTGCTGGAAGTAAAATGTGTATACATTGCTAATTCCATTGGACATCATCTGGCTTTCATTTAATAAAATGATCTTTCAGGGTTCTAAAGATAAGACATGAGAAGCTATCATTGAGCTTTCAAAAGTGTACAATGACTCGATTTTAAATCAGATGAAAATTTTCATTTCAGATCAAACCAGTAAAAATCTGGAGAGAGGCCAGAAAAGAAAAGTAACAAAGCTCAAACATATGAGCAGAAGTAATTAATCACAAAGTTGAGATCCAGAAAAAAACAGTGAAAAGTCATTTGCCTCTGTCTATAGTCTCCAGTCAAACTCTTTTTACCCCCTCTGAGGTAAATGTGTATACCAGTGGTTCCCAGGCATGAACCACAAACCTCTGGGTGGCAAGGCTCAGAATTATTAAGAGAAGTCAAAGAAGCCACATGAGCAACAGATGTTAACTGGGGCTGACTAAACAATATGTCTCACACAAATAGAAAACACCATTTTAAAATTACATTTAGATACTGATTTCAAAGCATTACTGATCATAGAAATTCTCTTTCCTTAGGTGGTTTTCCAAACAGACACTAATGGCAAGATTACACTCAGGGTTGGGCACTGGGGAAAATGATATGTGGATTTCTTTAAATTTACTTTTATAAAAGGATAATATACATACATGTGATTTTTTACATTATAACATTAGAAATTATTGTTCTACACATTTTTATCGACAATCCAGAAAACATTTGCACATTCTACATATTCACTTGGAGAAGGCAATGGCACCCACTCCAGCACTCTTGCCTGGAAAATCCCATGGATGGAGGAGCCTGGTGGGCTGCAGTCCATGGGGTCGCTAAGAGTCGGATGCGACTGAGCAACTTCCCTTTCACTTTTCGCTTTCATGCACTGAAGGAAATGGCAACCCATTCCAGTGTTCTTGCCTGGAGAATCCCAGGGATGGGGGATTCCAGTGCTTCTTAATCCTCATAGGTTAGCACAACCTGAAAGAATCTAATCTAAATCTTTCCTGCTTCAATTTTACCTGAGCTTAATATTTTATTCCTTTCTGAAGTTACAAGATGCTTACTATAGCTCTTCATATAGTCAATGACTGTCATTAGCTATTTCACACACCTATTCTTGAGGCTAAATAACCCAAATAGAGTTGTATCTCAATATCTATATTGCTATTCTTTAGAACACCACAGCCCAATATACTTTCTGCAATGATAGAAATGTTCTATACCTATGTTGTCCAAATACAGTAGAAACCAGTCACATGTGACAACTGATCATTTAAAATTTAGCCAATGAGAGTGAGGAGAGGGTGTGGAGAAAAGGGAACCCTCCTACACTGTTGGTGGGAATGCAAACTGGTACAGCCACTATGGAGAACAGTGTGGAAATTCCTTAAAAAATTGCAAATAGAACCACCTTATGACCCAGCAATCCCACTTCTGGGCATACACACCGAGGAAACCAGAATTGAAAGAGACACATGTACCCCAATGTTCATCGCAGCACTGTTTATAATAGCCAGGACATGGAAACAACCTAGATGTCCATCAGCAGATGAATGAATAAGAAAGCTGTGGTACATATACACAATGGAGTATTACTCAGCCATTAAAAAGAATTCATTTGAATCAGTTCTGATGAGATGGGTGAAACTGGAGCCAATTATACAGAGTGAAGTAAGCCAGAAAGAAAAACACCAATACAGTATACTAACACATATATATGGAATTTAGGAAGATGGCAATGACGACCCTGTATGCAAGACAGGAAAAAAGACACAGATGTGTATACCAGACTTTTGGACTCAGAGGGAGAGGGAGAGGGTAGGATGATTTGGGAGAATGGGAATTCTAACATGTATACTGTCATGTAAGAATTGAATCGCCAGTCCATGTCTGATGTAGGGTGCAGCTTGCTTGGGGCTGGTGCATGGGGATGACCCAGAGAGATGTTGTGGGGAGGGAGGTGGGAGGGGGGTTCATATTTGGGAACGCATGTAAGAATTAAAGATTTTAAAATTAAAAAAAAAATAAATAAAATAAAAATAAAATTTAGCCAATGAGAGTGAGGAACTGTATTTTTAAATTTTAATTAATTTATATTCAAATTTAAATAAACACATGTCACTAGAGGCTAGCATATATATGATACAGCTCAGACAGCATTAATTTCCTAATTGTCTAATTTCATTATAGTATCCCCAGAATGCAGAAAATAGCCCAATGAGGACCTAGTTGATTCTAAAAGCTGAGTTATTCTATTTTACACATAGCAGCACCATGATGCCAGTGCAATGACATGGGAGCATATTAGCTTTACAAACAAAGATGAATAAAATATAAACATTACCCTGGCCTAATATAAAAAGGCCTGGATAAAAGAGTGTGGCTCCAGAAAAAGTTAGCTATGTTCTTGGAAAATAATATATCCAAAGGCCTCAGAAGTTCAGGTTTATAGGCAAAGACCGCCATTAACTATATCTTAAATGTCTTAATTTGGTAACAATCAGCTTTGTTGCCTAGTATCAGGAAGGGATATTTGATACTTAGCTCTTTTTTCTTACATACTTATTCAAAAATAGTAAAGAATTTATCTTCTTGAGATTCTTTTTCTCTCTTTAAGTGAATTAATCTGAATGGATTCCTCACTGAGTTGCCCAAAGACTGACCACTGTGGAGTTTCATTCAGCTAATAAATGCTCTTATGTTGACACTAAATCATTAAAAATCTCATTGCCAACTAGGTATGAACCACTTAATGGTAATCTAATTTAAACCATATTTTTCCAGGAATTAAGACATGGAACCAAATCTGTAATTTATTTTAATAGAAATTGCTTAGCTCTTTTAAAGTTTCTTGAAGAACACTCTAAAATGATATGAGATCCACTCCCCAAACTAAAATAGCTTAAACATACCATATTTCATACTAATCATCAAGGAGATAATTAGTTTTATTTTATTTCTCTTTTATTTCTCTTTTTTTTTTTCTTGTCCAGTAATGTCACATTCCTTCAGTTTATACTGATGCATCTTGTGATGTATGATGAGTGAATTTGATTGTATGATAATACCTGAATTTCTTAGTTTTTTTGGTTCCTTAAAATTCTGTTGTTAAAACATACTAAGATTTAATATCTATACATTGTTTCCAGCCCCTGAAAGGCATTAATATTCTCCTATATTAAATAGACCTTATCTTGAAACACTTAAGAGTACCCCCTTTATTAACTTTATGAAAGAAATAACAATATTATGAGTTGGTACTCAAACTTCCATTCGTATTATCTAAACTCCATTCTCACTTTTTTTGTTTTTTGAAATCAATAAAACAGTGGAAATATCATTAAAATTTTACTGCATTGAATAATAATTCTAAAATGTTCTACTTTCAAGATATAAATTTTATAGACTACTAGTAACTAACATTTGCTTAGCACTTTAAGGGTGGCAAAATCTCAGTCGGTCTTCACACGATCCCAAGTGCTCTCACTGTCAATTTTCATAATGCAAAACTGCAGTTTAGCAGTCAGTTAGCTTCTCTAAGAAAACATGTAAATTAAGATCGAGAGCAATACTTTGCATGTTGTGTCCAGTGGATCTTGGTTTGCTATACAAGAGGAAACAATGAGTACCACACACTCTTCTCATAAACTCAAAAAGCACATTATCATATTTAAAGCTTAGATAAGCCCTGTACTTTATTTTTTTAAAATCTGTTTAACTGTTTTAATCCAAACATTTCCCAAATCCATGGAGCCAGAGAGGTTTTTTTTTGTTTGTTTTTTTTTAACAAAACCATTTATCATTTTACAGAATACACTTTGGAAAAAATACTGAGCCAAGAAAACATCAAAAATGATCAAGAATTAGGTGACCAAAAAAACTCCCCATGTAACAGTTCAGTTCAGTTCAGTTCAGTCACACAGTCATGTCCAACTCTTTACAACTTCATGGACTGCAGCACTCCAGGCCTCTCTGTCCATCACCAACTCCCAGAACTTACTCAAACTCATGTCCATCGTGTCGGTGATGCCATCCAACCATCTCATCCTCTGTCATCCACTTCTTCTCCTTCCTTCAATCTTTCCCAGCATCAGGGTCTTTTCCAAAGGGTCAGGTTCTTCACATCAGGTGGCCAAAATATTGGAGTTTCAGCTTCAGCATCAGTGCTTCCAATGTATACTCAGGACTGATTTCCTTTAGGATGGACTGGTTGGATCTCCTTGCAGTCCAAGGGACTCTCAAGAGTCTTCTCCAACACCACAGTTCAAAAGCATCAATTCTTTGGTGCTCAGCTTTCTTTATAGTCCAACTCTCACATTCATATATGACTACTGGAAAAACCACAGCTTTGACTAGATGGACCTTTGTTGGCAAAGTAATGCCTCTGCTGTTTAATATTCTGCCTAGGTTAGTCATAGCATTTCTTCCAAGGAGCAAGCATATTTAATTTCATGTCTGCAGTCACCATCTGCAGTATTTTTGTAGCCCAAGAAAATAAAGCCTGCCACTTTTTTCACTGTTTCCCCACCTATTTGCCATGAAGAGATGGGACCAGATGCCATGATCTTAGTTTTCTGAATGTTGAGTTTTAAGCCAACTTTTTCACTCTCCTCTTTCACTTTCATCAAGAAGCTCTTCAGTTCTTCACTTTCTGTGATAAGGGTGGTATCATCTGCATGTCTGGAGTTATTGATATTTCTCCCACCAATCTTGATGGTAGCTTATGCTTCATCCAGCCCGGCATTTCACATGATGTACTCTGCATATAAGTTAAATAAGTAGGGTGACAATATATAGCCTTGACGTACTCCTTTCCCAATTTGGAACTAGTCTTTTGTTCCATGTCCGGTTCTAACTGTTGATTCTTGACCTGCATCCACACAGTCAAGGCTTTGGCATAGTCAATGAAGCAGAAGTAAATGTTTTTCTGGAACTCTTTTGCTTTTTTGATGATCCATCAGATGTTGGCAATTTGATCTCTAGTTCCTCTGCCTTTTCAATCCAGCTTGAATATCTGAAAGTTCATGGTTCACGTACTGTTGAAGCCTGGCTTGGAGGATTTTGAGCATGACTTTGATAGCGTAACACTCCATGTAACCCACTCTCTAAATATTCTCCTCCCTAAATGCCCTCTTCTCTAAAAACCCTGAGTTACTATGTCTGTGTTGTACCTGTGGCCAGAGTGTAAGGGTAAAACTGTAGCTGTCTTAATGCTTAACCAAGAAGCATTACAATATGTGTTTGTTCCTAAAGTGAAAGTTGCTCAATCATGTCTGACTCTTTGTGACCCCATGGACTTTATAGTCCATGGAATTCTTCAGGTCAGAATACTGGAGTGCATAGCATTTCCCTTCTCCAGGGGTTCTTCCCAAACCAGGAATCAAACTGAGGTCTCCCTCAAGCAGGCATATTCTTTACCAGCTAAGCCACAAGGGAACCCCAAATACTGGCATGGGTAGCCTATCCCTTCTCCAGAGCTTCTTCCTGACCCAGGAACTGAACCAGGGTCTCCTGCATTGCAGGCAGATTCTTTACTAACTGAGCTACCAGGGAAGCCCTTGTTCCTAAAGATGAAGGCCAAAAGCTAACATGGGGTTATAATTACGTAAGTAATGTCTCCCGTCTTGCATACTGGTCTGGCAGACCTTCTCCTTAAGTCTGCATTTCCAAAGGTCCAGGCATTTTTTAAGCCTAGAGAGCTGAACGCCTCTAATGTCCCTAGGAGTTTCTCATAAGGAAAGACTCTGCTTCAAGGAGAACCAACAGACATCTCACTTCTTCTAGGCCCTCAGCCTTGTACTTTCCCCACCCTTTCATTAACTTCATAAATTGGTCCAATTAGTATACTTGTCATAAAAGATAAACTCAGTAATAAAGTTTAAGATAAACTCAAGACATGTCACTTTCTAAATCAGAAATACAAAAGAAAAAAAAAAAAGTAACAGAGAGCCAACAAATGTCACATCCTTTCAAGAGAAGCTTTTAAGAAAAGCAAGGTGAAGGGCAGCTGGGGTAATCTGGAAGCTGGCCCAGAATGCTTATGCTTAAGAACAGGCATATCCTAAAGGGAATGACCATCACCACCAATTAGAGAATCACTCCAGCCTTGCCCCTCACCCACTTCATCTCAACTTCAATTTTTGTTTCTCTTCATGAGTAGAATTGTATCAGGAGAAATAAAACCTTTGAATCTGCCAGAAACATTTCATCAGGGCAATCTTTGCAGTCAGCAAGAGACTACCTAAATCTTGCTTTCAATTTGTGGTATTAGCACCTTTGTTTCATGGGGTCAGCCTTTGCCCCTGCTGACCTCTCTTCCTGACAGGCCCCTCCTGCGTGGCCCTGAATTTCCCTGCATTCAGAAACTTTGTTCATTGTTTGAGGCCTGGTTCAGTTCCCAGTTAAAATTAGTCTTTCCCTCCTCTGTCTCCCTCCCCTGTATCAATAAGCCCCACTTTTCTCTGGAAAGCAGAATAAAGGGCTGGACCAGTTGAGTGGTCCCCAAAACAATAATCCATAAAGGGAGTTTACACTGGAATAAAATGGTACCATGGTAGCACATGAATTGATCTTGCTCATCAAAGCTGATGATACACTTGAACAACAAAAAAATTCTGGCTGGTAATAATCCTCTCTCAGCTAAATAAATGTTTAAAAAAATATTTTTTAAACATGTGTTTTAAGGACATCAAATTACTAGATTTCCTGTGATTCCCAACTGGCCTGGTCTGGGTCTGTTTTGTTACAGTCCAACCACAATGTAATTAGTTGCATATCTGCCTGTGTCATTTTTATATGTGTATTCCCCAGAATTTAAGCACAATGCTTTGCACATATTAGGTGTTAAATAAAAGTCTGGTAGACTGAATGAACTGGTAGTCTTTCTCCCTTCCAATTGTAGGCTATGTCCTAAAAGAAACTGAAAAAAAAGGCTAGAAATTTCCTCCAGTACACTAAGCTATTTAGTTACCTTAACTCTCCCAAGGCTTGAAAAAAGCCAAAAAGCAAACTGAGAGATAAACCAGTTCCCTTTATATGCCTGATTTGCGTCTACCTAAGAGACACTGCTATGTGGGAGAAGGAAGTAGAGAGAGGTCATTTAACAGAGTTGATGAAATGCACAGCTTTCCTATTCCTCCCATGTTGAATATTGACTAAATGGTTTCTTTATTTGTTTTATAATTTTCTAAACCATTACACACACTCACACCCAATGCCAATACAAATAATTTCATTTGTTCACTTTTGAGGTTTGCCACCAGACTCTTTACCTCCATTAACACAGGGAAATGGAAGGTGAATAGCCAACATAATAAATTGGTCTAGAAGCCAAATCATCCATCTGGTTATTTCTTCCAGCATTCTTACTCTGTTGCCACCTCACCATACATAAACATCCATATACACATACACACCCAGATGAAACCATGACATGAAATAAATTCATCTCTATTACACAGAAAATTCATTTCTGTTAGGCTTCTTATAATATGTTCTTTGAACTTGGCCAGACCTAAATTCTATCTCATCTATAAAACAGAATTAATTCTTGTCTTATTCCTTTATCCTCCCAAGTTTTTGAGGTTCAAGAGGGCTTGTATGTGTGATCTTTAAGTAAAAAACCCAATATAAAAAAATTATTGTTAATTTTTACCTCCAAAAATTCATCAGAATCACAGTAATAAACCAGCTGCTTAACCGAAGTAAAAGAAGCAAGCAAACAAACCAAACACTATAACTTATTAAAATATTTAGCTGTAAATACCCAACTCAAGCATCACCTTGTCTGGAGATCCATCCCTGACTCTCCACCCCATATCACTCCTTCTTCTGACAAAACATACTTGTTCCTACTGGTATTGCCTCCGCATCATGTAGCTACTCGTTTGTTGCACATACACCAGGGAATATAATTATTTGTTTGTCTGTCACTTCATCAGACTGCAAGCTCATTAAGGGCTGGAGCAATATACTGTAAACACAACCCTGACTTCGCTGTGACCAGAACAAAAATCCTCCTGCAGGTATGTTAGAAGGTGAGAGGAGTAGAAAACCTCCTGACTTGCACTCTTATCTCAGCCCTGCACCTCACCAATGCCATGATCTTGGACAAATCCCTTTTCTTCTATGACATAGCAACATCAGACTAAATCAAGTTTGCCAACTGCTGCCCCACAGGCCCAGTGCAGCCCCCAGACATGGTTTTCACCCTGCATAGTTTTGGCATCCATATTGTTAAAAGAAACTTCAATTACTTATGAACATTCAGATACAGAAAGTATCACATGGGATTAGAATTTTCAGCTTCTCTTTAAAATGATATGACCTCACAGCACTGGGTTGTAACTCCCTAAAGCAAAAGCTGGTGGAGCTGGCTGGTGGCTTGCTAAGACAGACTAGGAGCTGTCTACACACCACAGACCCTATTACTGTTTACTCTTGGCCCAGCCACTTATTTAAATTACTTGCCTCAATCTTTACATTAATTTGATTAGAGTTTTCTAAGTGCATGTTAGCTCTTATAACACCATTCTTGGGGTCTAGGAATCCTCTCCCAGGCAGACACACAAGCACATGCACATTTCTTACCAGGGAGACAAGAAGCTCTGAGGTCTTCATACTACAGCTATCATACTACTCTCCAGCCTCCCTTTAGGCTAATGTCCCTTGGTAATTAATGAATGAAAGGAAGGGACATCAAACAGAGGGAAAAAACAGGAAGTCAGAGGACGAGAGGGAAGTTTTAGCTACAAATAGTGTTACCAGAGGTATCATGATACCATGTGAGGAAGATTAGATAGTTTTACAGAGCCAGATTTTCCATACAGCAAAGCAATCATTTTGTCTGTGATCTTGGAAACATACATAATAGCTGATGTGAAAAACAGGAGGTTAATCGTCCAAAATTATTGTGGCTTTGGGTGTCGCTCCCACTGGGGTTCTCTCCCTTCTGCTCCCCATGGCCCTCTTGCAAGGAACTGCAACTAGCAATTTGGAATTTACACACCTTCACAGATGGGTTGCCCCCATCTGTAGCATATCCATAACCTCCCAGGGCAAAGCTGCCATTACTTACAGTATAATCAGTGGCACAGCGGGTGCAGAGAGGAGAGAGCTAGGTACATATTACTAAGAAGCCTGATGAGTCCAACATACTGCTTGTCTCTAACAAGTAGTGCCCCAGGAAATTTAATATACCACATCTCAATGTGCATGGCATACATCTGCTATAACCATGTGGTGTTTGATTGGACAATTCAACAACAACCCAGCCTGCATTTTCTCTCCAGCTTCCTTTATACTCTGACTAGATAAGTTAGAGCATAGAGACCAGCAAAAACTCTGCCTTCAGTCAACTGCTTACAGAACCATCTGTATCTTCAAATTCCCAGGTTTTCTTTCTTTGCAAAAGCTTCAAGTTGGTAACTGAAAAAAGAAAAAAAAAGGTTTATTAAACATGCTGCATATTAGTATCCTTATCCTATGGCATGGTATTTTGAGACTAATCAATCAGCTAATGATAAACAGAAAAGTCTTATTTTATAAATATTAGTATTAGAATCTATGCTCTTGGGTTGAGAGATTTTAGTAAGAAACTCAATAATAAGCACAAATTGCCAACTACTCCACTCTCTCCCAAAATATTCAAAGCAATCTAAGTGCAATTTCAGTCAGTTTCTCCATCTCATGAACATTTTTCTCAAAGGTGAAGGGTCTGGGAAGATAAGATGGGTCATAGCAAATCTATTAACCACATCTAAAAAGCACTTAAAGTAGAGTTAGCGTGTACACACTAATGAAAATTTTAGCCACACCTTTTTTTCTATATAGAGAATAGTGTTCATCCACATCCAGAATGTGGGATAATGTATACATGCCTAGAATTCAAGAAAGCTGAATTCTAGTTCTGGCTTTACAATTTAGAATTGTGACCCTCTGTAAATCTCTCTCTAGATTTCCTCAACTGCAAAATAAAAGATGAAATAACCTCTAAATTACTGTTTATCAAATTTTACTATGTTCATGAATAACTCTAGTTTAGAGTGTAACTGACATTCTGCAGTTTTAACAAGTTCTCAGACAATGTTGGTAACTATTGGTCCAGGGACCACACTGTAAGAGTAAGATGCTAAAGCACTAGTTCTTAAATTTGGCTGCACATTAGATAACCTGTGGAGTGTAAAAAATATATCAGTATCTGGTGCCATCCCCAGGTCTGGTTTAATGGCTTATCAACAGCTATGTTTGGCTATGGGGAGTTTTTTAAGCTCCTCAAGTGATTATAAAGATTCCCAAATTCTGAGAACTTCACTCTATTCCTTAAAAGTCTAAAATTAAGATCTTTATTTTTCGTTGTTACTGTTTAGTTGTTGCTGTTCAGTCACTAAGTCGTGTCCAACTGTTTGCAACCCCATGGACTGCAGCACACCAGGCTTCCCTGTCCTTCACCATCTCCCCGAGTTTGCTCAAACTCATGTCCATTGAGGTGGTGATGACATCCAACCATTTCAGCCACTGTTGCTTCCTTCTACTACTGCCCTTAATCTTTCTCAGCATCAAGGTCTTTCTCAATGAGTCAGCTCTTTGCACCAAGTAGCCAAAGTATTGGAGCCTTCAGCTACAGCATCAGTCCCTCCAATGAATATTCAGGGTTGATTTCCTTTAGGATTGACTGGTTTGATCTCCTTGTAGTCCAAGGGACTCTCAAGAGTCTTCTCCAACACCACAGTTAGAAAGCATCAATTCTTTGGCACTCAGCCTTCTTTATTTTTTAAGCTCTATTCCTTGAACATCTAAAAAGATGACCTTTAGTTTTTCAATCACATTATATTTGTACAGTGAAATTCCTGATGTCTATTATCTCATGGCAACTCAAAGAGATATGCAGGGCAAAAGCTATTAACTCTGAGTTACAAAAGAGATAACCAAACACCCAAGAATCAGGTGACTTGCCTAATGGTATACAGCTAATGTCAGACCTTCTGCTACTAGAACACAGAGTTTCTGATACCCAACCTGTGCCTTCTCCAGACTGCTTTGCACTGACTCATATAGATGAATAATGACAAGCAAAAAGAAAAAGAGATCATAGCTTTTCTGCCCAAAATCCCACAAGAATGATACAAATGGAGATGTAAGGGAGAAATACATGCAACTATGAAAACAATTAAATGTATATTTGGTGAAGGAGCTACCTGGCTGCTCTGGATGCAGAATAAGGGTGCTAAGGCTGTAACAGCAGGACCAGCCATTAGGCAACAAGTGAACACAGTGCGATGGATTAACTCAGTACTTGAAATATGATAATGTACTGGGGAAGTGCCATAATTGATCCTAGCAAGAGACCAGGAAGTCTGCCATTTGATAAAACTAATAATTTACTGGAACTTGTTAAGATAGCCATCCCATTTGAACACATTTGCAAAACCTACACAGAAACAAAACAAACTTAAGAGTTCTGGCATTAGAATTAAGGTAAAGGTGATCATTAATTTAAAGAAAATAGGAGGTGGAAAGGAGGGAAGTGATATTTTTAGTGCTTACTATGCATCAGTCATTTGTAAAGATTATCTGGTCTTATTATAAATTGTAAGGCAGATTTTGTTACTCCCACTTAACAAACAAGAAAGATGAGTCACAGAGTTTGACTTTTATACCAAGTTACACATCAATGTCCAAGCTGGGTTTAAGCCTAAATCTCTCTGATTTCAATCCCTTCACATCCTTTCCATACTGATTTCTATCACCAAATTAAACATTTTCAGGTAAACAACCATTCTTCCCTAAAATCTTCATCTTGTCGATGTACCAGGGACATAATGCTATGATAATATTATAGCTCTTGGTTCCTGTTGCTCCAAAGGAGAATGGAAACACTACTTATGGGTAGACAGTTTGGCAGAAAAACAAAAACTTTCATTGACCTTTTAGCCTCTTGATTTTGCAAAGGTGAATCCTCAAATTCTTTTCAACAGTGGTTGCAAGGTAGTAGCCTTAAGTCAGATCTGCCCTGCAGACATGTTTAACTAAAATATATACCACTGACTCTCCTATTATTTTTAAGATCTTGGATTTTGACAAATTTAAAAGCAAGAGTATTTTAATAAGTAATTATCACATTGAAATGTAAATTTCTGGTATCTTTCAAAATGTTGGAAGAGTAAAAAACAATGGCACCAGTTCTCCTGGTATAATTAACTGAAGCTGAGTCACCAAGCTCATGCACCACAGTCCTATCTTTAGTTGTTATATGTATCAGATGACAATTGTCTTCACAATTAAGATGAATATTTCTTACACCTGATTCTATCAAAGGCTGAATAATGAGAGATACCCTAGGAAGTCCACTCGTATATTTCAAGAAAAATTGAAAACTACATACTTTTTCTTATATCTACTTCATCCCACACATTCATATTTAACAGATTCCAAAGGTATCTGAGGTTGTAAATCCTGCTTTTTAGAATTAGGTAGGTTGACACCTGTAAAAGAATGAAACTAGAACACTTTCTAACACCATACACAAAAATAAACTCAAAATGGATTACAGCTCTAAATGTAAGACCAGAATCTATAAAACCCTTAGAGGAAAACATAGGCAGAACACTCTCTGTCATAAATCAAGCAAGATTCTCTATGACCCACCTCCCAAAGTAATGGAAATAAAAACAAAAATAAACATAATTAAACTTAAAACCTATTGCACAATAAAGGAAGCTATAAGCAAGGTGAAAAGGAAGCCTTTATAATGAGAGAAAATAATAGCAAACAAAACAATTGACAAAGAATTAATCTCCAAAATACATAAGCAGCTCATGCAGCTCAATATCAGAAAAATGAGAGAGCCAATCAAAAAGTGGGCCAAAGACCTAAACAGATATTTCTCCAAAGAAAACATACAGATGGCTAATAAACACAAGAAAAGATGCTCAACATGACTCATTATCAGAGAAATGCAAAACAAAAATCACAGTGAGGTACTATATCAGGCCAGTCAGAATGGCCACCATCAAAAAGTCTACAAATGATAAATACTGGAGAGGATGTGGAGAAAAGGGAACCCTCTTACACTGTTGGTGGGAACATAAACTAGTACAGCCACTAGGGAGAACAGTATGGAGAGTCCTTCAAAAAATTGGAACTAGAACTGCCGTCATTCAGTTTAGTTCAGTTCAGTCATTCAGTCATGTCTAACTCTTTGCAACCCCATGGACTGCAGCACTCCAGGTTCCCCTGTCCATCACCAACTGCTGGAATTTACTCAAACTCATGTCCATTGAGTCGCTGATGCCATCCAACACTCTCATCCTCTGTCGTCCGCTTTTCCTACCTTCAATCTTTCCCAGTATCAGGGTTTTTTCCAATGAGTCAGTTCTTCGCATCAAGTGGCCAAAGTATTGGAGTTTCAGCTTCAATATCAGTCCTTCCAAGGAACAGTCAGGACTGATCTACTTTAGGATGGACTGCTTGGATCTCCTTGCATTCCAAGGGACTCTCAAGAGTCTTCTCCAACACCACAGTTCAAAAGCATCATTTCTTTGGTGCTCAGAGTTCTTTATAGTCCAACTCTCACATCCATACATGACTACTGGAAAAACCATAGCTTTGACTAGATGGACCTTGTTGGGCTTCCCTGGTGGCTGAGAGGTTAAAGTGTCTGCCTGCAATGCGGGAGACCAGGGTTCAATCCCTGGATAGGGAAGATCCCCTGGAGAAGGAAATGGCAACCCACTCCAATGTTCTTGCCTGGAGAATCTCATGGACGGAGGAGCCTGGTAGGCTACAGTCCACGGGGTTGCAAAGAGTTGGACACGACTGAGCGACTTCATTTTCACTTTCACCTTTGTTAGTAAAGTAATGTATCTGCTTTTTAATATGCTGCCTAGGTTGGTCATAGCATTTCTTCCAAGGAGCAAGCATCTTTTAATTTCATGGCTGCAGTCACCATCTGCAGTGATTTTGGAGCCCAAAAAAATAAAGTCTGCCACTGTTTCCACTGTTTCCCCATCTATTTGCCATGAAGTGATGGGACCAGATGCCATGATCTTCATTTTCTGAATGTTGAGCTTTAAACCAACTTTTTCACTCTCCTCTTTCACTTTCATCAAGAGGCTGTTTAGTTCCTCTTCACTTTCTGCCATAAGGGTGGTGTCATCTGCATATCTGAGGTTAATGATATTTCTCCTGGCAACCTTGATTCCAGCCTGTGCTTCACCCAGCCCAGTGTTTCTCATGATGTACTCTGCATATAAGTTAAATAAGCAGGGTGACAATATACAGCCTTGACACACTCCTTTTCCTATTTGGAACCAGTCTGTTGTTCCACGTCCAGTTCTAACTGTTGCTTCCTGACCTCCATATAGGTTTCTCAAGAGGCAGGTCAGGTGGTCTGGTATTCCCATCTCTTTCAGAATTTTCCACAGTTTATTGTGATCCACACAGTCAAAGGCTTTGGCATAGTCAATAAGCAGAAATAGATGTTTTTTTGGAACTCTCTTGCTTTTTGCATGATCCAGTGGATGCTGGCAATTTGATCTCTGGTTCCTCTGCCTTTTCTAAAACGAGCTTGAACATCTGGAAGTTCACAGTTCATGTATTGCTAAAGCCTGGCTTGGAGAATTTTGAGCATTACTTTACTAGTGTGTGAGATGAGTGCAATTGTGTGGTAGTTTGAGCATTCTTTGGCATTGCCTTTCTTTGGGTTTGGAGTGAAGAGTGAACTTCTCCAGTGCTGTGGCCACTGCTGAGGTTTCCAAATTTGCTGGCATATTGAGTGCAGCACTTTTACAGCATCATCTTTTAGGATTTGAAACAGCTCAACTGGAATTCCATCACCGCCACTAGCTTTGTTCATAGTGATGAAGGCCCACTTGACGTCACATTCCAGGATGTCTGGCTCTAGGTGAGTGATCACACCATCATGATATCTGGGTCATGAAGATTTTTTTGTACAGTTTTTCTGTGTATTCTTGCCACCTCTTAATATCTTCTGCTTCTGTTAGGGCCATACCATTTCTGTCTTTTATTGAGTCCATCTTTGCATGAAATGTTCCCTTGGTATCTCTAATTTTCTTCAAGTGATCCCTAGTCTTTCCCATTCTGTTGCTTTCCTCAATTTTTTTGCGCTGATCACTGAGGAAGCCTTTCTTTTCTCTCATTGCTATTCTTTGGAACCCTGCTTTCAAATGGGTATATCTCTCCTTTTCTCCTTTGCTTTTCGCTTCTCTTCTTACAACCCAGCAATCCCATTGCTGGGCATGCACATCAAGGAAACCAGAATTGAAAGAGACATATGTACCCCAGTGTTCATTACAGCACTGTTTACAATAGCTAGAACATGGAAGCAACCTAGATATCCATCAGCAGATGAATGGATAAGGAAGTTGTGGTACATATACACAATGGAATATAACTCAGCCTAAAAAAAACTATGCATTTGAGTCAGTTCTAATGAGGTGGATGAAACTGGAGCCTATTATACAAAGTGAAGAAAGTCAGAAAGAGAAACACCAATACAGTATATTAACATGTATATGCGGAATTTAGAAAGACGGTAACAATGACCCTATATGCAAGACAGCAAAGAGACACAGATGTAAAGACACACACTTTTGGACTAGGTGGGAGAAGGTGAGGGTGGGATGGTTTGAGAGATTAGCATTGAAACACATATACTGCCATATAGAAAACAGATGACTAGTGCAAGTTCAATGCATTAAGCAGGGCACTCAAAGCTGGTGTTCTGGGACAACCCAGAGGGATTGGGTGGGGAGGGAGCTGGGAGGAGGCTTCAGGATAGGGGGCCACATGTGCACCTGTGGCTGATTCAAGTCAACGCATGGCAAAAACCACCACAATATTGTAAAGTAAATATCCTCCAATTAAAATAAATAGATCATTAAAAAAAAAAAAAACACCAAGTAGGTAGATTAAAAAAGCCAAATGCTAAAAACTTCTACCTAATAATTCAAAAGGCTTTCTTAAAGGGAATCTAATTATAATTGTACTACAGAGAGTTAGATGAATGTCTGTGTTCACATGTGGAACAGAAGAGGACAGGAAGGTGACAGCAGCTTGGAGAAGCTTGCCGCAAGATCTCCAAATGTGACTTGAGAAAACCAGAACAGAGTTTAAGACAGCAAACACCTCCCAGAATGCAATTTGAAGAGCATCACATGTTCCCCAGGAATTCCCAGATTTGTGGTGGATGCATTCCTCTGGTTATAATGGGTGTGATAGTGGGGTTTACTACTAGAATTTCAGTGCAAAAGGGAAATATGGCCCTAACACCTGGAGAACTGGGGAAAACTGGTTTAGTATGAATATAGAGTACAATGAAACCTGTTTGGTTCTACATAGTTCTTATTTCTTGAAATGCCTCAATCCTGTTTATGTAAAAAAAAAAAAGCTAATAATAATAAATTTTAAAATGATTAAAATAATGAATAGTGATAGATGTGTGACATGTAGCTATGATTTCTTGACAGGTGTTAAGGTTTCTCCAAGCAAATAATCAAAATATTTAAGAACTGAAAGGGAAATTAGTTTTTATGGAACAAAAGTGTGCTCCAAGTAAACATTTGAACCTGTATAGGTTGTATGATTCATTTATCTTTGGCCCCTATATAGTCAGAGCACAGATGCTTCACATGTAATAGCAGCTAGCTAATTTTGTGCACTTAAAATGAAAAAGGTTTTTAAAATTATCATGAGAGATATCTTAGAACTAAGATTGCTTTTCAGAAAACTATAGCCACAAGTCTAGAAAGACAGGTCAGGGGATTCCTGAAATATCCCCAACAATTTCTAATTACCACGAAAAGAGATGTGGGTGCTGGGAGAATAAGCAAAGTTCTTCATTGTTTAAGAAGTTAGCACTGATGCTAGGCACTTCTTGTCTCATACAATCCTCAACAACCCTACAATATGAATATTATTCCATTTATAAAATACTACATGGTAAAGACCTTTGTGGTCCTCTTCTATCTGAAAACATAAATGTTGTATTTGCAACGCCAAGAGCAAACCATAGAAAAAAGATACGAAAGGCAGAATTCAGCTCATGACCATCACTAAAGAAATCAACTGTTCCTTCTTCTTCTTTGCTCTTTTGGTACATACATATTGGCCAAAGCAATAATTACTGATAAAGAGCTTCAAAGTCATCCTTTGGCACAACAGATCAACAATAACATCTGTGTAAACGTAATATCACAACATAAACACTCAAGGCCACAGAAAAGAAAATAATGCTGTTTGGTTTGGTTTCATTTAGGGGAGCTTATATATTTTCTGAACAAGCCGTTCTCTCTATAAAACTCAGCTAGCAAATCTGCCTTGCCTATTATCATTGTGAGGATAATGTAGCAAACAGATGGAGGGTTTCATACAATTTGCTGAACTAAATATAACAGGTTTGGCTGTGAGTGTCAACTTATTTTTATATTCTATTTGCACTATGTTTGTAATAGATGCACACACATGAATAAAAACAGAAAATCTGTATACACAGTACAGCTGGTTCGATAATATTTTCATTATAGCATCACATACTTCTAATTAGAAGGCTTTATATTTGGCCACCAAGAATTCTGGCTGCAGAATAGCTTGTGCAGCACTCAAATAACAACAACAAAAAAAAGGTTCATCAATACTGTAGGAATTCTTCCACACCTATAGCACCATGTAGGACCAGGTTCGTTAAATTAATAATGATCTACTAAATAAAAGAAAAATTGAAGAGCACATGAAAAAATTTAGTACATGGAGTTAATTTGGCCCAGAGGCCCCAATAGGAATATATCTATCTATGACAGATGAAACTTGGAACACTATGTCAATAATATGAGTAGGGAAAATTGAACATTATTAATGTTAAATGGTGCTCAATTCAGGAAGCTTCCACAAGTCTCTTATCCTTATCTATCAGAGGGCAGAAAGAGTGGAAACCATAATCACAGTAAACTAACCAAACTAATCACATGGATCACAGTCTACTCTAACTCAGTGAAACAATAAGCCATGCCATGTAGGGCCACCCAATATGGATAGGTCATGGTAGAAAGCTCTGACCAAACATGGTCCACTGGAGACGGAAATGGCAAACCACTTCAGTATTCCTGCCTTGAGAGCCCCATGAACAGTATGAAAAGGCAAAAAGATATGACACTCCCCAGGTAGGTAGGTGCCTAATATGTTACTAGAGAAGAGTAGGAAGATAACTCCAGAAAGAATGAAGAGACAGAGCCAAAGCAAAAACAACACCTAACTGCAGATGTGACTGGTGATGGAACTAAAGTCCAACGCTGTAAAGGACAATATTGCACAGGAACCTGCAATGTTAAGTCCACAAATCAAGGTAAATTGGAAGTGGTCAAATAGGAGATAGCAAGAGTGAATACCAATATTTTAGGAATCAGTGAACTAAAGTGGACTGGAATTGGCAAATTTAATTCAGATGACCATTATATCTACTACTGTGGGCAAGAATTCCTTAAAGAGATGGCGTAGCCCTCATATTCAACAAAAGAGTCCAAAATGCAGTACTTGGGTGCAATCTCAAAAATGACAGAGTGATCTCAGATCGTATCCAAGGAAAACCATTCAGTATCACAGTAATCCAAGTCTATGCCCCAACCACTAATGCTGAACAAGCTGAAGTTGAATGGTTCTATGAAGACGTATAAGACCTTCTAGAACTAACACCAAGAAAAGATGTCCTTTTCAATATAGGGCACTGGAATGGAAAATTAGAAAGTCAAGAGATAGTGGGAGTAACATGCAAGTTTACCCTTGGAGTAAAAAATGAAGCAGGGCAAAGGCTAATAGAGTATTGCCAAGAAAACACACTGGTCACAGCAAACACCCTCTTTCAACAACACAAGAGATGACTCTACATGTAGACATTAACAGATGGTCAATACCAAAATCAGGTTGATTATATTCTTTGCAGCCAAAGATGGAGAAGCTCAACATAGTCAGCAGAAACAAGACTGGGAGCTGACTTGAACTCAGATCATGAACTCCTTATTGCCAAATTCAGACTTAAACTGAATAAAGCAGGGAAAACCACTAGACCATTCAGGTATGACCCAAATCAAATCCCTTACAATTATACAGTGGCAGTGACAGACAGGTTCAAGGGATTAGATCTGATAGAGTGCCTGAAGAACTATGGATGGAGGTTCGTGACATTGTACAGGAGGCAGCAATCAAAACCGTGCCCAAGAAAAACAAATGCAAAAAGGCAAAACAGTTGTCTGAGGAGGCTTTACTTCTGAGAAAGGAAGAGAAGAAAAAGGCAAAGGACAAAAGGAAAGATATATCCATTTGAATGCAAAATTCCAAAGAATAGCAAGGAGAGATAAGAAAGCCTTCCTCAGTGATCAATGCAAAGAAATAGAGGAAAACAATAGAATGGGAAAGACTAGAGATCACTTCAAGGAAATTAGAGATACTAAGGGAACACTGCATGCAAAGATGGGCACAATAAAGGACAGAAATGGTGTGGACCTAACAGAAGCAGAAGATATTAAGAAGTGGTAAGAATACACAGACAAACTATACAAAAAAGATCTTAATGACCCAGATAAGCATGATGGTGTATTCGCTCACCTAGAACCAGACATCCTGGAATGAAAGTCAAGCGGGCCTTAGGAAGCATCATTACAAGCAAAGGTAGTGGAGGTGATGAAATTCCATTTGAGATATTTCAAGTTCTAAAAGATGATGCTGTGAAAGTGCTGCATTCAATATGCCAGCAAATTTGGAAAACTCAGCAATGGCCACAGGACTGGAGAGGTCAGTTCTCATTCCAGTCCCAAAGGAGGGCAATGCCAAAGGATGTTCAAACTACCGCACAGCTGTACTGATCTCACATGCTAGCAAAGAAAGGCTTCAACAGTAATCCGAGAACTTCCAGATGTTCAAACTGGATTTAGGAGATGCAGAGGAACCAGACATCAAATTGCCAATATCCATTGGATCATAGAAAAAGCAAGAGTTCCAGAAAAACGTCCACTTCTGCTTCATTGACTATGCCTAAGCCTTTGACTGTGTGGATCACAAGAGACTGTGGGAAAACCTTACAGAGATGGGAATACCAGACTACCTTACCTGACTTCTGAGAAATCTGAACAAGTCAAGTAGCCACAGGTAGATCAAGTCACGGAACAATGGACTGGTTCCACATTGGGAAAGGAATACGTCAAGCCTGTATATTGTCATCCTGCTTATTTAACCTATATGCAGAGTACATCATGAGAAATGCTGGGCTGGATGAAGCACAAGCTGAAAGCAAGATTGCAGGGAGAAATATCCATAACCTCAGAAATGCAGATGACACCACCCTTATGCCAGAAAGCAAAGAGAAACTAAAGAGCCTCTCTGATGAAAGTGAAAGAGGAAAGTGAAAAAGTTGGCTTAAAACTCAACGTTCAGAAAACGAAGATCATGGCATCTGGTCCCATCACTTCATGGCAAATAGGTGGGGAAACAATGCAAACAGTGAGAGACTATTTTCTTGGCCTCCAAAATCACTGCAGATGGTGACTGCAGCCATGAAATTAAATATGCTTGCTCCTTGGAAGAAGAGCTATGGCAAACCTAGACAGCATATTAAAAAGCAGAGACATTACTTGGCCAACAAATTACATCTAGTCAAAGCTATGGTTTTTCCAGTAGTCATGTATGGACGTGAGAGCTGGACTCTAAAGAAAGCTGAGCACCGAAGAACCGATGCTTTTGAACTGTGGTGCAGGAGAAGACAGCTTGTGCTAAGCTGAAGACTGTGAAGCTTGTGCTTGAGAAGACTGTGGTGCTGGAGAAGACTGCTTGGACTGCAAGGAGTCAAACCAGTCAATCCTAAAGGAAATTAATCCTGAATATTCATTGGAAAGGCTGATGCTAAAGCTGAAGCTCCAATACTTAGGCTACCTGAAGTACAGAACTGACTCATTAGAAAAGATCCTGATGCTGGGAAAGATTGAAGGCAGGAGGAGAAGGGGCAACAGAGGTTGAGGTGGGTGGATGGCATCGTTGACCTGATGGACGTGAGTTTGAGCATGCTCCAGGAGTTGGTGATGGACAGGGAGCCTGGTGTGTTGCAGTCCATGTGGTCTCAAATAGTTGGACACAATTGAGTGACTGAACTGATACTATATGGAGTGGAGAGGAAATAGTGAGAAAACAACATATAGCCTGAACATAAAACAAAATAAAAACTTACTTGACAAAGTCATCATCAAAGCCATAGAAAAAAAACAGTATATCTACTGAGCTTATGCCTATCTCTCTACAGCAAGAATTTACTCTTCAGTTAATCAATAGTCTGTCTTCTCTCTTTATTGAATGTAAAACACCTCTGTTGATTCAGTGTGCATAAAGACAAGAATTTTTTTTACTGTATTCATCAAGTTCATCATCTTATTAGCCCTCAATGACATCTTTGTTTAGGTTTTCTCTATGTAACATTACAATATTTTATATTTTTGAAATCCTCTTCTAAAAAATATCCCTCCTAGTAAGTACTGTTCTTTCAATCAGTATTACTACCAAAAAAATCACTGTTCATATCTTCATCTTTCCTCATATCTTCTGGATTCTGTATTTCTTTTCACTTGCTACTAAGAATCCTCATGAGGGATTTTTTTTCTTTTTTATAAATTCCCTGAATATCTTTAATTGCTCAATTTTCTAAAATAGTCTTCATTGTCTTTCATCTCTGATTGTCTCTTCTTGTCTTTCGGACATACAGTTTGAGGGAATGGGGTTAAAGAGACAATATTTTATAAATAGATGAAGCAATGAATATTTTGGGGTGGCTGTGGGCATTTGTTTTAAAGATATATTCCTAGAGTATGCAAGGCAATGAATGTTTGATTTTACTGTTTGTTCCCTGGGAGAGTTTGCTCTCGGCCACTAAGTTTCTCCCTCTAAAGTAAGTTTTGGGACTTGAGAGGGCTTTGTATCTTTTCCATCTAAAATCTCCATTTTCACCTCAATCAGTGGTTCTCAGGACATCTGGGGGTCCCTGAGATTATAAGAGAGTCAGTCAAGTAAAAACCACTTTCATATAAATAAGGAACTGCCTGTACATTGGAGTTTTCCAGAGTAATATCACAACAGATTGAATGCATAAGCAGATATGAGAATCCAGCTGTCACTGTGCCAGACATTAAAGGCTTGCAAAAATGTAAAATAATTTCACTTTCTCACTAAATACTTTTGTTTTTGATAACAGTTATTTTTCATAAAAATATGTTATTTATGATAGTTTGTAATTGGTTTATTTTTGGTTTTTAAAATGAATTAATGAATAAGTTATCTTACTTTAACTTCTAATATAGTAAATACTAATAGATATAACCCACATAAACAAAAGTTCTTTTGGGGCCTTCAATAATTTTTAAGACTGTTAAAGCATCTTGAAATTTAAACAAAAATAAGAACTGCTGATTTAGATAAACTTTTGGGCTTAACAGAGGTAAATTATTTTTTAAAATTTACTCAAGATAAACTATTCAAATTATTCCTGAAACACTTATCCCCAGTAGAGATTCATAAGAGACTTGGTCTCAGAATCTGACTCTTCCATTAACTTTCTGGATAAAAAGAAAGAAAGACAGCACTAAGTCATGCCTGACTCTTGCAATCCCATGAACTGTAGCCTGCCAGGCTCCTCTGTCCATGGGATTCCCCAGGCAAGAATACTGGAATGGGTTGCCATTTCCTTCTCCAGGAGAACTTCTGGATAACTTCTATGATAACAGTTAGTTGCTTGAGTATGTCAAGTTTTTCATTTATAAAGTGAGGATGATAGTAACAACAGCTCAGCAGCGGTGGCGGTTTGGTCGCGAAGTCGTGTCCGACTCTTGCAACCCCGTGGACTGTAGCCTGCCAGACTCCTCTGTCCATGGGATTCTCCAGGCAAGAATACTGGAGTGGGGTGCCCTTTCCTTCTCCAGCAGATCTTACTGATCTAGGGATTGAACCTGCATCTCCTGCATTGTAGGCAGATTCTTTACCAACTGACCTACAAGGGAATGCTTACTAAATGTTAGTGAGTAACAGGAATTATTCTAAGTGCTTCATATGTGTTAGTAATTTCAGCCTCATAACAAAAGAACCCTCACACACTGCTGATGGGAATGTAAATTGGTCCAGCCATTATGGAGAACAGTATATAGGTTCCTCTGAAAACTAAAAAGTGCTACCATAGGACCCTGCAGTCTCACCCTTGAATATATCCAGTGAAAACCATGATTTGAAAAGATACATGCACCTCAAGGTTCGTAGCAGCACTATTTACAATAGCAAGGGCATGGAAGCAACCTAAAAGATCGTCAGCAGAGGAATGGATAAAGAAGAGTGACACATATATACAATGAAATATTACTCAGCTATAAGAAGGAATGAAATTGGGTCATTTGCAGCGATGTGGATGAAGCCAGAGTCATACAGAGTGAAGTAAGTAAGAAAAAAAAATAAGTATAGTATATTATGGATATATGTGGAATCTAGAAAAAATGGTACTGATGAATCTATTTTCAGGACAGGAATACAGATGCAGATTTAGAGAATGGAACTGTAGACAAGGGGAAAAGGGGAGGAGAGGGTGGGACGAACTGAGAGACTAGCACTGACATATATACACTACCATGTGTAAAATAGATAACTAGTGGGAAGCTGTTATAAAGCACAGGGAGCTCAGCTCAGTACTCTGTGATGACTTAGAGGGGTGAAGTAGGGGGTGGGGTGGGAGGGAGGCTCAAGAGGGAGAAGATATATGTATACATATAGCTGATTTTTGCTGTTGTACAGCAGAAACTAACAAACATTGTAAAGCAACTGTACTCCATTTTTTTTAAAAAGTAAAAAAAAAAATGCTTTAAAAGGAGTCACAGAAAATTAAACTAAAATTAAAAAATGAGTGTGAAGTCAAGTGGGCCTTAGAAAGCATTAGTACAGACAAAGCTAGCGGGGCTGATAGAATTCCAGCTGAGCTGTTTCAAATCCTAAAAGATGATGCTGTGAAAGTGCTGCACCCAATATGCCAGCAAATTTGGAAAACTCAGCAATAACCATAGGACTGCAAAAGGTCAGTATTCATCCCAATTCCAAAGAAATTCAGTGCTAAAGAATGTTCAAACTACTGCACAACTGTACTCATTTCACATGCTAGCAAGGTAATGCTCAAAATCCCTCAGACTAGGCTTTGATACCATGTGAACCAAGAACTTCCAGATGTACAAGCTGGATTTAGAACCAGAGGAACCAGAGATCAAACTGAAAAAATCAACTGGATCATAGAGAAAGGAAGGGAAATCCAGAAAAACATCTACTTCTGCTTCATGGACTATGCTAAAGTCTTTGGCTGTGTGAATCACAACAAACTATGGAAAATCCTTAAAGAGATGGGAATACCAGACCATCTTACCTGCCTCCTGAGAAACTATATGTAAATCAAGAAGTAGCAGTTAGAACTAGACAAGGAACAACTGCCTGGTTCAAATTGGGAAAGGAGTACAGCAAGGCTGTATATTATTACCCTGTTAATTTAACTTATATGCAGAGTACATTGTGTGAAATGCCAGGCTGGATTAATCAGAAGCTGAAATTAAAAGATGCTTACTCCTTGGAAGAAAAAGTATGACCAACCTAGACAGCATATGAAAAGCAGAGATATTACTTCGCCAACAAACGTCTGTCTAGTCAAGGCTCTGGTTTTTCCAGTGGTCATGTATGGATGTGAGGGTTGGACTGTGAAGAAAGCTGAGCACTGAAGAATTGATGCTTTTGACCTGTGGTGTTGGAGAAGACTCTTGAGAGTTCCTTGGACTGCAAGGAGATCCAACCAGTCCATTCTGAAGGAGATCAACCCTGGGATTTATTTGGAAGGAATGATGCTAAAGCTGAAACTCTAGTACTTTGGCAACCTCATGCAAAGAGTTGACTCACTGGAAAAGACTGATACTGGGAGGGATTGGGGACAGGAGGAGAAGGGGACAACAGAGGATGAGATGGCTGGATGGCATCACGGACTCAATGGACGTGAGTCTGAGTGAACTCCGGGAGTTGGTGATGGACAGGGAGGCCTGGTGTGCTGTGATTCATGGGTCGCAAAGAGTCGGACACGACTGAACGAATGAACTGAATTAATCTGAACTGACCTGAAATCAAGATTGCCAGGAGAAATATCAACAACCTCAGATATGCAGATACCTCTCTAATGGCCGAAAGTGAAGAGGAACTAAAGAGCATCCTGATGAGGGTGAAAGAGGAGAGTGAAAAAATTAACTTAAAACTCAACATTCAAAAAATGAAGATCATGGAATCTGGTCCCATCACTTCATGACAGATAGATGGAGAAAAGGTGGAAACAGTGGCAGACTTTATTTACTTGGGCTCCAAAATCACTGCAGATGGTGACTGCAGTCATGAAATTAAATATGCTTGCTCCTTGGAAGAAAAGATATGACAAACTTAGACAGTATATTAAAAAGCAGAGACATCACTTTGCCAACAAATGTCTGTATAGTTAAAGCTATGGTTTTTCCAGTGGTCATATATGGATGTGAGAGAGTTGGACCATCAAGAAAGCTGAGCACTGAAGAATTGATGCTTTCAAACTGTGGTGTTGAAGAAGACTCTTTAGAGTCCTTTGGACAGCAAAGAGATCAAACCAGTCAATCCTAAAGGAAATCAACCCTGAAAATTCATTGGAAGGACTGATGCTGAAGCTGAGGCTCCAATACTTTGGCCTTCTTATCTGAAGAGCCAACTCTTTGGAAAAGACACTGATACTGAGAAAAATTGAAGGAAGGAGGAGAAGGGGGCAACAGAAGACATCTAGGTTGGATGGCATCAGGGACTCAATGGAAATGAGTTTGAGCAAACTCCCAGAGACAGTGAAGGACAAGGAGCTTGGCATGCTATAGCCCATGGGGTTACAAAGACTTAGCAACTGAATAACGACATATATGAAGCTATTTATGAAACAGAAACTGAGTTTACAGATGTAGAAAACAAACTTTTGGTTACCAAGGGAGAAGAGAGGGAAGGATAAATTGGGAGACTAAAACTGACATATACACATTATCATATATAAGAAAGATAACTAATGAGAACTTACTGTACAGCACAGTACTCAATACTCAGTAATGACCTATATAGGAAAAGAAATATTTAAGTAGATATATTTATGTATAACCGATTTACTTTACTATACAGCAGAAACTCTGTATAGTTTCAAAAGCACAGTTCAAAAGCATTATTTCTTCAGTGCTCAGCTTTCTTTATAGGTCAACTCTCACATCCATACATGACTACTGGAAGTGTGGTGTTGAAGAAGACTCTTGAGAGTCCCTTGGACTGCATGGAGATCAAACCAGTCCATCCTAAGGGAAATCAGTCCTGAATATTCACTGGAAGGACTAATGCTGAAATTGAAACTCCAATACTTTGGCCACCTGATGCGAAGAGCTGACTCACTGGAAAAGACCCTGATGCTGGGAAAGATTGAAGGTAGCAGGAGAAGGGGATAACAGAAGATGAGATGGATGGATGGCATTACTGACTCTATGGACAGGAGTTTGCACAAGCTCCAGGAGTTGGTGATGAACAGAGAAACCTTGCACGCTGCAGTCCATGGGGTCACAAAGAGTGAGACATGACTGAGCAACTGAACTGAACTGGACAGCAGAAACTAACACAACATTGTGAATCAAAAGTAAAAGTGAAAGTCGCTCAGTCATGTCCAGCTCTTTGTGACCCCATGGACTCAGTACTAGAGTGGGTAGCCTTTCCTTTCTCCAGGGGATCTTCCCAACCCAAGGATCAAACCCAGGTCTCCCACATTGTAGGCAGATTCTTTATCAGCTGAGCCACAAGGGAAGCCCAAGAATACCAGAGTGGGTAGCCTGTCCCTTCTCCAGCAGATCTTTCCAACCCAGGAATTGAACTAGGATCTCCTGCAGTGCAGGTGGATTCTTTACCAACTGAGCTGTCAGGGAAGGGAAGTTGTAAGTCAACTATAAATAAAATAAAAACAAAAATTGATTTTAAAAAATAATCATCACAGCACTATGAAAATGGAGTTTATTATCCCCATTTTACAGAGAAGAAAATGGAAACAGAGAAAGATTAAGTCACTTGTCCAACATCATATATCTAAAAAGCACCAGATCTGAAACTTGAACTCCTACAATATGGGTTCAAAATATGTATTAGATCCCTTTAGCTTTATGTAAAAATTGGAAGCAGTGACAGATTTTATTTTCTTAGGCTCCCAAATCACTGCAGATGGTGACTGCAGCCATGAAATTAAAAGATGTTAGCTCCTTGGAAGGAAAATTATGACAAACCTAGACAGTATATTAAAAAGCAAAGACACTACTTTGCCAATAAGGGTCCATACAGTCAAAGCTGTTTTTCCAGTAGTCAGGTATGGATGTGATTGTTGGACCATATAGAAGGCTGAGCACCAAAGGATTGACGCTTTCCAACGGTGGTGCTGGAGAAATCTCTTGAGAGTCCCTTGGACTGCAAAGAGATCAAATCGGTCAGTCCTAAAGGAAATCAACCCAGAATAGTCATTGAAAGTACTGATATTGAAACTCCCATACTTTGGCCCCACCTGATGTGAAGAGCTGACTCATTGGTAAAGACCCTGATGCTGGGAAAGATTGAAAGCAAAAGGAAAAGGGGGCAGTAGAGGATGAAATGGTTACAGAGCATCACTGTCTCAATGGATATGAATTTTAGTGAACTCCCCAAGATGGTAGAGGACAGAGGAGTCTGGCATGCTGCAGTCCATAGGGTCTTAAAGAGTCAGACACAACTTAGCAACTGAACAACAACAAGCTGTATGTAATATGACAGTTTCCCAAATACTGCAGGCCATACACACTGAATGTTGGTCACCAGGCTTTCCTCTTTGGCTTTGTAAACCTGCTTCCCCACCATCTTTGTCTTCTAGTCTGATTAAGTCCCTTCTTCTTGTTTTTTTTCTAATGTTATTTTCCAAATATGAGCTTATTTGTGTGTATACTATACTTTCCCATTATTCTAGATATTTATGTTAAGTTTCCCAATTTGTAAAATCCCAAATGAAAAAAAATAAATAAATAAAAGATGTCTATGGGCTGAATGTGCCGCATGGTCTGTGTGTGTGCAAACACTAATATAATGGAATCAATTTAACTTCACTTCATGGGATGTTATAGTATCACAATACATTTGACAGTAAATAAAAAATATTGGGGCAGTTATGCAATTAAAAAACAGTAATAATATTATTACTACCACTTCATGGAAAGGGGCTATTTGAACAAACAAGAACTATCTAGAGAACACATTACTTGAAATATTGAATCAGAAAACCCATGGAAAGCAGACTGTTAAGTGCCTTAAAAAGTGTAAGAAAGAATGGCAGAACAAACAGAAGGTAGATCATGTTGATACCCAACTCAAAATATTCCAGTGGCTTCCAAATATAGTTAGAATAAAATCCAAACTCCCAAACACAATCTTTAAGATTGTGCACGGTCTTCCTTCATATCATTCTTACTACTAATTTCTGCACTATGGTCAGACAGACTTCCTTTTTTATTTCAACATATTAAGATCTTATATATCATATATATAATATCAGGGCTTCCCTGATAGCTCAGTTAGTAAAGAATCTGCCTGCAATGCAGGAGACCCCGGTTCGATTCCTGGGTTAGGAATATCCCCTGGAGAAGGCTACCCACTCCAGTATTCTGGCCTGGAGAATTCCATGGACCGTATAGTAAATGGGGTCGCAAAGAGTCGGACACAACTGATCGACTTTCACTTTCACTTCAAAATCCTACTTCAGAATTGTGGGATTGTAATTCCATTTGCCCTGGAAAATCTCTTCTAAATCTTCAGCCTAAGTCACTTCCTTGAACAGGCTTTCCCTGACTACTCTATATAATTAGCCCTGCCAATCTCACTACCCACACTACAATACATACCCACTTCTTTTTTTAGGACGTGTATGTACTAGCTCTTAAGTATCTTATTTATTTATTGGTTTACTTGTATATTTTCTATCTTCTCCAATTAAACAGTATACAAATAGCAGAAAACTTGTCTTCTATCCCCAACAATAATTGACACCTAGGAAGCACTCAGTTAATGTTTTTGAATAAATGTTGAATGAATAAAGGACTCTAAAATATATGCCAGTTGTGCAAAATCATTGCAGCATAGGTTCAAATATGTATGGAGCCACCACAGAAAACTACCCTTCATCCCTCTAGGGATAATTTCTTTCTCCTTATTGCTCAAAGTAAGGCGGGTTACTGCAGCCAAGGTTCCCTGGAATGCTTGCCTAATTAGCTAGAGAGATGAGATATTGAGAGACAAGGTTTAATAGATACTCTGAGTGAACTCAGTTGAGAGCCTCTAGATGCATTATTGATTATGCATGCATTCAGACTCTCGCTGTTTGCACATCAGCACTTGCATCAGGGAATCAACTCTGGGTAGTCTACCTAAAAATCATCTGAACAGAAATCATTTATTCCAGCAACTTAAAATAAATATGGTCATGAGATTACTGCAAAAAGGGGATATTTACTTAGTACAGTATTTGAGTTCCATTAAAGTTTGTATTCGTGAGATCACCCTTAGACATAAAACATTAGAAAACTAGGGGGCTTATTTCATTAGGAACTGATGTTTCTCTTACATGTCAGTGCATAGTAGATAATTTGAATGAAAATATGTTGGTTAAAAAAACAGTGAACTAATAGCAGCTTTTAATCTAGAAAATTTGTCAATCTTGATAGCATCAAATGTTCATAGTATATTAAGTAAAGTTCTTATCTCTCTATTTAATTTCTTTATTAAGAACTTTCCTACACAATCTGAAGAGAAATCTGAACAAAGAAGTAAGATATTAAAATGTCTTCTCTGCTATTAAACTCACAAACAGACCTCCTACCCTGCTGGATTAAGTTACTGTTCTGGCCATTTAATGATGTATGATCCTCTGAAAGTAAGTGTTTCTAAAATAATTCTACAGGGTATGAGCCCTAGATTTCACTCCTTTTCTAGAGTGTACTTCTTGAAAACATTTTATGACCTTAGATTTGCCCATACAAATGGAGATCCTCTACCATCAACCTATGAAACTCATTTCATGAAATCTGTTACCTCCTAATGACCAAATCCAGAAACCCTTATTTCATCCCCTTCTTTATGTTTATAACCAACCCCCTCTCTGCTTTACCCTTCTGAGATCCAGTACATTCTAACTGACCCTTATTCCAAATCTTCACTCAACCTCTAGAGCTCATGTTTTGCTTCCAGATCTGCTCTTTAACCTTGCAACCATTTTAATTAGTATAATGTGGGTGAACAAACATAAAAAACAAGGAAATAATCACTCCCTTGTACAGAAAAGCCTCTGTATCTATATTTGGGTTTTATGTCATTTATATTTCAGTGTGGTGCCCTGAAGTTTACATAGCACAGTTGCATTCATTAACTGATTTTATCCTACTGTCATAGTATCTAGGCAGTTGCATAGTTTTATTAGTCAGAGTTCTCCGAAGGAATAGAACCAATATAGTATGTGTGTGTGTGCTATGTGTCTGTGTATGAGAGAGACTGATTAATTGATTCATTGATTGATTAATTGACTGAATGATTTTAAGAAACCAGCTTGTTCAATTATGGACACTGTTAAGGCAAAAATCTGCAGTGCAGGCCAGTAGGCTGAAGATCTGGCAAAGAGTTGATGCTACAGTCTCAAGTTTAAGGCAATCAAGAGTCAGAATTTGTTCTTCTTTGGGGGACCTCAATCTTTTTTCTTAAGGCTTTCAGCTGACTAGATGAAACCCATCCATTCTATGAAGGGTAATATGCTTTACTCAGAGCCTACTGATTTTAAATGGTAATCACATCTAAAATATTAATACACCTCCACAGTAATACCTAGAATGCTGTGTGACCAAAACCTGAGTACCATGGCCTAGCCAAGTTGACACATAAAATTAACCATCACATAATTATTCACTATTATTCAGTGTTAAAAAGAAAAGAGCTATCAAGCCATTAAAACCATGAAAGAATCTTATTAGTAATTAATATTATTACTAAGCTTTATTATTCCAACTTTATAGATAAGGAAATAGGCTTTTGTTAGCATTATTTAGCCAAAATTACTAGCTACTGTATGCTAGTGCTCACACTAGAAACCAGATCTCATTACTCCTCATCACATGTACATTCCAGTAATCACACTGCCTCTAACATTATTGCAGTAGTTTTCAATTTTGTAGGAATAAGATTTACATTTCTTCCAATAAGAGATCTAAAATCCACAGAATATTTAGCTCTCACTTCATGGCTAAAACTCCACAACTGCCCAATGTCAAGAGCATAGAATTCCCCTTAAGGAGGTGAGAACTGATAGATATTAATATAATGTAAGCCTTCAAGGGTAAACTAAGACATCAAGTTTGGAATGTGCCTCTAGAGACTACACCAAAATTCACAAAAATTATTTCACCTCTCAACAAGAATTTCCAGATTCCAGAAGAACTTTTCAGCACAAAGAGACAGACAGCACAGAACATAAAACTTTATTAAAAATAAACCTTATGTGAAAGGCAGTGTCAAAAGAATGAGGAGACAAGCTACAGACTGGGAGGAATACTTACAAAAGACATATCTGAAAAAGGACTGTTACCCAAAGTATACAAAGAACTTAAAACTCAAGAAAACAAAGAATCTGATTTTAAAAAATGATCCAGGTCGCTCCTCGGTGGGCTTGGGCCGGCCGCGCTCGTCGCTCGGGCTCTGGTCTCCACCTCCCTTGGCCTCGTTCCCAATTTAAAAAAAAAAAAAAATGATCCAAAGACCTTACAGTCACCTCACCAAAAAAGACATAGATATGGCAAATTGGCATTTGAAAAGATGTCCAACATCATATGTCATTAGATAAATGCTAACCAAAACAATAATGAGGTATCACTACACACCAACCAGAATGGCCAAAACCCAGAACACCAGTAACACCAACTGGGAATTATGTGGGGAAACAGAAACTCTTAGGGAAATACAAAATGTTACAGCCACTATGGAAGAGAGTTTGGCAGTTTCTTATAAAACTAAACATACTTTCTTATAAAGCTAAACATCTCATCCAGTAACCATGCTTTTTGATATTTACCCAAAAGAATTTAAAATTTTAGTTCAGTTCAGTCACTCAGTCATGTCCAACTCTTTCGACCCCATGGACTGCAGCATTCCAGGCTTCCCTGCCCTTTACTATCTCCCAAACTTTGCTCAAACTCATGCCCATTGAGGCTGTGACAACACTGACCCATCTTATCCTCTGTCGTCCCCTTCTCCTCCTGCCTGCAGTCTTTCCCAGCATCAGGGTCTTTTCCAATGAGTCAGTTCTTCACATCAGGTGGCCAAAGTGTTGGAGATTCAGCTTCAGCATCACTCCTTCCACTGAATATTCAGGATTGATTTCCTTTAGGATTGGCTGGTTTGATCTCCTTGCAGTCCGCGGGACTCTCAAGAATCTTCTCCAACACCACAGTTCAAAAGCATTAAATCTTCAATGCTCAGCTTTCTTTATGATCCAACTTTCACATCCATACATGACTACTGGGAAAACCATAACTTTGACTAGACAGACCTTTGTCAGCAAAGTAATGTCACTGCTTTTTAATATGCTGTCTAGCTTTGTCATAGCTTTTCTTCCAAGAAGCAAGCATCTTTTAATTTCATGGCGGCAGTCACCATCTGCACTGATTCGGGAGCCCAAAATCCACACAAAAATCTTTACTTCGATGATTATAGCAGCTCATTATAATTTCCAAAACTTAGATGAAACCAAGATGTCCCCTTCAGTGGGTGAACGGATAAATCAACTATGTACATCCAGACAATGGAATATTATTTCAGTGCTGAACAGAAATAGGTTATCAAGTCATGAAAAGACATGGAAGAAGCCTAAATGCATATTACTAAGTGTAAGAAGTCAATCTGAAAAGGCTACATATTATATGATTTAAACCATATAACATTCTGGAAAAAAAAAACAAAACTACAGTAAAAACATCACGGACTGCCAGGGATTAATGGGGGAAAAGAAATGAATAGGTGAAACATAGAGGACTTTTAGGGCAGTGAAACACTTTTAATGATACTCTATACAGGAACAGATATATGTAATTAATAGAATGAAATACTTTAGACTTATAAAAATAATAACCCTTCCTGCACCTTGATCTACACCAAAATTGATCTAATATTGCTGAAAATTTAAGTCCAAATGGTTTCTAAAGTCCTTCTTGTTTATCTAACCTGTATTTCTAGAAGGCTATCAAAACGACAAAGAAAACATCTCCATGCCTTGCATGGGTAAAATGACACAGGGAAAATGTATGTGAAAACTCTCAGGGGGTCTAAGGGACACTCTGGATGATGGTGAAGACACAGATCTAGACGTATTTACAGGAAAGAAAAGAAGGTGAGGACATGCAAATCACATCCCTGGGAGAATTCAATGTGAGTTCAATAAAACATGAGCTGGACTTGAGAGTAAACCAGGCAAATATACCCAGTGAGGAAGGGAGTGACTTTCTAGGGTTTTGAACAGGGGATAAAAAGAAGAGAACATTCCAAAAGAATTAGAATGAGAACAAGAAGACAGACCATTGCTTCAAGGAAGTCTAAATGAAGGGTTCCCCATATTTAGAGCCATTAAGAACTAGATTGGCAGACTTTCATGGAATCAAAAATTTGGCAGAATGGGAGAAGAAGGGTTTGCCAGATTAATATACCAACCACTGACTAGAAATCTGTTTATGTTAATTAAGCATATTTATATACATGTATTATAAGAGTTCCTGTCCAATATATCAGATAATCCCAGGACAGCTGGAAGAGGGAAATATAACAGATCTATCATATTCCATAATATAGTGATATCTGGATAGTATATCAGTACATGAACATAAGTATTTCATTCCCATCCCAGTAGATGCTAAACCATAAACAACATCTTTGTTTTTAAGAGCTTTAGCTAAAAAGACCTAAAAGTATAGCAAATATAGATGCTCCTACATAAAGAGTATTCCTTTATTAGTTAAAGAAGAATGATATTCCTCCTGAGCAGAGTATATAAAGCTAGGATTTTTCTTTTTTGAAAAGTAAAAGAAGTGAAAGTTGCTCAGTCATGTCTGACTCTTTGCAACCCCATGAACGATACAGTCCATGGAATTCTCCAGGCCAGAACACAGGAGTGGGTGGCCTTTCCCTTCTCCAGAGAATCTTCCCAACCAAGGGATCAAACCCAGGTCTCCCACACTATAGACGGATAAAGTAAGGTATGGAGAAAGCTACTGGGTGAAGTATCCAACTGAGGTTACATGTTTCTTCCTCCTCCCTCTTGAGAATCTATTAAAATTATGCTGAAGGAATAACAGAGGTATAAATCTATAATAGAAAATAAGAGGTCCAGGGGGAATGAATTTCAACAAATATCTAACATAAAGAAATAAAAGAATGTCAGAGGAAGAGAGTGAATATTTCACTTTCTCCTAAGTGAAATAGGAAGGAGAAAGCTGCAAACTAAAAATATTTGTGGAAGGAATTTCCATGTGGAAGGAGTCGACTCCTGGAATTAGTGTGAAATAACAAATCAGTAGATAAGTGAATGAAACCTTAACAATTTTCACTTAAACTTTAAAGTGAAAATATTGGAGTAATGAAAAGTTTCTACATGTGAATGGTCAACCCCTCACTCTTCTTTGACAACTTCACACAAGGCAATAAACTTCCCATCTACTCATATGAGAGCTAAGCCTGCAGGTTTACAAGTATTCCCTGTATACACAAAGCTCACGGAGGACTCACCTATTCCCTCAGTCACATGAGGAGAGTGAAAAAACTGGCTTGAAACTCAACATTCAAAAAATCTAAGATCATGGCATCCAGTCCCATCACTTCATGGCAAGTAGACAGGAAAAAAGTGGAAATAGTGGCAGATTTTATTTTCATGGGTTCCAAAATCACTGTGGATGGTGACTACAGCCATGAAATTAAAAGGCACTTACTCGCTCCTTGGAAGGAAAGCTAGTTGCTGTTCAGTTGCCCAGCCATGTCCAACTCATTGTAATCCCATGGAAAGCAGCACACCAGGCCTCTCTGTCCCTCACCATCGCTCAACATGTCCATTGCATCAGTGATGCACCCAGTCATCTCATCCTCTGACGCCCTCTTCTTCAGCCGTCAATCCTTCCCAATATCAGGGACTTTTCCAATGAGTCAGCTCTTCATATCAGATGACTAAAATACTGAAGCTGAAGCTTCAGCATCAGTCCTTTCAATGAGTATTCAGGGTTGATTTACCTTAAGATTGACTGGTTCAATCTCCTTGCTGTCCAAGGGACTTTCAGGCGTCTTCTCCAGCACCACAGTTAGAAGGCATCAATTCTTTGGCATTTTGCCTTCTTTACAGTCCAGCTCTCACAACTGTACATGACCACTGGGAGGACCATAGCCTTGACTATACAGATCTTTGTCAGCAGAGTAATGTTTCTTCTTTTCAACACGCTGTGTAGAAATTAAAAAGCAGAGACATCACTTTGCCAAAAAAAGATTCATATAGTCAAAGCCATGGTTTTTCCAGTAGTCCTGTACAAATGTGAAAGTTGGACCATAAAGAAGTCTGAGTGCAAAAGAAATGATGCTTTTGAACTATGATGCCAGGAGAAACCAAAGGACAGAGGAGCCTGGCATGCTGCAGTCCATGGGGTGGCCAATTCAGATGCAACGTAGCAACTGGACAACAACAGGAATACATGGACCAACAATCAGAAATCAGAGGTCATTAAGAGAAAACTAACTACATGAAAAAGACCAAAGTTTTAGAAAAACTGAACCTAAAAGGAACTGACTTTTTTAAAATTTTAATTTGTCATAAATATATTCCAAAATGTCCAAGAAGATGTAATCTACAAAAGAACACAATGTGAAGAAAAAACTCAGAAAAAAACACTTAAAAATTAAAAGTATTATTATTAAAAATTCAATTATAAATTTAAAAGATAAAGCTGAGGAAATCTTTAAGAATGTGAAACAAAAGTGAGTTGTTGTTGCTCAGTCATGTCTTTGCAATCCCACAGACTGCAGCACGCCAGGTTCCCCTGTCCTTCACCATGTTCCAGAGCTTGCTTAAACTCATGTCCATTGAGTCGGTGACACTATCCAAACATCTTGTCCTCTGTCATCCCCTTCTCTTCCTGCCTTCAATCTTTCCCGGCATCAGGGTCTTTTCTAATGAGTTGGCTTTTCACATCAGCTCCAACACTCTTCACCAAAGTATGGGAGCTTCAGCTTCAGCAATAGTCCTTCTAATGAATATTCAGGATTGATTTCCTTTAGGATTGACTGGTTTGAGTCCAAGAGACTCTCAAGAGTCTTCTCCAATACCACAGTTCAAAAGCATTGATGCATGATACTGGATGCTTGGGGCTGGTGCACTGAGACAACCCAGAGGGATGGTACGGGGAGGGAGGAGGAGGGGGCTTCAGGATGGGGAACACGTGTATACCTGTGGCGGATTCATGTTGATGTATGGCAAAACCAATACAATATTGTAAAGTAATTAACCTCCAATTAAAATAAATAAATTTATTTATTTTTTTAATGTACAAAAGCATCAATTCTTCAGCACTCAGCCTTCTTTATGGTCCAACTCTCCTATCCATACATGACTACTCAAAAAACCATAGATTAATGTCTCTGCTTTTTAACAATTCTGTCTAGGTTTGTCATAGCTTTTCTTCCAAGGAGCAAGTGTCTTTTAATTTCGTAGCTGCAGTCACCATCTGCAGTGATTTTGGAGCCCAAGAAAAGAAAGTCTCTCACTTTTTGCATTGTTTCCCCATCTAGTTGCCATGAAGTGATGGCACCAGATGCCATAATCTTCATTTTTTGAATGTTGTTCTAACCCAACTTTTTCACTCTCCTCTTTCACTTTCATCAAGAGACTCTTTAGTTCTTCTTCGCTTTCTGCCATAAGGGTGGTATCATTTGCATATCCGAGGTTATTGATATTTCTCCCGGCAATCTTGATTCTGGCTTGTGCTTTATCCAGCCCAGCATTTCACATGATGTACTCTGCATATAAGCTAAACAAGCAGGGTGACAATATACAGCCTTGACGTACTCCTTTCCTAATGTGGAACCAGTCTGTTGTTCCATATCCGGTTCTAGCTGTTGTTTCTTGATCTGCATACATGTTTCACAGGAGGCAGGTAGAGAAGAGATTTAAAGGACACATAGAGAGACTCAATAAGAAGTCAAAAATTTTACCTACAGGAATTCTAAAGAAAATAGAGAAAACAAAGGGACAACTATTGTAAAAAAAACTTCTGAGAGCTTGAAATAAAAAATTTATATTTAAAATTTAAAGGGATCTCACAAATATTAACAGAAGATCCATGCTTAAACTTATTTTTTTGTGAAATTTCAGAACAAAAAGAACAGAGAAATCTAATATCTTGGAAGAAAGGGGAAAGAGAAAAAAAAAGAACCTATAAAGGAACAAGAGAGTTGCTGCCATCACATTTCTCACTGGAAGTAATAAAAGCTAGAAGATAGTTGTGCAAGATTTTCAAAACACTGAAGGAAAATATTTTGATCTTGGAAAACTACACCCTGGCAAATTCTCAGGTAAATGTAAAAGGAAAATAAATCCATTTTTTGACACATAAGGCCTCAGGAAATTTACTTGTATTCTGCAGAAGTTGTTTGAAGATAGCCCCTAGCAAAACAAGAGTGAAAGCCAAGAAAGCTGTAAGATACAAACAAAAAAACAAAAATACATGAAATGAAGTCCCAGAATGACAGCCTACAAAGCGATCTGTGCAATCAGGATAATCTGGATCCAGGGACACTTTCAAGGGGAAAAAAAAGGGCATGGATTATCAACATTAGAAAAAGTAAATAAAAAGCTATAAACTATTATAGACATAGTAAAGTAAGCATGTATTTCTTAAGGGGGAGATGGCAATCACAAGCCCCAGAAAAAACATACAAGAAAGAAAAGGCCTAGTATAAAACAAATTAAAACATAATATAATAATTGAGCAAATGATGGAGTCTAAGAAATAAGTCTCTTTTTATCAACATCATTTTTTATGTTGAGTGATGACACTGGAATTCTAGAGAATGAAATGTAATCATAGTACATATTGGCTCTCTAGTGAATAATATTTATATAATAAAGAGCAATATGTATAATGGTCAAGAGAGTTGTGATAAATTGTGAAAATGGTCACAATTAACTATGTTTCTCTGTAAGCGCACTAGTTGTTTCCAGCAACTCCCAACAATAGATGGAATCTACTCCCTTTCTCCTCGAATTTGGGCTAATTGTAGGACTTCTTTTGCCAATAGAATGCAGCAGAAGTGACAGTGTGCCATTTCCAGGCCTAGGCCTTGCCTTCCTCTGTTACCCTCTATTTCTCTCCCTCCCTGAACACACCAGATGTCACGTGAACAAGACCAGACTAGCCTGCTGAGTGATGAAACGCATATAGCCTGATCCTTCTGGCCCTAACCTACATCCATCTAACTTCCAAAAGCAGGGCTACTGTACTGACCACAGATCCTGAAATGAACAAGCCAAATACCAAAGAACTGCATACTTAAGTGCACCACAAATCTTTGGCCCACAGAATCTTAAGGTAAAGAAATAGAGGCTGCTTTAATTAAGTCACTAAAATTTTAGTGTGGTTTGGCATATGGCAAAATCTAATTCTAGCAGAAATGTATTCTAACTCAAGAGTATATAAATGCAAATCCTGGCTCCATTACTTTTAGCTATGTGACTTTGAGCAAGTTAGTTAACCTCCTATTGCCTCAGTTTCCATATCTGTAAAATATGAGTAAAGTATATTACCTTATGGTATTGTTTGAGGATTAATATATGTAAATATAAGTAAAGAATTTTGAATTATATGTAAAGCAATTCAGAATGGTACTCAGCACCTTGTAAGTACTCAATTTATATTAGTTATTATTCTTTATTTTAATGGAGTTTATTCATTTTCAACATCTAGAATTACCCACAAAGTACAGGTGATTTAATCATAGTTATAGAATGGTATGAAAATATTAATGGTCATGTCAAAATGGAGCTATCAGAAGCCAGGAGATAGAAAGAGGAAAGCACAAGTAGAAGGACAGGTAGGGGGTTAATATAATCATCATATAAAGCAAAAAGTCAAGAGAAACTATCTAAAATTAACAAAAAGAAGAACTAAAACAAAAATAGAGGTCATATGAAAATGGGTGACTTTATACAGACAACAAAATGAGAAGCTTTGAATAATGATATAATTATCAAAAATTAAGAAAACATGGAAAAATAAAGGTGGGAGATGGAATAAGGGAGCTCAGTCATCATATATCATCTATTATCTGTCATACAAGAAGAATACAGATTAAGTATAAAAACTCAAGAATTTATCATCAACACATGTTTACTTAGGAATGTAAAATGAAAAACATAGAATGCTTCTGCAGGAGATGAAACTCACAGCCTGATCCTTCTGGCCCAGGATAGGAAAAGGTAGAACAGCAAAAATAATTCTATCCTATTAATTTTCTTAGCTATGTATACATAGTTTTGATAATTTTTCTTTTTCATAATAGCAAATTGCAAAGAAGATTCTCCAAGCCATCTGCACTTCTCAATTTTAGGTTAAAATGTTTTTTAAAAACAAACTCTGGTAAACTTTTACAATAAAAACCCAAAAAGATGAAAACTTCACAATTAACTTGAGAAATATCAGCATTAGTAAACAACTTAAAACTTTTCTTACTAAGAATTCAGAAATGTCAAAAAAATAAAATAAAAGAAGGGAAAAATCTTCTCTACCTCATACTTGTATTACCTCCACCTCATTTCCTGGAACCTGAGATTTCTCTTCTCCCATTGGCCTCTCTTACATCCCATGGATGCCTCTGTCCTAACCCCCAGATCTTGCTGTATGTTATACTGAAAAGATTATCAACTTGGAATAAGATATCTGAATTAAGTTCCAGTTCTGCTACTTCTGCTCTGCATGGCTACTATCAGGCTATTTCTCCTAATGGAAAAGCTATGCCATCCCCACTGGCTATCTTTCAAAATTAAATTAAATAGTGTATTTGGAATGAATGTTTATACAGAAGCACTACATTGCACATACTAATTATTTAACACATAGGCATTCCCAGCTGGGGAAGAACAACAAAGAGAGTGCAGTAACACAAACAGAAAATAATTGTTGCAACTCCAGCTACTATCCTTTCCTTTACCTTCTGTGATTCTAAGCCCTTTCAAGTCAGGAACTTAGGGAGATTCTGGAACTTTTTTTGCTGTAGTCGCCAGCACCACTAGACACTGGCATCTGCAAATCCTTTCTAAAGGTGTCTCATAGATAGCTTTATCTCTGCAAAAAAAAATTCATGCACAGAGATGAGAATGGATGATTTTCTTCCAAAGACTTTTTCAAATTATTCATAGAAAAGATTAAAAGTACTAAGAGACATAACATTCACTCTAAAACAAAAGGTTTATGAGCAGAAACCCACTTTAATTCTAGTATAGTAAAATGGACAATAATCTCATATGCAAGTGCAGTAAAACACTATTTGCTTAGCCTATTGGAATGGTGGTTGACTGCCTAAGTAGAGATGCTCAGGTCCATAAAAACAGGAGTCCCTGGGGTACTGTGATTACAAAAATCACTATTTTCATCCTTTCATGTGGGAAAAATCCACAAATTTAGAATCATTAGAGTATCTGGAAGAAATACCATGTACATAATAAAAGCCTGGTGTTATAATTTGGATACTGCTAAGGCCCTCTTCCAGGGCTGCTATGTAGAACCAGAAGCAATAAAGATGATTTTGAGGGATCATGCTATAGGGTCTTAGAGAAGCTCCACACTCAAAATGAAGTCAATAAACAAATACTTTGAAAATCATTCCTCAGTGGTCTGTGTTTTCCCACAGACTGTGGTTATCATGGATAACCACCAGACTCTTGTCATACAGCTTATTCCCCATATACCATTTAAATTTCAAATAATGTTACCAGCCACAATCTATCTCGCTTTCCCTAGCCATAACATGTTTTTATTTTCTGTTATCTCATACCAAAGTAGTGACAAGAAATTTCCACTAAAAGGATATCATTTTATTTTCACTTTTCAGTCTTTAGGGGAAAAAAAGGATATCAGCTATCTCTCACAGAAAAGCACAGTATTATCATTTGCCATTAAAGAAACAATCTATTACTCAGGATCAAATGATGCATACAGAGAGAAATAACTGTTCAATTGTCGTATTTTCTCTCAAAAAGACTAAATACAGTAAAGGACTATGAGGCATGCTATTCTGGCAAACACACATGCCTAAAGTGAGCTTCTCTTCCCCCAACAGTAAATGAAAATTTAAACTCTTCAGGTTCCATGTGTCACACCATGTATATTAAAAAAAAAAAAAAAACAATAAAAAGAAAAATCGCTGGGAACCCAATAAGTTATAATAAATTAAATATATAAGAATTATCATTTTGTCAGAATTACATGAGTATTTGCACTTAAATGTAAATGAGAGAGTCAGGAATTCCAGAATGGTGAAGTAAAGAGCTCAAGAGACCCACTTCTCAGTAAGTGAACTAGTAAAAATTATAAAAAGCAATTATATGAAGGCTCTGAAAATTGTCCTCAAGGCATAAAGCAAATGGAGAAATAGTCATTCAAGAAAATATATTAAGTCTTAGTAAGAACAGAAAGAGTCTATGAGGTCTGAGCCACAGCTCACTCCATCATGCACTCACCCAACCCCTGACCTCCAGGTTACAAGGACCCCTCACCTCCTAGGCCGACTGTAGGCATGTCCTGCCAAGAAGACAGAGAGAGTCTCTCCCCCACCTCCTTGTCTGAGGCTACAGTTTTCATGCCAAGCAGGCTTCTGGTTATTCTCACGCCTCTCAGCCCTGTGTTGCAGAAGCTCTTTTTCATGTGACACAGCCAAGAAGACCAGGTCATTCTTTCAACAAGCTCCCATCCTAAGGGTAGACTCTATTCTAGACAGGCCAAGGATACTAGGACAACTGCTCCACCTCAGTTCACTTGTATGATGGAGATTCCATTTAATAATACCAAGGGTTGCTATCCCTCCTCACTTGTAAAAAGGGTAAATGGAATTACTCTGGAGAGGCAAGTCCCCAGGTATAACTCTAGTCTGGTAGCTCTGGGGTTCTGGTCAGGTGGAAAGGCAGACCATAAGGTTAAAGAGACCTGCTTGAAGGAACTGACTTAATTTAAAATTAAACACATCTCCATACCTAGGGTGTGGATATTTTTCAATAAGACTTTATTCATAAAAATAAGTGGTAGTAGAAGTAAAACCAGATATTCAAATACATCTAGTACATTAGATGTGCAAGTGTACAACTTGTACACTAATGTTTGTTCAGTTCAGTTCAGTTCAGTCACTCAGTTGTGTCTGACTCTGTGACTCCATGGACTGTAGCATGCCAGGCCTCCCTATCTATCACCAACTCCCAGAGTTTACATAAAATGTCCATTGAGTCAGTGATACCATCCAACTATCTCATCCTCTGTCGTCCCCTTCAATCTTTCCCAGCATCAGGGTCTTTTCAAATGAGTCAGTTCTTCACATCAGGTGGGCAAAGTATTAGAGTTTCAGCTTCAGCATCAGTCCTTCCAATGAATATTCAGGACTGATTTCCTTTAGGATGGACTGGTTGGATGTCCTTGCTGTCCACGGGACTCTCGAGTCTTCTCCAACACCACAGTTCCAAAGCATCAATTCAGCACTCAGCTTTCTTTACAGTCCAACTCTCACATCCATACATGACTACTGGAAAAACCATAGCTTTGACTAGATGGACCTTTGTCAGCCAACTAATGTTTCTGTTTTTTAATACGCTGTCTAGATTGGTCATAGCTTTTCTTCCAAGCAGCAAGCATCTTTTAATTTGATAGCTGCAGTCACCATCTGCAGCGATTTTTGAGCCCAAGAAAATAAACTCTGTTTCCATTGTTCCCCCATCTATTTGCCATGAAGTGATGGGACTGGATGCCATGATCTTCTTTTTTTGAATGCTGAGTTTTAAGCCAGTCTTTTCACTCTCCTCTTTCACTTTCAAAAAGAGGCTCTTTAGTTCCTCTTCGCTTTCTGCTATAAGGATAGTGTCATCTGCATATCTGATATTTCTCCTGGCAATCTTGATTCCAGCTTGTGCTTCATCCAGCCCAGCATTTCGCATGATGTACCTGCATAGAAGTTAAATAAGCAGGGTGACAATATACAGCCTTGATGTACAACTTTCCCAATGTGGAACCAGTCCATTGTTCCATGTCCTGTTCTAACTGTTGCTTCTTCACCTGCATACAGATTTCTCAGGAGGCAGATAAGGTAGTCTGGTATTCTCATCACTTTAAGGATTTTCCACAGTCTGTTGTGATCCACACAGCCAAAGGCTTTAGCGTAGTCAATAAAGCAGAAGTCGATGTTTTTCTGGAACTCTTTTTTTTCCTATGATCCGATGTATGTTGTCAATTTGATGTCTGGTTCCTCTGCCAATTCTAAATCCAGCTTGATCATGTGGAAGTTCTTGGATCACATACTGTTGAAGCCTGGCTTGGAAAATTTTGAGCATTACTTTGCTAGTGTGTGAGATGAGTGCAATTGTGTGGTAGTTTGAACATTCTTTGTTATTGCCTTTCTTTGGGGTTGGAATGAAAACTGACCTTTTCCAGTACTGTGGCCACTGCTGAGTTTTCCAAATTTGCTGGCATATGGAGTGCAACACTTTCACAGAGCCATCTTTTACAATTTGAAATACCTTAGCTGGAATTCTATTGCCTCCACTAGCTTTGTTCACAGTGATACTTCCTAAGGCCCACTTGACTTCGCACTCCTGGATATCTGGCTCTAGGTGAGTGATTACATCATCATGGTTATCTGGATCATTAAGATCTCTTTTGAATAGTTTTTCTGTGCATTCTTGCGACCTCTTCTTAATATTTACCACATAATTTCTTTTATATGAAAAATATATAATATGACAATCTCTGTACTGGTTGATTATATTAATGGTTGATTAAGGATGGTAGGAGAAAGTATGAGAAAATGGCAAGTAACTACTAATGAATATAGGATTTCTTTAAGGGAAGAGGGAAGTATTCTCAAATTAGATTCTGGTGAGGGTTGCATAACCTGATGAATATATCTAAAAAAAACAACAGTGAATTGTATGCTTCGGGTAAATATCATCGTATATGAATTATATCTCAGTAAAACTACTTCTAAAATTAATATGTACTAACTCAAGGTCACTGGAGAAGGAAATGGCAACCCACTCCAGTGTTCTTGCCTGGAGAATCCCAGGGACGGGGGAGCCTGGTGGGTTGCCGTCTATGGGGTCGCGCAGAGTCTGACACGACTGAAGCGACTTAGTAGTAGTAGTAGTAACTCAAGGTCATACTCTTATCACTCCTTTGTAAAGTATAATTGATAAACCTGTTTACTAGAGTTTTTGAAAATACAGATTCAAGAAAAAAAAAAAGTGAATCGGGCAGAGTGGGGAAAGGTTAGGGCATGAGGTGGACTATCTTCCTGAGAAAAGCCTGCAAAACTCCACCTACCTTCACTCCCACTGCCACTGCTGCTCTTGGGCCTCACCCTCAGCTCAGTAAAACTTATAAACAATGGAACTGTACAAAGGAACACTGTCCATCTCTGTCGGCCCCTCACTATCCAGTATCTTTATGTCTTTGTGTCCTGAAACAGTGACCTCTCCCAACATCCCAGAGCCCTTTACCTATCCCTAGAAGGTCATCTATTTTCTGTAAAATGCTTAGGCATGCTATTTTGCACAGGGCAAGTAGATAGGGTTTTCCCCAAGATCACTCCATGTTAAGAAATATGAAAGCACTACATTTAAACTAAACTAGTTAATTTATGATTACTGACTATCATATGCATTGTGAAGCAGTTATTAACATAATATTTTTACACTGAATATAAAATTTCTACATATAATATTAAATATATGTACCTTATTTTGAGCTTTCTGTATTTCATTTGGTTTGAGTCTGCACAGGGGCAGACTTTAAAAGAACCTTCTTCCAAAATCTGCATTTGTCATGAACAATAAGTTGCTCTTGAGGATGTTTGATTATTCAACACATTAAGTAATGAATCTAAAAAAATTAGTGTTCATTGTGTTTAAAAATGAGAGAGATGAATAAATATGTTAATATTTTTAATATCTAGTAAGGTCTGCTAGAATGATATATATGTCTCTAGGAATAATTTGTTCAAATGTATTTCATCAAGGAATATTTCAAATATTCCAGTCCTGCATTTAACTAAGTATTTCTATGACTGTATCATTTAATCATTTAAATTTACATCACCCAAAACACAGTTTGGCAAGAACCCTCTGATAACAAGTTGATTTTCATGCACTTGGATTAGTTTTAAAAACAGGAAGCCACATTTTATCATGAGCAAAAATCTCTGAACATAGGAGACTGAGTTTTGGTTTCTTATGTAAAGCTCTGTGTTTGAATGACTTTCAAACTTCCCTAAATGTATTTTTTCATTCTTGCTATTTATTTTTACATCTCTTAAAGAGATCATATGTTTGAAGAGACAGGAAAGTACTTAGAAATACCTGTTAATAAAAAAAATTTTTAAGTAGGCATGCCAAGGGAGGGAAAAATGAAGTCCTGTCTAGACCCAGTAAGGTTTGCTTGACCTAGTTACTAAATGAAATATCAATGGGAAATTCAAGGTAAGCAAACTAGCCAAAGTTCTGCAGGAGGTGGCTCTGATGACATCTGATCCTTCTAAAGAAAACAGATTTCTCATGGCTGTCAGCATACTCCCAAGGAAGAAAGGGAAATAAATGAAAGCATAAATATTACTATTACTATTCCTAGAGGATGTCCTTCAATAAAGGAAGGCTTTGTCTTGGCTGTGTTTACATAAATCTTTGGAATATTTGACCAAAAAAAAAAAAATCACATAAATGCAAGTCACAGCCAATGAAGGAGAAATCAGTTCAATGTGTCCAAACACAAACTCCAGGCAACCACAGGAAAAATATCATGTTCTCTTGGAGCCTCCATAGTAAATAAATAATGAAGATGACATTGCTAAGATTGTAAAACAGTGGTCAGGCTGCAAATGTGACTTGCTTAATAGGCTGACTAAATCAAAACCCAAGAATGTGCTGGAAAAGAGCTGCTATGAGATGGGTTAGTACAGATTTGTTTGTAAAACAAATCAAGCACTTCTAGTGAGTAGAATTGAATACCCTAAATTGAATAAAGTTCATGAAGCTATGGAGTGTACTGATGCCATCAGATTTTTATTAATAGATCCTCCCCAAAGGAAAGAGTTGAGGTAAATGATAATAAATACAATGGTCCTAACTCATGTCAGTGGGGAAAAAGCAAAATAACTTCCTTCCCTCAAACCCAAAGTATGTAAAGATATTAGTTAGATATGTGGTTTGCCTCAATAAACATTCTCAGGAATTAGAGAATATTTCTTGGAGCACACACAGCTTATTTTCTACACAGAAAATCAAAAGTTGACTATAACACAAGTACGCTATACAGTGATATTCCCAAATATCTGTGTTATACAAAGCATGTGTTTCTAAGAAACAGTAAAGAGATGGTATCATTCTATGGTCAACCATTCTTTAAAAATCAGCCCTCCCCTCTCTCTATTTTGTTTCTCTTTCTCTCTGCCTCTTCTCCAAAATACTTAGACAAATATTCATGAGGTCAGGTCTAGGGATCATTTCTGCTGTAATCCTCATTCTCTCATTTCCTAGGGTTCCATCTTAAAAACATACTTCCTCGGTCTCTTCTAGCCATAAAAAAAAAAAGAAAGAAAGAAAAATGAAATTTTCATACTAACTGGCCCATCCAAATAGTCTCCTGGCAGGCTGCCCTACCAGTTCATTAGACATTCCCTAGACATATCTGAATCCCTACTTAGATTAATGTAAAGACCCCAGCTACACAAGGAAACTTAAGATGAAACAAATCACATCAGAGACCATCTGGTCTCAGATTTAAGTCCAAATGTGAAGCAGCTGTAGATTTAAGGGTGGGTACAAGACAACTCTATGAACAAAGCTATCCATACTAGTAGGACTCCCTGGCTGGGAATATAAATGGTGCCTCCTGACCAAAAGACAGTGAGAGGACATTTACTAGGGACATTGCAAAACCAGTAGCTATAAGAAGGAGGCAGAGGTCTTCTCTTTGTTGACAAAAGATGTTGAGCCCTAGGAAGAAAAGCATGTGACCCATTCTCCATATGTCAATCTGTCATCACAAACCAGAGAAAATTATGACAGAACTTGAAAATGGTATGGGAAAGGAAAGAGGGTAACAGGAAATATAAAAGCATATTGGTTACCAAAATTCCTGTTTTCATCAAATTACATTTGTAGAACTCTTGGAAACAAAGTAGTAAACACAATCCTGAAGGGATAAACTATGTGTGACCACACAGTCTTGTGGAACTGAAATACCATTTAGAATTTTGGTTATATCATTCTAAAAGAGGGAGAAAGGGTCCTACTTACAGACCATGCCTAATAAGCTTAACTGATTCCAGTCATACAGGGTCTTTGTTAGAACAAGGAAAAATGGTTTCTTTCCATCCACAGAACGAAGCAAGGAAAATCTTTCTCCCATGGCTATCTGTTTCTTCTACCTGAAATTTCTTATATAAAGAGCTTAAATATCCTGAGTATTCTAGGATAAGAGCTTCCCAGGTGGCTCTAGTGATGAGGAACCCACCTGCCAATGCAGGAGACAAAAGAGATGTGAGTTCGATCCCTGGGTCACGAAGATCCCCTGGAGGAGGGCATGGCAACCCACTCCAGTATTCTTGCCTGGAGAATCTCATGGACAGAGGAGGCTGGCATGCTACAGTCCATGGGGTTGAAAGAACCAGACATCACTGAAGCGACTTAGCACCCACGAATTCTAGGATAAAGCTCTGGAGAATGAATGGAAGACCTGACAGAACTTAGGTCTTCTGAGTAAATTTCAAGAGAAGGAAGATTCTCCTTTGTTTGAAAAAAAAGGAGAGAGAAAGAATATAATGTGACTGTTCTCCAAAGCCTTGTTCTTCGTTGGAGCATCATCAGATGAAAGAAGCAAGTCAGTCAGTTTCCTGTTTAAACCTCTTCAAATTGCACTGGTATCACTTGCAACCAAAAGAGTTCTGATAAACACACTGCACAAGAAAATTAAAGTTAGGAATCATGAAAAATAGAATGGGTACCCAGAAAGTAAACCAACCAACCAACTAGCTGAGATTAATTTCATGACATTGTAACATGATTGCAAATTTATTTCATAAAATTAGTAAACAAGAATATAGGAATGATAAATCATTAATTCGAGGTCATATAAGGGTTTGTGCTCTGGCATCTAAGGTGAATTTACAATCCAGAAATCCTAAAGCCATTTTTCCTAGCCATTATGTATTAACAATGAGTCCTGATTCAAGAAATAAAAAAAGAGGAAGCTGATTATGGATATTCCACTCCCTTGACATGAAATATTTGAAACAGCCCACTGGTCCCTATTTTTAGATTAAAAACCAATCACTGGAAAAAGCCCATAACCAGTACAGTAATGAGCCCATGGCCATTTATTTATAGTTAACTCTAGCTGATTCATGAGCTGCAACTCAATGTCTGGTAAGTGTTATGTGACTCCTGGACTTTATCAACCTATTTATGTGTAGCCAAGACTTCTCTCATAGAACATGTATATATGCAAACACATTGCCTTATATGTAGGTATAATGGAAGAAGAAAGAAATATATTCACTAGTGTACAACCTGACTACATTTTATGAATCTGTCCAATCACATTTGGCTTTTCCATAACTTACTTAGATCATCCACACTGAATTTACTGCAAGCTGCATGCAAAACCAGCAGTGCAGGCAAGAGGTAATGAGAGCCTAAGAGAGACACATGCATTTTCATATATATTAATGGTTTATATGGGGGAAAAGCTGAAGGATAAAAGAGGCATCAAATATTGCCAGAATGACAGATGAAATGCTGAAATTATGGTCCTTTGAAGTAGGCTCTAGGTAAACTAACTACACAGCACATGGCAAGAAATGTGTGGCAATAGTTGTGATGAAATTTGTCTTGATTAATGCCCCCAAGTGAAAAGATAAATCTTGCTAAGGAAGTTCTGGAGGTTCAATGAATGGAAGCCACATATTCATGCTACCATCTGAGTTCAGAAAGAGAGAAAAGCCTAATACTAACCTTGCATTTGCACCATATACAAGTCTTCCCTGTAGTGACTTAAGGATATGTGCATTATATATCCACTTTCTTTTTGTTTTATGAATGACTGCTCTGAGTGTTGCCCATTTCATTCTTGAATTTAAAGTTTACAAACATGTTATACAATGTTTAATGTCTATTAGCTATTATAATGTGTTTATTACTATAATCAAAGTTATTTTTAGAAGATGTGATGAGAGGGAGAGAAAAAGTGGTTCTAGAATTATGTTAATGGATTAAAAATTTATCTAGAAGCCAATAAAAGCTGCAAACATCTGGGAATATATTTAACATTTCTATTAAAGCATGTATATGATAACAACTAGAACTCCATCATAATTAGACACTGTACCCAAGAGGTAAAGGATAACACTCTACGTTGAGGCCAGGTGTCCTAAAAGTGAGTTAGGTTGAAGGACCTTTAAACTCACTGGGCAAGTTTCCTCTATTCAGGAAAATTAAAAACACAATCTCCTTTCTTAGGGTCTCATCACAGTCAGTAAAATATAGATGGTAGTAAATACTTTCCATTTGTATAAGGGTTTACAGTTAAAAAAAAAAATCCAGTCTCACTAGCTGTTATGTTTGATCCTCTCTCTTGCTCTTATTTTACAGAAAACTAAATTTGGAGAAGTAGAGTTGTTTGTCCACAACTGTGTACCTTATAAATGTGAGAGCTAAAGTTAAAATTCACCTTTCACATAGAACAGCACTTAAGAGTAGAATAGAAGGAAGATGAAATGCCTGCTATATGTTATACAGTATTATAGTGCTTTCTCATTAGCTCATGCATTATCATATGTAAGTAAGTAAGTGAAGTCGCTCAGTCGTGTCCAACTCTTTGCGACCCCATGGACTGTAGCCCACCAGGCTCCTCCATCCATGGAATTTTCTAGGCAAGAGTACTGGAGTGAGTTGCCATTTCCTTCTCCAGGGGATCTTCCCAACCCAGGGAATTGAACCTGGGTCTTCCGCATTGCAGGCAGATGCTTTACCATCTGAGCCACATAACTATTCCATAAAACAGGAGTGATTATTTCCATTCATGGGTAACAAAACTGATGCTCTGAGTTTTATAAAACATACCAAAGTCCCTTAGGTATTTAAGTGCTGAGAAGGGATGAAAATCCAGTTGTGTCTGATATCAAAAACTAGATTTCTCCCATAAAAGACACAAATACTTCTAAGGCATGTACAACTTTTATGCAATGACAGATAAGAATAAAACTAAGGAGAATAATCCACTTTCTTTACATATAATTACTTCATCAGCAGGTACTTATTAAGAGCTAATTAAGTGCTTAGCTTTGTATTCAGAATTGTGGAAGAAATGAAGAAGCAGAAAACAGGCTTTCTTTTCCAAAAGAGGTTTCAAAACAACTTTAAAATGCCAAAAATATGTATAGTATTATACAATAACATTAAGGAGTATTAAATGCAAACAAAACAGGAGAAAAGTATTAGCAAAATAAATAAAACTGTTAAAATTAAAATATGGTTTAATATGGACTAACATTTAACTGCAAATTCCAGGCAGGTACTAATTGAACTTTGGATTAGTTTTCCATACCCACCTCTTTGTGTGTTGTTTTTTTTTTTTTTCTCATTGTAACTGAAAAGGAAAGAGTCAGGTAGCCAATAGTGGTGGTAGATGAAAAAGCACTATCTCTAGGACTACAGCAAATGTCTATTAGATGTCACACCATCACTAAAAATCATTATATTTCTCATCCCATTTGTTTGTTTATTCTTCCCTAAAACACATGTACTGAGGGCCCACCACATGCCAGGCATCAGACTAGGCACTGGGTTTACAGTGGTGATCAAGACAGCAATGGCCCTGGGCAAGATTATCCAGAGCTATCCTTTGACTTCACTAGAGTGAATCTGTAAAATCTGAGAGTGAAAACTCAGAATTGGGACCTGAAAGACCTGAGCTTAGCCCCTGATTCAGTATTTGCATGCTCTTGAATGATTACATATGACTCTGAGGCTCAATACCCTCATCTGTGAAACAGGAATAAAATAATTTCTATTCACTTGTCTTGCAAAAGGAAGAATAGGAAAAGCATATGAAAACAACTGCAAAGAGCAAAATTTCACACAAGTGTAATGAATTATTACTATGTTATATGCCCAGTCTCATAATTCTGGCTCCTTTCTCACAGGAAAGTCATATATTTGTGCTGCTTCTACTCAAAAATATGTGCTCCTGCTTAGGTTAGAGCTCAGCTACCTCTGAATATGAGTAGCAGCTACCCTCAATTGTTCACTCCTCTTCCATTGCCCTCATCCCCCTTAGTCCCTGGCAGTTAGAGCTGTCATGACTACTTCCTCCTACATATATAATTTCTCTCCTTGTGTATAGTTATCTTTCTTATTTTCAAAAATTCATACCTTCCCCTAGGATCCTAACTCAGGTGACCTTACAAACAGTAGCCATGGAAACCTCAATCCAAAATGCTTCAGCAGTATTATTTGTACTACACAGTCAGCTCCCATAAAAACCTAGCTGTATCTAAGCTATCTGGCATGACTACCTCTGTAACAGGCTTCGTTGATGGCTCAAATGGTAAAGACTCTGCCAGCAATGCAGGGGACATGAGTTCGATCCCTGGGTTGGGAAGATCCCTTGGAGCAGGAAATGGCAACCCACTCTAGTATTCTTGCCAGGATTATCCCATGGGCAGAGGAGCTTGGCGGGCTATAGCCCATGAGATCGCAAAGAGTCAGACACGAGTGAGCACACACACACACACACCCCTCTGTAATAATCCTATGCTGGTAACAACAGCCTAGCAGTACGCTGCACAAGCAGCAAGAGTTTATTGCTTCTGGCTGACAGAGGGATGTCTAGGCACTCCCAAGTTAACATCCAGTGAAAGCCAAACCAAAGCACTATTCCCTAAGAGGTATTCTAACTTGTTTTCCAGTTTTCTGTCTAGAATCAGTTTGCTTGCCCCATTCTTGTTCTCTCTTATTGGCCTGAAAACAACTTTCTTGGCTAATGCAATCCACTCAGACTCTTTCTCTGTACTGAGCATCTTCAAGTATGCCTCTCCATTTCCTCTTTGCAAGAGTTACAGCTGACAGATCTTTTTAAATAATGCTCTAAATTAGCCTCATTCCTTCCTGGATTCTATGTTCAATGGTTAGTCCCCTTCTCTGGGTTCTATTTTTACCCTCATTCTGTCTCCCATTCTTCCTGACTTCTCTAGTGCTGTTTTCCCCCTGGCTCATGGCCTCTTCTCTCCCAGCAAGCCAAACCACATGACTACAGTGTTTCCAACCTTTTGCCCGAAGCCAGCAATGACAGTTGCAGAGTAGGAGGAGGTGTGACTCACTCTTTTGAGAACTGGTTGCCACACATGTCAAAGCCCCAACCCATTTCCATGCAACATTTTCATGCAAGAGACACGTATAAGCTTTAGGACTCAGCCAACTTGAGTTCGTTTTTCCTGAAATGTGATGCCAACTAGCATCTGCCACAACTGATTATCATGATTTGCTTAAGGAAATTTCTCCAGGATTAAGATCTTTATCTTCAATGATATAATTTCACCTTGCTGTCTGAAGGCTAAAGTATAAAACACAGAATCACTGTCTTAAAGTGTCCCTCACATGGTATGATAGTAGTAAGAAGATCAAAGATCTGAGGCTCTTAAAACCTGGGGTAAGACCCAAATCTACTGCATGACAACTTGGGTCCATGGATAAATCCTTTAATTTTTCTAGCCTCACTCAAAAGGTGGGAGGGATTTTCCTAATTGATTATTAAGACACTCTCAGCTCTAATATTCTTTTCCAAGTTTTCTACAAAAGATACCTGTGGAGTTTAACAAATGAATACATATAAGATTATTTTAGGCCCAATTTGTCCTTCCTCCTAATAACTTACAGAATAACTGTTTTCCTTTTTCAACCATTAAAATATAAAATTGAGTAATTCTCCATGGATTGTCAACTCATTCAATCAACAATTATTTATTAAGTGACAGTATTAGGAACAAGACACAGTAGAACAAAACAAACATAGTCTCTGCCTTCTAATATGTACTGTCTAGTAGTAAAGCAAGTCCCTAGAGGGACTATCTAAATAAAGCTGGCCCTCTCTCATTTATCAACGTGTCTTCAGAGTCTTTCAGAAATGCCTGGTACTGGGTATACAAAAATAGCTATTTTTAATGGGAAACTGACTAAATGAATAAACAAACAAATGAATACAAGAAATCTACATCATAGAAACTTCAGAGTTTGTTCAAGTTGCAATAAATGTAAGGCAAAACCTAATGCTCTAATTCTTCAATGTCATTAACATCCTAGTAAAAAATAACATTAGGTACATAAACATTTGTCAAGAAGTGACTTAACCTGAGCATTGTAAAATGAGTCTTTGGACAAGAAAAAATGTCATAGGAAATGATGTCCAGGTGAATAAGAACACCTTGAAAGCAAAGAGAGTAGGGACCTACATGTGTACATGAGTGAACATGAGTAGCAGAGGAGGAGGTGAATGTATCTTCACTTACACTGGTTATACCACTTAAAATATTCAATCTCCCAGTGGCATGTATGGTACAGTAGGAGATTATAAGATCAACTTGTTTACTAAATACAATCTATAATTTGTAGTCCATGGGGTTTTAGTAAATTACAAAGATATAACTAGAACTCTAGTTTTTAAAAAAGACGGATGAAAAATGGTGGAAAATGTTTATTTATTATCTATTTACTGAGTTTATGAATACATTGGACATACTATTTTTAAATTTGTTTCAAAAGTCAAAGTTGTTTAAGGTGATTTCTAAAGTACATACTGTATAACATTTGAAACACAATGCTAAGACCCCTTTTGGCATAGTCTTGTGGTTTGCTGTCCAAAAAATAGGTAGTCATTTTTGATAGCTCTTGGTATAAATCACACATAGTCAGTGTAAATCAAACATATTTTATAAATGATCTTAATGGGTTATAATTTTTTGCAGCAACTTGCTCATTCGCACAGGGTCATAGAAAACGTTCTGAAGTCTTAGGGTTATAGAAAAGTGAGATGATTATTAAAGCATAAAAGAAATTTTATTTTCTTTATGAAAAGATATAGGTTCCAATGCACTTCCAAATTATTTGCTCTTGAGAAAACTCTAAGAATTTTATATCTATGGCTCTTAAATCATCATCACACTTCTTAATCTCACCATGCCTATGGTTCTACTAGGTGCTAAGGTATTCATGGAAAGTGAATATTACTCAGAACTAGACCTCAAAGCATTTATGCTCTGTAGATTTTACTGGTTTATAATAGCCATTTGAATTCTCAGTACAGCTGACAATAAAAAAAAGTCAAAAAACTGTAGCACGAAAGTGTATTTAATGAAAGGGCAGACATTTCCAATAAGGCAATTCTCAGAAGATGACTGGAAAAGCTTGACATTTGGCTTATGATGAGGTACTTGGGTCTTATCCCGATACTTTAATTAGAAAAGAAATGCATTTGATGTTCGTCAGGACTAAGTTCCAGCCAAAACATCTGCCACCATAACTGCTACCACAACCACTGGCATGGCTTTTCCAGTAACAAATATTTATCAAGCGCAGTTTACACGAACAGTATGAATCGGTGAAAACAGCATGGGTTTTAGAAGTGGGCTGATAAAAGTAATTGGGACTTACTATGGGCCAGGAATTGTTTTAAATGCTGTACCTATATTAACATATATAATACTGTCGACAGCCTGTGAAGTAAGGGAATTAATGCAAAAAGATGCATGCTTTGTCCTCATTTCATAGATAAGAAAACTGAGGTTCAGTGGGTCAAGTAATGGCCCCAAAATCAAAGATAACAGTAAATAGTAAATGTAGGGTCAAATCTTACATTTGACCCTCTTCTACTGTATCTGATCAAAAATCTATCCTCCTAACCACCGAACTAGACTACTTGAATACTCATATTTGATTAAAAATAAAACATAATCCATTTATAATTCTTTTTGTCTTTTGTCTAAAAAAAGAAACATAGTGAAAAGAATCATAGAATCCCTTACAGAGGAAGAATTAAATTTTGAATGATTCAGAAGAATTAAATTTTGAATGATTCATAAGAATTCAACAGTGAGACTGGAGATGGAGAGACTTTGCAAGTAGAGGGAACAGTATTTCTGAGGGCCTAAGAGGCATAAAATTCCCTGGTGGCTCAGAGGGTAAAGCGTCTGCCTTCAATGCAGGAGACCTGGGTTTGATCCCTGGGTGGCGAAGATGCCCTGGAGAAGGAAACGGCAACCCACTCCAGTATTCTTGCCTGGAAAACCCCATGGATGGAGAAGCCTGGTGGGCTACAATCATGGAGTCACAAAGAGTCGGACATGACTGAGTGACTTCACTTCACTTCAAGAGGCATAAAACAACAGAGCATGATTAAGAGATTAAAAACAATTAGGTTATATACTAAAGCTTCTAAAATATTATAGGAAGATAGTAAAAAAAAAAAAAATCTAGGTAAGTGGAGAAAATACCCCATCTTCACGAATAGGAAGATTTAACATTGTTAAAATGATAATATTCCCCAACCTCTTTTGCAGGTTCAGCGCAATCCCTATCAGAATCCCAGCTGACCTCTTTGTAAATTGACAAGCTGATTTGGAAAATTAACACAGAATTGCAAGAGAACCAGGATAGCCAAAATAATCTTAAATAAGAACAAAGTAGGACTTTCAAAACTTACTACAAAACAACAGCAAATAAGACATTTTCACACTGGCATCAGAATAAACACAGATCAACAGAAAAGAATTGAGAATATAGAAATGGACCCTCACATTTATGGTCAACTGATTTTCAGCCATAGTGCCAAGACCACTAAATGGGGAAAGAATAGTCTTTTCAAACAAAGGGTGGTGGTCAACCGGATGCTGCTGCTGCAGCTAAGTCACTTCAGTCGTGTCCGACTGTGTGCGACTCCATAGACGGCAGCCCACCAGGCTCCCCCGTCCCTGGGATTTTCCAGGCAAGAGTACTGGAGTGGGGTGCCATTGCCTTCTCTGGGTCAACTGGATAACCACATGCAAAAGAATGAAACTGAACCTTTACTTCACATCATATTAAAAAAAAAAAAAAATCCTCAAAATGGATCAAAGATCTAAATGTAGGAACTAAAACTATAAAACTCTTATAAGAAATTATTAGCAGTAGTTTCTCAGTCATGTCCAACTCTTTGTGACCCCATGGACTGTAGCCTGCCAGGTTCCTCCATCCATGGAATTCTCCAGGCAAGATTACTGGAGTGGGTAGCCATTCCCTTCTTCAGGGGATATTCCCAACCAGGAGTCTAACCCAAGTCTCCTGCATTGCAGGAAGATTCTATACCATCTGAGCCACCAAGGAAGCCCTTACATTTATGGTCAACTCATTTTCATCAACAGTGCCAAGACCACTGAATGGGGGAAGAATAGTCTTTTCAAACAAAGGGTGCTAGACAAATGGATAACCACATGCAAAAGAATGAAATTGAACCCTACTTCACATCACATAAAAAATTAACTCAAAATGGATCAAAGACCTAAATGTAGGAGCTAAAACTATAAAACTCTTAGAAGAAAACATTAGGAGTAAAATCTTTGTGACTTTGGGTTTGGCAAAGGATTCTTAGATATGACATCAAAAGCATGAGCAATAAAAGAAAAAAAATTGACTAGACTTCATCAGATTTAAAAATCATTATACTGTAAAGCACACCTCTCTGGAAAAAGAAACCCACAGAAAGAAAGAAAGTATATTCTATTCTCATTATTCACGGTAATTTTGTTCTGTAAAGTCACGCAACTACTAAATTGGTAAGTATTGAACCATTGTCCCTAACGGAAATACAGGATTGGGTTCCTGCAAGCCTCCAATCACATTTTTGTCAACCAGCCAATACATAACATTGTTTTATGTGTGTGACTATTTAAAAACAACTTAATACATACTGTATTGTTGACTCACTGATGCTGAACTCATGACCAACAGAACTATAACTTAAGCCTTAAGCTTATCTAACATACATGTTTTCTCCATAAGGCACATCACAGCCTTCTTTTGATTAAGGACACTAGACAGCATTTCAACACAATGCTTGGGAAGATTTTAACAGCAAAATGACCAACAAAAAGCACAAATAAAAGAGCATTCCATCCTACCCAGAGCGCTAGTTTTCAATTCTTAGCATCAGTTCAGTTCAGTCACTCAGTCGTGTCCGACTCTTTGCGACCCCATGAATCGCAGCACGCCAGGCCTCCCTGTCCATCACCATCTCCCGGAGTTCACTCAGACTCACGTCCATCGAGTCCATGATGCCATCCAGCCATCTCATCCTGGGTTGTCCCCTTCTCCTCCTGCCCCCAATCTCTCCCAGCATCAGAGTCTTCTCCAGTGAGTCAACTCTTCACATGAGGTGGCCAAAGTACTGGAGCTTCAGCTTTAGCATCATTCCTTCCAAAGAAATCCCAGGGTTGATCTCCGTCAGAATGGACTGGTTGGATCTCCTTGCAGTCCAAGCGACTCCCAAGAGTCTTCTCCAACACACCACAATTCAAAAGCATCAGTTCTTCGGCACTCAGCCTTCTTTACAGTCCGACTCTCACATCCATACATAATCCTTAGCATAACCACATGAAACTCCCTTTATAACACATTTCCCTCTCTGTGTCCACTTCAGTGATTTTTTTTTCACTTGGGTGTGTTCTGTCTGACAAACAGATTCATTTTTGTTTTTTTAAGTTCTTTTGATCTTTATTTGGCAATTCTTACCCATGCTCTTGGGGCCCCATTCGTCTCACTTCTTATCAAATTTGCCTCTCTTCTTGTACCTTCATTCCTACTTTTAGCCCACTCCTAGAATTCATAAGGGCTTCCCAGTTGGTGCTAATAGTAAAGAACCTGCCTGCCAATGCAGGAGACATAAGAGACACAGGTTCAGCCCCTGGGTTGGGAAAATCCCCTGGAGGAAGGCACGACAACCCCCTCCAGTATTCTTGCCTTGGAGAATCCCACAGACAGAGGAGTCTGGTGGGCTGTACAGTCCATAGCGTTGCAAAGAGTTAGACACAACTGAAGCAACTTAGCACACAGCACACAAACAGAATTCCCAAACATGGGATCTCAGTACTGGTATCATTACAAGCCATAGTTCCCTTTCTTTTGACTTGTTAAAGAGTCTCCTCAACACCTTCACCTACTAAACTCTATTCACATCCATCCCTGTGTCTGGAATATCTTCCTATCTCACATTTCCATCTTCACCTGTTGAAATCCACCTAGTACTTAGAAGCTCACTTTAAATTGCCTCGTAAACCACTGCCTCACAGAGAAGCCCTTCCCCAAATCCCTGCTGCTCTGAACTCTTTTTAAAATCTTTGCTTGTAATTTTCTCATGTCATTTGTCACTTTCCATCAGGGGCTTCAGCTATTCATATTATTCAAATAATATTCATATAAGATGAAAAGATCTATGAAATTCAGGATATTTATGAGCAAAAGATACATGTCCACAGTCATCCTGCAGGAAACTTTAGTTACATTTGGCCTTTGAGTTTTTCTAACTTTCTGCATTATATATATAATTTAGCTTCTCATTTAGTCCTCAGAAGAATTCTGAAAGACAATTATCTTTACTAGCTCTATTTTACAAATGACAGTACTTAGAGTTAAGGGGCCTGATGAATGTCCTACAATGATAACTAGCTAATCCAGTTTGTAAATTCCACTCATTACTTTCTGCTTATGGCATTGTCAATAAAAACTGGGGGTACTCTATAGGATACCTTACTATAGTGAAAATGAAAGTTGCTCAGTTGTGTCTGACTCTTTGTGACCCCAAGGACTATACAGTCCATGGAATTCTCCAGGCCAGAATACTGGAGCGGTAGCCTTTCCCTTCTCCAGGGGATCTTCCCAACCCAGGTCTCCCACATTGTAGGTGGATTCTTTACCAGCTGATCCATGAGGGAAGCCTAACCTTACTAAAGTGGTTGGCAAAGCCATGCACTCAGTATTTCTTTTTCATTGTGCTACAGAATTAGACATTATAGTCTTCAGCACCCTGGATTTCCTTATCTATTAACAAACCACCTAGTAATATGTTGTACTCTTGTTTCCTCACCTTCCTGATATTGACATTTATTAATTTATTACTCAAAGAAAGGGAGGTTTATTATCAAGATGCAAAGCTAGCTCATGGAAACTAAAACCAGGAAACAGAACCAGGCCCCAAGAAGGAACTTCCAGGTTAGGGAAAACTATGAACCAATTCTTAGGATCTGGATCTCTCAGTTAAAACTCTCAAAGGTTAAGATCTAAGCTGACATTTAATTCTACATAATTCTAGTGAATTGTCTAGCCTATTGATGACTCCATCTCAAAGTCACAGGATGCTGAAAACAAAGAAGATACAGAAGGCAATCTCCAAAAACAAATACCACTATTTCAGAGGCAAAGGTCATGCCAGGCTGAAAATTTCCTTGATAATATCACATCTAATAATGATAGGAAGAAACAAATTAGGAAGACAGGGCAAAACACTATGACAAAACAGATTTTTCCTCTAATTTATGGAAACCTATTTAAAATGTGTCATTCTGAGGAGCCTGAAAACACCTATGGCCTCATTCCTATGAGTCCAGCCTGGAATCATGGAATCAGCAAATCAACTCTGAGATTCTTAACCCAGATAGGCCTTTATCTTTTTATAAATTGCTCTAAGATTCTGGAATGCAAGTTCCATAAGTAGGGCCCTGGCAAGAACAATACCTCCAATTTAAGAAATTCTGCTCTTCTCAGCTACATTTTAAGTTTCCTGTGGTTGGGACCAGGTTGCATATCTACCAATATCTCTCCTTAGCATCTCTCTGCCTTGCAAAGACAAAATGCGTCATGACTGTTCCTTGCCTTGAATTAGATTAATTTTCAAACAGAAAAGGTGACAAAAAGATAATTCTAAATTCAGCACAGACATGACAATATACTTATCAATAAGTCAGGTCTAAACAGTGCTCTGTATTAGAGGGGGGAAATTTGATTCTTGTTCTGATTCCTTCATCTATTCCTATGTATTTGCAGGAAGCAGATTAAGAGAAATCCTTTTCACATATGAGAAAATAGATGCACATGATTTAATATAAAAAATTCATAAAGAAAAAATTTAATAGCTTATCATAATATTAGTTATCCTATACATGACACATTTAGACTACTTGCTTAATTTGTTACTCTTTGCGACAAAGAGTTTTTAAATAAGAATTATTCATATGTACTTTTAAAAATGAAATGTTATGTTTTCCTTCTGGGACTTCTTAAAATTATTTGATATACTAAACAATAAAATGCCCTAATGTTTTAAGCCAAACACTCTTCTTTGGCTCCCAAATGTTTTCAGAAATAACTTTTTCCTTGTTAATTTCCAAATCTTGGCTGCATTTCCCACTAATTTCAAACATATGTCATATACGAAATATGTTATTTTTCCAAGCCTAATTTTGGCAGGAGCGGATTTTTGGAACCAGCATAGAAAGATTCAGGGACAAACAAACAGGACAGCTTGAAGCTGCCACAACTCCATAACAATTTTATCTTTTTCATCTATCTTCAGATCCATAAAGGCAAGGGCAATAATGAGGGGTGAGTGGGCTCTGATAAAATTTTAACATGAGGTAAATCATACCTTGAAGTTTTATATCTTACCCTATAATCTGCTTTCCAAAAAGAATCACTCACTCATAGTAATTTTTCTAGAATATAAGATGTGAAGTGAACTTAAGACCCTGATAACAAGAGTAATACAATCCTGATATCATCACTCTGGTTCCCTGAGACTTACAGTCAAAAGGAATAAACAGGTAAAGCGATGTAAAAAGTTCTCTTAACGTGCAAAAGATTCACTATACTAATACCATTTGGAAAGCAATAGACATTTCTTATTGCATAAAATCTATTTACTCTAAAATTGATTTTGTAAAGAACTACCAAGAACTCAATAGTTAAAAAGAATATGAATTCATCACAACTTTCTAGATCAGTACTTGAGGACTGACATACCTTAAGATACAAATGTTTTTCCTCTTATAAACCCCGATTCATTGTACACCAGGTATGTAGGAAAAAAGCTAGCATAACAAAAAGAAACCTAGTCTGGAGGCATGATACAGGGTCCTAGTTCCATTTCCATCCTTTTCTAAAAGAGTGGATTGAGTGCAATGGTTATAATTATTCCTCCCTCTCTATATCTACATATTAAATGTTATGTTGTGGTTTATCAACAGATAGTCTATTTTGTTAACCCTTGTGAGTTGTTTAGCTAATAAAATGCAAAGGAAGAGATATTTTTCCAGTTCAAAATCAAGGCCTTCAGAGATATGGTGCATTTTCTGTGCTCTGGTCCCCCACATCCCCATCACAAGAATGTACCTGAACCAGTCTACTGGAGGATGAGACACATGGAACAGAGGTAAATCAGTCCAGTGACCCAGGTAGGCCCCAGATATATGAGAGAGCAGGGCCAAGATTAGCAAAGTCAAACAGCCAATTCACAGCTGACCATAGACACAAGCCTCACCAAGCCCAGTTCAAATCATCAGAAATCACAAGCTGAATTATAAGCAGCTGTTCTAAGCTTCTAGTTGCTGTTCTAAGTTTCTAACTTTGAATTTCTTTAAATGCAGTGATAGCTAACCAGTTTGTGTGTGTGTGCACGCACGTGTGTATGTGTTTAGTTGCTTAGTCATGTCCGGCTCTTTGTGACCCCATGGACTGTAACCTGCCAGACTCCTTTGTCCATGGGATTCTTCAGGCAAGAATACTCGAGTGGGCAGCCATTCCCTTCTCCAAGGAACCTTCCCAACCCAGGGATCGAACCCAGGTCTCCTGCACTGCAGGCAGATTCTTTACCATCTGAGCCACCAAAAAAGGCCAGTACCTCTCGCCTACTCAAGTTACCTCCTTGTTAAACTGATAGAATAGTTTAAGTAATTAATAGCAGGTATCTTTGAGAAATTTACCTATATGCGATCCCATGGACTACACTGCAGGCAGATTTTTACCACCTGAGCTACCAGGGAAGTTCCATGTAAATTGTTACCAATAAATAAATCTAAGTTTTAGGAAAGTATTAAAATAAAATCTACAAATGATTTGTTTCTAATGAAGACCTGCATGTGTCTCTGTCAGAATTAAGTTTTAAATTTAGGTCCAAATGCAAAACCTGGCTCAGTTACAGATCAGCAGATGGCACCTATTGAAGTACCAAGAGGATACTGATTTAAAGAGTTAAAAAGATTTAAAAACTCAAACAATAAAATTATTTTTGTATGTCACTGATTTTTCAAATGAAGAGAATATTTTAGCAACTTAATTGTTCAATTCAATTTTTAAAAACTTGCTTTCACTTTTACTTACTTTTAAATTTCCCTTAAGATTTTAGTATGGGAGATTTTAGTTTTAAATGGCATCTGGATGGGTGCTGCTCCCTTCTCCAAAAATATCTAAAAGTACCCAGAAAAAAAAAAAGATTAAAAACAGCAACACTAAAAACTGACTATTGTCTAAAGTTGGAGGGAATTTCCTTTAAGTATTATACCAATGGAGCTGAAATGAACAAAGCAGGCAATGACTGATTCATGAACGGCTCTGAAAACAAGGATGGCCCTCCTAAAGGGTGAAGAATTTTCTTTCTCATTCACTCTCTGACCCTCTGATTTGGAGAGATACGCTTATATCCAACCAGAAAAAAAATTATTATTTCTCAACTGAGGGAAAGGAGGTATGATACAATTATAACACTCTTTCTACTTTTCCCTCCTCAGTCTCCCCAATGCCTTTTTACATTCTGCAACACTCAAAAATATGAAGATAAAGAAGGCAAGTACATGAGGATCAGAAGTCATACATTATATTCCTGGTGGTGTGACCCCTCTAAGTTCTATCTGGTAGGGAGAAGCGCATACAAGACCTTTTCAAAGTATTTAGGAGAGCAGTATATACTTTATTAACTCTGACTGCCAGGGAATCAGACTTGGGGCTAAGAGGTGATACTACCATGGTTTCAGTTCAGTTCAGTTCAGTCGCTCAGTCGTGTCCGGCTCTTTGCGACCCCATAAATTGCAGCACACCAGGCCTCCCTGTCCATCACCAACTCCCGGGGTTCACTCACACTCACGTCCATTGAGTCAGTGATGCCATCCAGCCATCTCATCCTCTGTTGTCCCCTTCTCCTCCTGCCCCCAATCTCTCCTAGCATCAGAGTCTTTTCCAATGCGTCAACTCTTTGCATGAGGTGGCCAAAGTACTGGAGCTTCAGCTTTAGCATCATTCCTTCCAAAGAAATCCCAGGGTTGCTCTCCTTCAGAATGGACTGGTTGGATCTCCTTGCAGTCCAAGACACTCTCAAGAGTCTTCTCCAACACCACAGTTCAAAAGCATCAATTCTTTGGCGCTCATCCTTCTTTACAGTCCAACTCTCACATCCATACATGACTACTGGAAAAACCATAGACTGACTAGCCAGACTTTAGTCAGCAAAGTAATGCCTCTGCTTTTGAATATGCTATCTAGGTTGATCATTACTTTTCTTCCAAGGAGTAAGCGTCTTTTAATTTCATGGCTGCAATTACCATCTGCAGTGATTTTGGAGCCCCCAAAAATAAGTCTGACACTGTTTCCACTGTTTCTCCATCTATTTCCCATGGAGCGATGGGACTAGATGCCATGATCTTCGTTTTCTGAATGTTGAGCTTTAAGCCAACTTTTTCACTCTCCATTTTCACTTTCATCAAGAGGCTTTTTAGTTCCTCTTCATTTTCTGCCATAAGGGTGGTGTCATCTGCATATCTGAGGTTATTGATATTTCTCCCGGCAATCCTGATTCCAGCCTGTGCTTCTTCCAGTCCAGCATTTCTCATGATGTACTCTGCATAGAAGTTAAATAAGCAGGGTGACAATATACAGCCTTGACGGACTTCTTTTCCTATTTGGAACCAGTCTGTTGTTCCATGTCCAGTTCTAACTGGTGCTTCCTAACCTGCATATAGGTTTCTAAAGAGGCAGGTCAGGTGCTCTGGTATTCCCATCTCTTTCAGAATTTTCCACAGTTTATTGTGATCCACACAGTCAAAGGCTTTGGCATAGTCAATAAAGCAGAAATAGATGTTTTTCTGGCACTCTCTTGCTTTTTCCACAATCCAACAGATGCTGGCAATTTTATCTCTGGTTCTCTGCCTTTACTAAAACCAGCTTGAACATCTGGAAGTTCACAGTTCACGTATTGCTGAAGCCTGGTTTGGAGAATTTTGAGCATTACTTTACTAGCATGTGAGATGAGTGCAATTGTGTGGTAGTTTGAGCATTCTTTGGCATTGCCTTTCTTTGGGATTGGAATGAAAAGTGACCTTTTCCAGTCCTGTGGCCACTGCTGAGGTTTCCAAATTTGCTGACATATTGAGTGCAGCACTTTCACAGCCTCATCTTTCAGGATTTGAAAGAGCTCAACTGGAATTCCATCACCTCCACTAGCTTTGTTCATAGTGACGCTTTCTAATGCCCATTTGACTTCACATTCCAGGATGTTTGGCTCTAGGTGAGTGATCACACCATCGTGATTATCATGGTCGTGAAGATCTTTCTTTTACAGTTTTTCTGTGTATGCTTACCACCTCTTCTTAATATCTTCTGCTTCTGTTAGGTCCATACCATTTCTGTGCTTTATCGAGCTCATCTTTGCATGAAATATTCCCTTTCTATCTCTAATTTTCTTGAGGAGATCTCTACTCTTTCCCATTTTGTTTTCCTCTATTTCTTTGCATTTATCTCTGAGGAAGGCTTTCTTTTTTTTTTAATTTTTATTTATTTATTTTTTTTTCAGGGAGGCTTTCTTATCTCTCCTTGCTATTCTTTGGAACTCTGCATTCCATGCTGAGATGCTGTAAATACCAATATTGCATAGGAACCTGGAATGTTAGGTCCATGAATCAAGGCAAATTGGAAGTGGTCAAACAGGAATGTCAACATTCTAGGCATCAGCGAACTAAAATGGACTGAAATAGGTGAATTTAATTCAGATTACCATTATTTCTACTACTGTGGGCAGGAATCCCTTAGAAGAAATGGAGTAGCCATCATGATCAACAAAAGAGTCCAAAATGCAGTACTTGGATGCAGTCTCAAAAACGACAGAATGATCTCTGTTCGTTTCCAAGGCAAACCATTCGATATCACAGTAATCCAAGCCTATGCTCCAACCAGTAACGCTAAGAAGCTGAAGTTGAACAGTTCTATGAAGACCTATAAGACCTTTTAGAACACCTGAAAAAGATGTCCTTTACATGATAGGGGACTGGAATGTAAAAGTTTGAAGTCAAGAAGCACCTGAAAACAGGCAAATTTGGCCTTGGCGTACTGAATGAAGCATGGCAAAGGCTAGTAGAGTTTTACCAAGAGAATGCACTGGTCATAGGAAACACCCTCGTCCAACAACACAAGAGAAGACTCTACACATGGACATCACCAGATGGTCAACACCAAAATCAGACTGATTATATTCTTTGCAGCCAAAGATGGAGAAGCTCTAGACAGTCAACAAAAACAAGACCAGGAGCTGACTGTGGCTCATATCATGAACTCCTTATTGCCAAATTCAGACTGAAATTGAAGAAAGTAGGGAAAACCACTAGACCACTCAGGTATGACCTAAATCAAATCCCTTATGATAATACAGTGGAAGTAAGAAATAGATTGAAGGGCCTAGATCTGATAGACAGAGTGCCTCCCAGGAGGTGCTAGTGCAAACAATTGGCTTGCCAATACAGGAGAGCAGGTTTGATATCTGGGTTGGGAAAATCCCCTGGAGGACGGCATGGCCACCACTCCTATTCTTGCCATGAGAATCCCATAGACAGAGGAGCCTGGCTAGCTACAGTTCATGGGGTCAGACACGACTGAAGCAACTTAGCGGCACACTGGGTGTCTCGCCATCCTTCTGAGCTGTGCAGGCACAGCCCTGGACTCTGAGCACTGGCAAGGCTCCCATGGTGACTGCCTCAGGGCCCCCAGCCCATTCCTTAACATCAGCCCCTAAGACTGTTCAAAGCTCTTCACTTGTCCATTCGGTTCTCAAGGTCAACCCGATTAGTTCATATTAGCATCTCAGCACCTCACGGATGAGATCTGAGACTCAGGTCACCTGAGCAAGCCCAGGCAGTCAGTGCAAGGTGTAGACTTAACAGTTGTCAATGTGGTTACCTTATCTGGGACTAAGACTGCGCTAATGGAGCTCCCCCAGAGTCCCCTGCGGGAGGGGGCGTGTCTCTGGCAGGCGCAGCCCCGCCCCTAGGGCTTCGGAGGCAGCAGCCTGGTGTGGGGGTTTCAGGAATGAGAAGCTTCAAGGCCCGCAGACTGGGATGAAAATGGCTGATGACTCTTCAAACAGGACAAGGGGAGGTGTCCAGAAACCTTGGTCAGAACCTGTCTTTGAGTGAAATCTTAACTTCTGTCTTCCAGAAGCGATGGAAATAGGACTCAGAATCCTGAGGTAAGACGTCTCCCGACACAGCCAGGTGCAGTCGCCATTAGGAAGCGATACCCCACAGCCTCTCAGGCCTTGCCCTTGACATGACCCCGCCTCTGAACATGTCCACGCCCCTGGGCGTGACACCATCCGCAGAGCACACTGGGCTGAGCCTCCGTGGAGAAATTCCTTCATTTTCCATTTTCTCCGAACGTTTCTGAGCTCTACTACATATGTGCAGCAGTGATGAGGTAAACTTTATCTCTGTCCTCTGAGAAGGTGATTATGCCAAACGTGTTCTACACCATGTGAAAAGTGTTGTGAACTGGAAAACAAGGACAGACAGATCCCAGTGTGGGAGACTCAAAGACAGCATCTGAGTGAAACCTTTCAGTATAATACGGAGGAAAGAGGAGAGAAAGTATGAGGATTCATGTTTGGTCTTGTTGTTTTGAAGGTTTTACGATGAAAAGTCCCCACCTTGTGAGTATTCATTCCCATGTGGTGGTCCAGCACATATGCTGTAAGAGTGAAGAATGTGGAGAAGTTGCAGGAACCTGAAAGTAGGCAAGAGAATTGATTAAGAAAACAATCCTGAGCTCCACAAAGACAGGAGCTTTGTGTCCTTCACTGGTCTGTCCTAAGTGCCAAATACATAGTAAACGTGGAAAGAATGAATGGATTGTTTTCAGATAGTGTTGGAGCTGACCATTAGTTGGAGAACATAAATAACAATTTATGGTGTTACCCACGTACTTAATTGTATGATTTTACCCAAGAGGAATCAGACGTTAATTAGAAGGCAGGGCTTCCCGGGTGACTCAGTGGTAGAGAATCCGCCTGCCAATGCAGGAGACTCATGCATGGGTTCAATCCTTGGATTGGGAAGAGCCCCTGGAGGAGGAAATGGCAACCCACCCCAGGATTCCTGCCAGGATAATCTAAAGGAACATGTCAGCCTATAATCCCTGGGATTCCCGAAGAGTCAGACATGACAGAGCCACTGAGCACACTGGCCTGCATGCACTAGAAAAGGTAGAGTTAGGTTTTGCCAGGCAAGGACATATGAAAGGAAAATGGGGAAGGTGCTTTAGAGCTATTTTTTGAAGACTTCTCTGGTGGCTCTGTGGTAAAGAATCCGCCTGCCAATGCAGGAGATGCAGCTTCGATCCCTGGGTCAGTAAGGTCCCCTGGAGAAGGAAATGGCAACCCACTCCAGTATTCTTGCCTGGAGAATCCCATGGACAGAGGAGCCTGGTAGTCCTTGGGGTTGCAAAAGAGTCAGACACAACTTATTGACTAAACAACTTTAGAGCTGTTTAAGTGTGTGGTTAAGTGATAGACCTGGAAGTTTTCCTTGGAGGAAAAGATAAAGATAGAAGGTTGTCAGATGAACTACAAGTAGCTTGTAGTTCCTGAGCAGGTTGAGGAATTGACATACCAAGGGCATAAGCTGAAAAGTGAAGGGTGAAATGTCAGACTGTATTTTTTCAGAGCAAAAAAATAACTCTGATGATGAGCTCTAGAATATGGCCGTAACTGAACTGGAATGGAGGTAAAGAGCCGTAGGTTGAAAAGGGATAGACAGTGAGAGGTCAGATTATTGGATGGTCTATTCACATGAATATTAGACCTCTGATTGATTCCTCCCACTTTGAGTTCCTGTCCAGAGACTCTTGCCTCTCCCGAAATCTACACAGGATTTGCATTTCCTGCAAGTCTAACCTTCAGCCAGTGTCATGACTCTGGACAGGAAGGTAAAGTGGGGCAGTGAGACAGAGGGCTATGATAGACATCTGATTTTTTTTTTTTTAATTTGTTTTGAAAACTCAGCCTTCACTCACCTTCTGTAAACAGTTCCTCTCTTGTCCTCTGGGAAACTAACCCCATTTACAGTCTCAGCCCATGTGCAAGTGAAGTAGTTGTTTCCCAACTCTATATTAAATACACCGATAAGAGCAGAAATTAAACCTTGAAATCTGTAGGATTTGCTTCCTCTGTAAGCATGGCTGTCTCTACAGAAGTTGAAGTTAGCTTTTTTAGCCCTATGATCTGAAAGCTAGAACAGAGGGGAGACATTGGGGGAGGCAGGATGAAATAGATTGCGTCTAATTTTTTTCTCTCTCAAGTCTGCAAACTGGCAGTAGTGAGTCAGGTAGTTCTCAGGCCTCCTTTCACCTGATTATTCGAGGTGACCCGATACCACCTTTACCTCCAGGCCTACTTTCCCACCTCCTTTGGATGCTCCAACCTCTTTGTTTTTCTTACCAGCCACGGCTCTACTTAGCCATTAAATAGCTTTGACCTTGATGATATGAATGTGAATGAAGGCAATACACTTGACACCTCTGGCCAATTTTGCTTCAGTTAACTGAGTTGGGCGTGCAAGAAGAAAACCTTGTTTTAGGAAGACTTTTAAGAAGGTCCCAATGATCCCCACCTCCTGATAGTCACACCCTGGTATAATTATTCATCCCCTTGAATGTAGGTTGAACTTAGTAATTTGCTTTTAATAGAATAAGGAAAAAGGTAATGGAACGTCAATTCCACTGTTAGTTTCCAAAATATTGTAACTTCTTTCTTCCTAGCAGACTGTCTTCTAACCCTGATGAAGCACTGGAGAGGCCCACATGGCAAGGAATTGAGGATAGACTCCAGTCAGCTCCAGCCAACAGTCAAGGAATTGAAGATCTCAGTCCAGCAGGCTTTGAGGAACTTCATCCTGCCAGCAGTTATGTAAGTGATCACCGAAGTGGGTCTTTCTACAGTCATACCTTTGGATGATACCCCAGCCCCAGCTGATAGCTTAATTGCAGCCATGTGAGACACCTTAAAGCAGAGAACCCAGATAGGTCTTGTCTGAATTCCTGACCACAAAAACTGTGAGATAGTAAATAAGTGTTTTTTTTTTAAGCCTCTGAATTTGAGGATGTCCATTATACAACAGGGGGTTTCCCTGGTGGCTAAGCTCCCTGAGTTGGAAAGATCTGCTGGAGAAGGGAATGGCTATCCATTTCAGTATTCTGGCCTGGAGAATTCCATGGACTGTATAGTATTCCATGGACTATACAGTTCCTAGGGTCACAAAGAGGTGGACACGACTCAGTGACTTTCACTTTCATGTTATACAGCAGTAGATAACTAATACACCCCTAAATTACTGTGATCTTGCTGAAAGATATAGCATGACTAGAAACTCAGACACTGAATAGGAGTACATCCTTCTGATGTCATCCCTAGGAATACTGTCTTGGTGCTCAGAGATTACCCCATATGCTCTTATGCTTAAATGGTATCATCATACTCTAAAAGCCCTGAGTAGTCTCCAGGAGCTGCTGGAAGCATAAGGAGGGTTGTGTTGGGTGAAGTGGATTGGTGGTCAGTATGGGATCATAAGTAGTGATGATGATGTCATTCTTTCCCTTCTCATTTTTGTCTTCCTTTCCCACTCACTCCACCATTACAATTCCTTTACTCTCTCCTTTTCCCCAAAATTCTGGGTGGCTGCCCAATGACCATTCTTGCAAACAATGGTCAGGTGATCTCTTGGTCTTGCAGTAATACCACGCTCAAGAGATTTCCTTGAGGAGCAGCTCTTCCTGTTCGTTGAGGTGCTTTCACAAGCAGGGAGACCTCATCATCAAGCTCAAAATATGCTTTCCAGATTAAACATCCCATGTGCAGCAGATTCTTCAGCCGGAAGAATCTGCTGAATTCTGTCCCTGGCCAGACCAGGGTCCACAATTGTAAAGCCTATCTATACACACCCCATTCAATGGCCACCAACCTGTGAGTTACTCTGGAATCAGGAACATTTTCTAAACAAAAGTAAGACTGTCTTCAAGAAAATATTCATATCCCTTAGCCATTTCAGAGCTGCAAATCCTGTCTTCCCTACTGCTCCAGTAAGGGTAGAGGAAAGGTAAAGGGTAAACTGCTACTTATTTTCATTAGGGTCAGGTAAGGCGTGGGAGACAAAGAAGGCAATGGCGCCCCGCTCCAGTACTCTTGCCTGAAAAATCCCATGCATGGGGGAGCCTGGAAGGCTGCAGTCCTTGGGGTCGCTGAGGGTCGGACACGACTGAGCGACTTCACTTTCACTTTTCACTTTCATGGATTGGAGGAGGAAATGGCAATCCACTCCAGTGTTCTTGCCTGGAGAATCCCAGGGACAGGGGAGCCTGGTGGGCTGCCATCTATGGGGTCGCACAGAGTCGGACACGACTGAAGTGACTTAGCAGCAGCAGCAGCAAGGAGTGGGACATGTGGCCCATCACCACAAAATTCATGAAGGATGAAAGGCTTCTTCATTCAAGATATTTATTCCTCACCAAGACATCTAAGAGGGAGATTTCTGTCTACCACTAATCTCAAGGCCTAAGCATTCTCCAAAACTCTTGTTTTTGAGGCAACAAGAGTCAATTCTGGCTATATTAGGCTAGAGTAACTCATCCCACCCTATGGCTGTATATAGTTCAGGATAGTTTGAGAGCAGATGAAAAGATAGTTTAAGCCAAGTTCTAGACTTAAAGATATCTTCTCACTTTGCAAAAGCCTAAAAATTTCTAGTGTAAATTTTTGTCCTTTTTAATAAATATAATTAAGTTCTTTAGGTAGAGGATATCTGAGCAGGATCAAACAAAGGACTCCAGGATAAAACTGAGAAGACCACTGTCAGGCTTCCCGCAAGGAAGCCTCTTACACACCAAGAGAGGAAATCAGGATGAGCTGAACTACTCCTTCCATTTCCCACATACAAGTACCAGGATAACTAAAACCCACACCCCCAGTGCAGTACACAGAGAGCATTAGTCTTTCTCTATTAGAAGAAACATTTTTTGAGGAGGATCAAAATTCTCGATTTACTAAAGGGAGGTTGTTTTCATCTGAGGATGTGTTATCATGAAAACTGCAAGGTTTTCTCAGTGCCTGAATGAGTTCTTTGGAGAAATTTCTTCTCCCTGAAAATGCTGGAGAAGTGATTTCTGTTTGAATAAAAGAGTCAGATCTCTGAACACAGTGTCTTCAGGAGTGAGTGGGGCTGGAGGGATCTGGCATTCTTGATGCACACAGGTGGGGCTTGGATGGCTTACCAGCTCCCTGGAGGACAGGGAAGAGGGTTGACTCTGACATAATACCTGATCCTCAAAGGCCACATCTTTTGGAGGATGTCTGACCCCATCTCTGTTCTGTCTGATGCTTGTAAGACAACTCTGATCAGCATAAACAGCTTCTTTGTTTGAGGACTTGGGACTTACCCATTCCTCTTGCCGTAAGTCGGGGAGAGCACCGTAGTTGGAGGGATGTCCCTTACCAGGCTTTACCTGGGTCTGCAGTTCCTTCTTGTGCTGACTTAATTCCAAAGCCTCAGATTCAAACCTACATTCCAGCTTCTCTTCTAGGATCTTCCCAATGGCTCTCATAAGCTCGTAAGCTTCAAGAGGCCCATGACTCACAAAGAAAGCTACACTTTCAGTTGAGTCCTGGTGCTGTGCAAAGGTTGACATGAATTTTGCTTTTGCTGGGCACTTTCCTGGTCTTTGATTTTTCTCATGAAATCAATCCACTGAAAAAATCGCCTCATCTTGTTTCTGAAGAAACTTTCAGGAGGAAGCTGCTCACTCTGTGACAGAGATGAGGAAGTGTCCTTTAATTCTCTTTCCTCAACAAGGTGGCTCTTCTTTCTGCCTATAGACAACCCTGCTCCTGAATCTTCACTTCTGTATTCTCCTGCTTTGGAGCCCAAAGGCTCTCTCTCTGTAGCAGGTGGGAAGTTCTTATCCTGGCACTTCAATAGTGCATGCTTAGAGGGATCCCGCCTCTGCTCCATGCTGGTCCCACTGTCCTCCGAGTGGATGTGCGGCACCTGGGAAGCTGCCATGTCCCCAGTGGAGACACTCTGGGCAAGAGTCCGTGAAGACTTGGAAGGCAACCTACTTGAAGTCAGGGACGTGTCTGTGGGACAGTGGTCAGCCTGGCTATGCTCCTTATTCTTGAATTTAAACTTTAACTCAGTAAGGATCTGTTTTTGAAAGTCTGATATTTCAGAATCTTGGGGAACAGATAATTTTGGTGGGGGACATTGAGTGGTCAGGGTAGTTTCTACTTTAATCATTTTGGCCTTTGTCATTTGGGAGCTTCTCAATTTGCTTTTTGTCAAGATGTTACAGGATTGTGATTCAAGAGCATGAAGCTCCTTGGCCCTGAATATCTCCCTGGACACACTGAACATTGTGGAATGTTCTGAATTCTTCCTCGCTATCTTTTGGCCCTGAACCATTTCTACTCTATCACTGAAGTTCACGGTCTCATCCCTTGGCTCAGGTCTGTACCCAGCTTGCCTTATGGGCACCACTGGGCTGCATCTGTTGTCCAGTAGAGTCTCACTCTGAGTTACTTTGCCTTTGTTTCCATGTATGATGGGCTGAAAAGTCTGTCTGTGACACTCAATTGTCTGAATGTCCTCTGCAATCTTTTGGTAGGTATCAGAGTATGATGGTTGTGGGGCCCTCTGTCCTTCTTGGCCCACAGATGAGTTAACAGGGAGAGGATGATCCAGCATGGGGGTTGAATTTGTGGTTCTCACCTTATTTCCCTGAGAAGTTTTAGATCTTTCTTCAAGAGGCTCAGAAAGCTCATCTTTGGAGTCCACCCCAGAAATATGGGTGGTTGAGGAGGGAAAGTCAAATTGAGGAAGAGGCCATGTTTTGGCTTCTCTCAACGTATAGAATTTTATGGATTCAAGAACCTTGAGGGGTAGGCCCCATCTCTGAGTCACACGAAACCTTAAAATATGGGCTGCTAGCACCTCTAGGGTGTTGTGATCAAGAAAAGAAAGCTCTGGGGTGCTTATCTGGTGGCATACTTTACCTCCAGTTATGTTTTTTGAATGTGGGTCTTCCACATTGGTTTGGGAGCTTGCAGAAGGAAGCAAAGTATTGTCGTCAGCCAGCCATGAACGACACACACCTGTAGGAATCCTACCCACACTAATCTGCCAAGACTTCATGCTCACATGTAATCTAAGAATGTTTTTTATTTGATTCCGACCTATGTCCTTTCTTGAGACATTTAATAATTCATTCCTTGAGTGATTCCTTGACTGACACACACAGTTAGTTTTTGTCTCCAAGGCAGCCCTCAGACCCTGCACTAGGTAGCATTCTGAGACATCTTGTGGGCTATCTTCTGGGCTCTTCTCAAGGATATAGCCAAGATTCTTCCTCATGTCATCCCTTAGCTGAAACTTTGTTGAGACCCTCTCCTGGAAATTTCCTGGGAGACCCAGTTCAGTCTTCTCTATATTGTTGCTACCCTGGCCCTGAAGCTTGGAACGTTGTAACTGAACATGCCTGCCTCTCTGCTGAGGTACTTCTGCTAATTTGCACTGAGGCCCCATCAGTGCTAAAGACTCTAGATTCCTACAGGCTTGGAGGTACCAGCGTGGATTTAGCCTCCTTGGAACATGGAGCTCCAGTTTCTCCTGGGGTTCACTGGTGATATGAAAATGGCCGGGAAGGATAGAGACTGGTACATAGGCATGGGATGGCTGGTTGACCAGTGGGACGATATGAGCTTGAGAACAAGTGGCTTGAGATTTTTGGAGCACAGGAACTAAACCCCATAAACTTTACTGTTGCTTCTGTAACACATGCTGGAGGGACTGCTGAGAAGGCTGGGGACAGAGTAAACGATGACTCAGTCACAGGAGCTGTGGAAGCCAAAGGAGACACAGAGGAAATAGCATCTTCCAGGGCCTCCAAGAAGAGCAGCCGATTGACCTCAGCAGTTGCGTTATTACACACCTCACAGAAGGGGTCTGGACATAAGAGTTGGTGAAAGCAGGTGGTATCATCATGCTGGCCCAGGGGGCTGCAGGAGATAGGATGTACAAAACTACAGCCAGGACCAGGAAAAAACATGAGGCCCTGGTACCTCTGGCAAAAGTATGGCTGTCCAATGTATACTGTCTTTTCACATTCTTCAACTTCCTTAATCTCACAATGTATCTTTTAATCCCTCTCCCCATGGCTTTCACATTCTGAATCTGAGGATTTTCCCTCCCATGTCAATCCCAGGCTTCACCGAGGCCCTAGAAATTCAAGGACTCCACTAAAAAAGTGGGATACAGGAAAGAAGGAAATGTTTAGTCACCTTTGCAGAAGATAAAGCTCCGTCCTTGCCTCCTCTGCTTCGCTCTGGCAAGTTCTCCAACCTGGGAAACCAGGAGAGTGATGAAGGTAGGAACAAAGAGAACTTATAGGAGGCTAAGTAGAATGTCCTTTAGTGGTATCCTTGGTGGATTGGAGAGTCTCAAGAACTAGAATATAAGTTTACATGGTCAGTGATAATAATAGCAAGGCTCAAATACATATGTTGCCTTATCATTCACAAAGGGCTTTCATATGTATTCTCCCACGTGATATTCAGAACTGCCCTTTGAGGAATAAGGGTCAATGGTTATTTACTTTAAAGAGGAATCTGATCATCCAGGAAGTCAGAGGACTGATACAAAGTCAGGACACAGAAGTTCTGACTCTTAACATCTCACATGGCCACCTGTGGGGAAACACCCACTGCCCAGGTCCATCATGGCTTCAAGCCCAGCCATGAGAAAAACAGGGAATCTGAGAAGTGTCTCAGGCTCGGACTGCCTCCCCATGAGCCTCGCCCCAGGTACCTCTGGTTTCTGAGAGAAACAGTGTCTAGCCACTGACATCGTCAGAGGTCACGGACCTGGGATCTCATGGAAAAGGCAGGAAGGGTCAGCCTTGGAGAGATCTGGTGAAACAGGCAGAACCTTACCTTTCAGTGTGCCCCCTTTCCTTCTCCTCCTGGTTCTGCCCTGACGCTGAGAACAAAAAGAAAAGAATGAAGTGCTGGGGCTCATTCTCTCGGTCCTCTAGAAACGCAGATATTCATTATCCAGGAATAATATGACTCTAATCTTTCTGTTCCTTCCTTTTGTCAATTTTAAAGGTTTAAAATGTTTTCATTTTTTCTTCTTAAAAAAATGTGACTTTGAATGTATAGCAATAGAAACTTTACAGATTGAAATGCAAAGAGAGAAAAATTTAATATTTAAACCCAGAATATGCAGAATTCTGAAATAGTTTCAAAATGTGTAGTATATCAATACATAGAATGGAAATATTAAAACGTGAAGAAAGAACAGAGCAGAAGAAACATTTGAAGAACTAACAGCCCAAGATTTTCCAAAATTAGTGATAGACTAACCATAGATTGTGGATTCTCAGAGAACACCAAGCAGCATAAATACTAAGAAAGTCTAAACCTGGACATATTTTATTAACACTGTAGGTATGTGAAAGATAAAATCTTGAAAGAAAACAGAAGAAAATAATTCCACACCTCTAGAGGAACAAGGATGAGAATTATGGGCTTCTCATCATAAACCAGAGCTTCCCTGATAGCTCAGTTGGTAAAAAATCCACCTGCAGTGCAGGAGACCCCAGTTTGATTCCTGGGTCAGAAAGATCTGCTGGAGATAGAATAGGCTACCTACTCCAGTGTTCTTGGGCTTTCCTTGTGGCTCTGCTGGTAAAGAATCACCTGCAATGCAGGAGACCTGGGTTTGATCCCTGGGTTGGGAAGATCCCCTGGAAAAGGGAAAGGCTACCCACTCCAGTATTCTCACCTGGAGAATTCCATGGACTATATAGTCCATGGGTCACACAGAGTTGGACATTGGATGCAAAGAGTTGACTGAGTGACTTTCACTTTCATTTTTGATCATAAACCATGCAAGCAGAAAGAAAATTGACTGAACTATTTAAAGTGTTGAAAGAAAAAAATCACTCCAGAACTTTTTATCTAGTGAAACTATCCTTCAAAAGTAAAAGAGAAATAAAAACTGTCTCAAGACAAACAAAAACTGAGATAGTCAGCAACAGCAGATCTTCCCTGGAATAAACGTTAATAGAAGTTCTATAGGAAGAAGGAAAACAGCATCTCAAGTCTTCATAAAGGAAGAGAGGAAAAGGAATCAATGATGGTAAAAGAAAAAAAAACACTTTTATTTTTCTTATTCTCAATTGACTTAATGATACTACTGATACTGTATTGAGTGATCAAGTATATGGATAGGTGAAATAAATGACATCAGTGTTACAAGGGATAGGAGGGAGGAATTGGGAACTCTTTTATAACAGAACCTATAGTACTTATGAAGTGTTATAGTGTTTATATGAAAGTAGATTTGAGTTGTCAGTGTATTAGTTGTCAGTACATTAGTTGTTAATGTATTGAATATATTGCAAATTTTATGGCAACTACTAAAATATTTTTATAAAATACTTGATATGCTAAGAGAAGAGAGAGATGGAATCCTATAAAGTACTTGTTTGAAGCCAGAAAAGGCAGAAAAAGAGGGGAAGAAGAAAAGAATACTTATAATAAATACTAAACAGTTACAGACATGATGGATATTAATCCAACTATATAGAAAATTGCTAAATGTAAGTTGTCTAAATACATCCAATTAAAAGCTAGATTGTCAGTGGATAGCATGAGATCCACTGATGTGTTGCCTACCAAACACCCACTTGAAAAATAAAGATACTGTACCATGCTAAGACTGATGAAAGAAGCAGGAGGAGCTATATTAATTTCAGACAAAGCAGACGTCAGAACAAGGAGAGTTATGATGGATAAAGAGGGACAGTACGTAACAACAAAAGGGTCAGTTCTCTTAGAAGACACAACAATCCTTAACATGTATACAGTCTAACAACAGACTGTCAAAATATGTGAAGCAAAAACTGGCCCAACTATAAGGACAATTAGATGAATCTACTGTTGTTTTTGGAGATTTCAACTCCCCTCTATCAGAAATGGACAGATTCAGCAGGCAGAAAATCAGTAAGGGTAGAGTTGACCTAACCAGCACCATCAGTCAAGTGGATCTAATTGACATTTATAGAATACTTCATCCAACAACAGAATACACATTCTTCTCAAGCACACATGGAACATTGACCAAAATAGACCACATTCTGGACCATGAAATGCATCTTAACAAATGCAAACTAGAAATCATACAAAATGTGTTTTTAGATGATAATAGAATTAAACTAGAAATCATTTACAGAAAGATAGTTAGAAAGGCCAAAATGCCAAAATGTTTGAAGAGTAAACAGCATGCTGCTAACAAATGGGTCAAGGAAGAAATCTCAGGAGGAAAAAGAAAAATTTTTAACTAAATGAAAATTAAAATACAACTTGTCAAAGTCTGTGAGATACAAAAGAAACAGTACCTGGAGGGAAACTGATAGCACTGAATGCATCCGTTTGAAAAGAAAGATTTAGTATCTTTGAGGAACTCTGGCTTACTGACCTGATCGATGTCTCCCTGCTTCCAAAATATTGAGAAACTTGAGTTCCCCTTTAGGTAGCACAGTGACAGAAGGAGCCCCACCCAACACACAAAGGCAAGGATGGGAAAACTTAGGAAGTTGAGCTGGAACTCAGCCATGGTGCAGTAAGGTTCCTCAGACAAAGATGATCCAAATCATCAGAAGTGCATTGCTGCCTCAGGCATCAGGGCATTCAAAGTGCACATTCTAGGCTAGAGTTCTAGGCCCACATCACAAGAGGTTTAGCATAAACACCCAAGGTTCTTGAGGGCGGGGGAGGGGACAACACAAGAAAGATGAAACCAGAGTCTTTCCCCCACCACCCAACCCAGCAGATCCATCCATCCCTCCAGGGCCCTTTAGATACTTCTGATCTACCTTCCCAACCACCCATTCACATACCATATATTTACTTTAGTGAAAATTCCTATTTGTTCTGCCTGTTACCTAGATATTACCTGCAACCTTCTTATTGCCTAGTGGTCACCCTATGGGCCCCACATAATATATAAAACTCTGCTGTGCCAAGGGATACACACCTCCAAGGTCTACTCTGCCTTCAACTCCAGCTTCCCCTCATATATAATGTTTCTTTACCTGCATGGAGCCAGAGGCACAAATATATGTCACCCACTCCCCCCATATCTCCTCAAAAGAATTCACCAAAAAGCACAAGCGTGCAGAGTGGCCTATATTAATAAATAGCAAGCATGACAAAAAGAGAAACAAGGGCACAGCACACTCATAACCCTATAGCAGACAACTTAGAAATCTTGGGTAATTCTTTTTTCCCAACACCCCTCTTAAGCTATTCAGCCCCTTAAGGTTTTCAAACCTAACCCCCTCCACACATAGAGTGTCTCTTCCTGCTGCTCCCTCTTTCATTTGACAAATCCCTTCTTCTCCTCACAACATTTAAAATTTGTTATTTATTTTACAGAACACAACCTGCAGGACCAAATACACTCTGATTTAAGGAGTGGGCTTCTCTTTAGTATAACTTCTAATGACCACAGTTATATTTAGTGATACTTTCTGACTTTTTTGACTCACATCAATAGTTACTTCTTCCATGAAAACTTTTATGATTTTTTTCTCATCTACTTTCTTTTCACTAAAATTTCTATTGGCATCTCCATACCTTTGTAGACAATAACATCACTTTTGTTGATGGTGTACATGTATTTATTTCATCTCCCTATGCTAGTTATTAGTCATTTGCTAGTTGTACCCCCTTATAGCTTCCTTAGATTATAAACTGCTGAAATTAAGCCCTGTGTCATTTCCATACTTGGCTTGCCTGCATTCCCTCATTGAGTCTGATGACTCAGTCTTGACCCCAGGTACCTAATTCTTTCCCTCCCCTCTGAGGAGGGTTTACCAGCAATGGCAGCTCCTTCCTTTACCTGTCTTCTCCTGCATCCACAGTGCCACCATTGTTTCTACCCAAAAGGAAGATACACTTCAAGTCCACTCCATTGCCCATACCCACCTCCCTTGACCACAGGAAGTGTATTTGTTTAAAAAAGTCCCTCCACATATCTTTGTATCTCTGATGTTATTTTGTTTTGTTTTTTTCTTTTTTTTTTCCCCCAGAGAAAGGCTGGTCCTGACTCTTCCCGAGGTCCCTAGGAGTCCCAACTGTAAAAACATTCTCTCAAGTCTGAGCAAGATAAGCTCCACCAAAAGAAAGAGGTTATAAAGATGATACATCAAATATATTCCTCAAAAAATGGCCTTCTCATAAAAAAGGAAGACTAAAAAACACTAATCCAGATTAAAAGAGACTAAAGACACAAGACAACTAAATGCAACCTGTGATTTTTCACTGAATCCTTCAATGAAGGTTTTGAAAAAAAAATTACAAAGGATATTACTCAATAAATTGAAAAAAATTGAATATGAATAGATCAGTTAAAAGTTTTATGCCATTGTTAAATTATTGTTACATTTACTGAAGAGGATAAATAATTGTACCATATGTAAGAGAATCTTTTTTTCTTAAATACACCATGAAATTTTCTTTGAGAAGGTGCATAACACATAAAGTATATTCTCAAATATTCAGAAATATATTCATATTTTTCATATATGTGTATACATGTGTACTCATATATAAACAGAAAGGAGAGGAAGGGAGGGAAAAAGACGGAGGCAGGGTCAAAGAGACAGAAAAGGGAGGGATCTCAGATGGGTCCAAATGTTAGTAGGTAAGTCTGGATAAAGGGTACATGGCTTTATCATCCATGCAACTTTTCCACAAGTTTAATTATTTTCATATAAATACACTTAAAAAACAGTATATTGTTTGCTGTCCTGGATTTTACCTAACTGTTGAGATTTCTAGCTTTGATTCCTACAGCTATCACCACCACCATCTTCAGACGCCAGAAGTAAACAATGCCAGCGTAAAAGTTAACTCAGGCTCTGTCCCCAGCAAGACATCTGGGATCCTCTGCACATTTCAACAGGAATTTACAAAATGTTGAAGAAGAGTACCACCCCTCACAAAAATTTTAATTATACCCAATGCAGAACCAAAAAAAAAAAAAGGTCAACATGTTAACAGCATGGATCCGCTGATTTTTCTTATCTGGTGCCACCGGGTCATTCATCTTCCAGGGTTTTGTGGTGTGAATTGGTTTGCCAGCACTTTGCCTCTTCTGCTTGTCAGTTACCATTCCTCCACCAGATTTCCATCTTTCAAAAATGTGTTGGCATCTATTGCCATATCCTCTCTCCTTCTTGTCATCCTCAAGCACTTCTTTGGAATCCTTTGTTTCTACAGTTTATTGAAACACAGTTTACATGCCATACAATTAAGGCTTCCCAGGTAGCTCAGCTGGTAATGAATCCGCCTCCAATGCAGGAGACCCCAATTCGATTCCTGAGTCAGGAAGTTCTCCTGGATAAGGGATAGACTACCCACTCCAGTATGCTTGGGCTTCCTTAGTGGCTCAGATGGTATAGAACCTGCCCACAATGTGGGAGGCCTGGACACGATCCCTGGGTCAAGAAGATTTCCTGGAGGAGGGCATGACAACCCACTCCAGTATTCTTGCCTGGAGAATCCCCATGGACAGAGGACCTTGGCAGGGCTACAGTCCATGGAGTCACAAAGAGTTGGACATGACTGAGCGACTAAGCACACACTAGAGCACACCATACAATTCACTCATTTAAAGTGTGTTATTCCATGATTTTTATTATACTCAGATATGTGCTTTATTACTACAGTCAATTTTTAAAATATTTTCCTGACTTTAAAAAGAACCTCATAACCTTTAGCCTCATAACCCCCTTCCCCCATCTTGCAGCTGTAAGCAACCACTAATCTACATTCTGTTCTGTCTTGGTTTCCCTAATCTGGATGTTTCATATGAATGGAGTTATATGTAGTCATTTTGTGACTGGCTTCTTTCATTAGCATGTTTTCACAGTTCAGCCATGTGAAACACATATCAGTTTATGGTTTTTTTATGCCAAAATAATATTAACTGCACAGATAGAAGGTATTTGATTTACCTATTCATCAGTTGATGGACATGTGGGTTATTTCTACCATTAACTCTTATGAATACAATTGGTATAGACATTTGTTTACCAATACAATTGGTAAAACATTTGTTTTTGTGGACATACATTTTCATTTCTCTTGAGTATATATTATACCTAGAAGTGGAATTGCTGGGTCATATGGTAACTCTGGGCTTCCCTGATGGCTCGGCTGGTAAAGAATCCACCTGCAATGTAGAAGACCTGGGTTTGATCCCTGGGTTAGGAAGATCTGCTGGAGTAGGGAAAGGCTACCCACTCCAGTATTCTGGCCTGGAGAATTCCATGGATTGTATAGTCCATGGGGTCACAAAGAGTCTGACACAACTGAGCAATTTTCACTTCCACTTCTTTCATGGTAACTCTATGTTTAATATTCTGAGGCACTGCCAGACTGTTTTCCAAAACATTTGCACCAGTTTTCATTCCCAGAAGCAGTGTATCAGGGTTCAAGTTTTTTTGAATTCTCACCAACACTTGTTTGAATCTGTCTTTTTGATTCTAGCCATTCCTGTGTGTGTGAGAAATATTATCTCATTAGATGGTGACTGCAGCCATGAAATTAAAAGATGCTTACTCCTTGGAAGAAAAGTTATGACCAATCTAGATAGTATATTGAAAAGCAGAGGCATTACTTTGCCAACAAAGGTCCATCTAGTCAAGGCTATGGTTCTTCCAGTGGTCATGTATGGATGTGAGAGTTGGATTGTGAAGAAATCTGAGCGCTGAAGAATTGATGCTTTTGAACTGTGGTGTTGGAGAAGACTCTTGAGAGTCGTTTGGACTGCAAGGAGATCCAACCAGTCCATCCTAAAGGAGATCAATTTCTGCGTGTTCTTTGGAAGGACTGATGCTAAAGCTGAAACCCCAGTACTTTGGCCACCTCATGCGAAGAGGAAAAGTGACTCACTAGAAAAGACTCTGATGCTGGGAATGATTGGGGGCAGGAGGAGAAGGGGACGACAGAGGATGAGATGGCTGGATGGCATCACTGACTCGATGGACATGAATCTGAGTGAACTCCGGGAGTTGGTGATGGACAGGGAGGCCTGGCGTACTGAGATTCATGGGGTCGCAAAGAGTCGGACACGACTGAGTGACTGAACTGAACTGAGGATACTCACCAGCTTTTTGAGTCCCAGTCTGTATTGGAGTTTCCCTCCCTCTCTAGACCTCCTTGTAAGGGTGGGTGGGTGTGCAGCCTTGGCCAAAAAAAGGTCCATGGTGAATCCCAAATATCTATAACCCCAGGGCATAGTTCTAGGACTCACCTCTGGTTCATGAGCTGCAGGTATTCTGGGGGAGGTCTACCATGGCTCCAACAAGGCTATTAATATCAAAGGTGGCACTTTCATCCTGCTTGGTGAACTGTACGCACTAAGGGCAGTATCTTGTATACTGCCATCAAACACAGATGGAAGGAAAGCACCACGATCACCTTCACCACCTTCCCCAAAGAGGGGGATGCCATCTTGATGACATCCTTGGAGATGCCATCATGCCTTTCTGGTATAAAGCATCAGTGTGCTGTGCTCTTCTCTCAGCCTCAAGGATGTGGTGCTTGGATCAGATTGAGGAGTAGGGGAGCAGGACAGGGTCACAATATGGGAATAATAAGGCATTAACCTTTGTTCCACCAGCAAGTACATTCTTTCAGATGTCTCATTTTAAGACATCTTTTCCTTAACTCTCAGCTGTATTTTGGAGAAGGCAATGGCACCCCACTCCAGTACTCTTGCCTAGAAAATCCCATGGACAGGAGAGCCTGGTGGGCTGCCGTCTATGGGGTCCCACAGAGTCGGACACGACTGAGCGCCTTCACTTTCACTTTTCACTTTCATGCATTGGAGAAGGAAATGGCAAACCACTCCAGTGTTCTTGCCTGGAAAATCCCAGGGACAGGGAGCCTGGTAGGCTGCTGTCTATGGGGTTGCAAAGGGTCAGACACGACTAAAGCAACTTAGCATCAGCAGCAGCTGCTGTATTTTACCCTGGAAGATAGGGGACTTGCCTAGTCAACATTCCTACCACTGACAGCTGGAGTGGTGATTTTGCTCTGTAAAAAAATTCATCAACTGAGCAGCCTGAAAAAAATACCCAAGGAAGGGAACCGCTTCCCCAAAGTGTCTTTCTCGTAGGGAAACCTCAATGTCAAGTTTAAAGTATGCTTTTCTGACCAACACTTTACATTAACATGACCCACGTGAAACAGATACTTAAGCAGCTTTTATGCTGTTCCTGGACCCTTCGGCAACCAGCCCAGCATCCCGTACAGTAACATCCACACCCAAACACTGCCATTCAAGGGATTCAGACCCATGTAGGAGCCTCTGATCACTGAGTTCTCAATAAAGATTAATATTTATTTCTTCTTCAGGATTATTTTCAGAAACTAAACCCGTCCTTAAGCCTCTTCAGATATAGAAGACCTGTCTTTCCTACTTCTCTAAAGGATGTAAAACACTCAGTGAGGGAGGTGTGTGGTCTGCTATACATTTTCTTTAAGGCTAAGCCAAGAGGCAGCAGACAAAGCCCATCTCCTCAAACGTCATCAAGGAGCAAATGGTCTTTTGCAAAGGGTGGGGGTGGGGGGCACATGGTATCTATTTCTCAACAAGAAATCCAGAGGATTGGTCACCTTTGAGCCAAAGCCAAAGGAAGCAGTAAGTAAGAGCAAAACTATATTCTTCCCTTAGATATAATCCCTGAGTTACCCAAACCCATGCCCTCAACACAGTACACAGAAAAGACATCTTACTATTAGAGAAACATTTATTGGGGAGGATCAACATTCTCCACAAGGAAGGAATTATTTTTAGATGGGAAGTTTTCCTCCTTGGAAATCTGGAGAAGTGTTTTCTGTCTAAACAGTAGAGACAGATCTCTGGATACATTGCCTTCAGCAGTGGTGGGCACAGCTGGACAGGCCTGGCCAGCTTGACACCTGTGGGTGGGGCTTGGGTGGGGCACAGGCTCCCTGTGCGGCACTGGTGGGGGATGTTTCTGATACAATTGCTGGTCCTTAAATGCCACAGCTTTCTGAGGCTGTCTTTTCTTGTTTCTGATCTGTCTTGTACTTGGAGGATAGCTCTGACCAGCCAAGATAGCTTCTTGGTGGCAGGACTTGGTATTTGTCACTTTAGAGGGAGCCTTGGAGTTGAAAGGATGTCCCCGGACAGGCTCTGTGTGGACCTGTACTCCAGCCTTTTTTTGAGATTGCCCGAAGTGCACCAGGGGAGGGTCCTCTTGAGAGCTGGTGGCATCTAATTCATGCCGATACCCCAGTTTCTCCTCTAGGAACTTCCTGATGTCTGTCACGATTTTCTGAGCTTCTGTTGATCCATTACCAGCAGCTCTACTTTCAACTAAGCCTCTGCTCTGCGCACTGGATATGGGGCTGCCCTTTTCCTGGGGATCTTCTCGCCTTTTGCGTTTTCCCCCAGGATACAGCCACTGCAAAAAGTGCTTCATTCTTTTTCTGATACGGCCTTCAGGAATAGACTGTCCTTTCTTTGAAAGGGTCTGGGAAGATTTGCTCACAAGCATCTCCTCTCGTACCGTCTCCTGAGGAGGGAAACTCTTCCTCCTAAGCTGGGATGTCCCCAGCCCTGCATCCCCTCCACCTAGCTCTTCTGCTCTGCACCCTGGGGAGCTCACTCTCTTCACAGCTGGTGGGAAATTCTTATCCTGGCACCTCTGGAAGCCATGCTTAGGGACCCAGGGTTCCTCCTGCTGCTCCATCCTGATTCCTCTGTCCTCCACATGGACATGCAGCACCTGGGACTCTCCTGTGTCCCCACCTGAGATGCCCTGGCCAGGAATCGGTGAGGCCTTGTAAGTCAAGTTATCTGAAGCAAGGGACATGTCTATGGGTTGGCCTTCAGCCTCGCTATGCTTCCTCTTCTCCAATCTAAACTTTAACTCATCAAGCAGTTGTTCTTTAAGGGATACGCGTTTAGGATCTTGGGGAACTGGTAGTTTGGGTGGAGGGCTTTCAGTGGTCACAGTAGTTTCTGCTTTATTCTCATTCACATTTGTTATTTGGGAGCTCCCTGATTTGTTGGTTGTCAACATGTCATTTGTTTTTAATTGAAGACACTCAAGCTCCTCAGCCTTGAATATCTCCCTAGACACTTTGGGCATAGAAACAGGTTCTGACTTCACCTTTTTGCCCTGTTGCATTTTTCCTTTATCACTGGAACTCATACTCTTATACTTTGGCTCAAATCTGGCTCCAGCTTGCTTTGCAAGTGGCTTTCGGGGATATCCATCAGCTAGTGGCACCTGTCTATGACTTCCTCTCCCTGTGATGCAGAGTGAGACAGGCAGACGAATCTGTCTGGGATCCTTAATTTTCTGAACATCCTCTGCAAGTTCATGGTTGACAGCAGAGTGTGATTGTCTCAGGACCCTCTGTCCTTCTTTCCCCACGAGTGAGGTGGCAGGTGGACAGTGACCCAGGACAGGGGCTGAATTGGTTGTTCCCACTTTGTTTCCATGGAAAGATTTAGAGCTTCTAAAAGACTTGGAGTTCCCAAATTTGGAGTCTGGCTCAGAAATCGCATTGGTTGAGGAGGCAAAGCTCGCATGGGACAAGGACTGGGATGAGGCATCCTTCAGTTTAAAAATTTGTATGGATTCAAGGACCTTGGAAGGAAGGCCCCACAACATCCTCATACGAAACCTTTTAATATGTGCTTCCAGCATCTGCTGTGCACTGGGATCCACAAAAGTCAGGTCCTGGAAGGTATTCAAGGAATAGCACTCACCCACTGATGATGGCAAACTTCTCTCTTTCATTTCGGTGTGGGATTTTGCAGAAAGCATCAATGTTTGCTTGATGGCATGCCATGAACTATGCACAGTCCCAGGGAGTCGACCCTCATTTATTTCCTCAAACTTCTTACTCAAATGTACTTTTAGGACATTTTCAAGTTGTAGACTCTCTGCTGACCCCCTTAAATTTTTCTCTGAGAGACTCACGATCTGACTGTTTATGTTTTTCTCAGAGTCATACCCCAGATCCTTATCTGAAGAGCTGTTTGGGTCTTTCAACAGGTGATCTTCCTGACCATTCTCTTGGCTATGTTCCTGATCTTTCCCCACATCTTTCTCTAGCTGGAGCATTTCCGAGCTTCTCTCACGGAAGCTTCCAGGTTGAATCAATTCAACACTTACATGTTTGCTACTCTGACCCTTAAACACAGAGATCAGTGAGACTCCATCACTGCTCTCTGACTTAGATGCCTCTAGAAAACCATCTGGAGGCAACATGAGTGACACAGACTCTTTGATTCTCCGGGGCAGGCCCCACCGGTGTTGAATGAGCCTCTTTCGAAGGTGATGCTCGAGTTTCTTCCGAAGTTCATCGCTGAGAGCAAACTCCCCAGGAAGGATGGAGACTGAAACGTGGGCCTGAGGGTGCTGGTGGTGAGAAGTGTTAGGCGCTAATGGACAAAAGGCTTCCTGAGATCTTTGGATCACAGAGGGTAAGCCCCACAAACTTTCCTGTTGTTTCTGCAACACGTTCCATTCCAGCTGTTGAATTTCAGATGAGGAGAGAGATTCTGATTCATTCTGAGGTCTATGGAAATACACTCCACAGATCCTAACCTGGGGTAGAGGACCAGGTGGTGTGACCAGGAGTGGGGATTTTGGGTCAGCTTGGGACTGGACCTGAGTGAGAGGTAGGGGCTGAGATTGAGGCAGGGTTTGAGGCAAGGGTTCAGGCTGAATCTCAGGCAAGGACAGAGGTTGGGGATGGGGAAGTCCTGGGGATTCTTGGCCTGTAGAGGCATTTGAGTTTCTATTGAAAATAAAGTTTGAGGAACTGTCACTGGAGACATGAACAGCAGAGGGCAAGGACTCACTGTGTAGAGATGGGAGACCCCAGAAGAGCTGGGTAGGTTTTTGCTGTAATTGGTCCTCCACGGTCTTAGGATATGGGGGTTGTTGATGCACAGGTTTATCAGCAACTGACTCTAACATGATCCCTGAGGGATTTAGTTGAGAGTCTGGCCTCAATTGTTCTGGAAAAGAATCTTTTTTCTTTTTCTTTTCCTTTTCTTTCCACATCAGGAAATCGCTCCTCTTTTGTACTTGTCTCTCCAGGAGTGCCAGGACATCAGGGCTGAGACATGAGAGATTACCAGGCTCTATGAGGTTGGCTGCAGGGTCTCCCCCAAAAGAGGCCTCTGAAGAGTGAAGGGCGAGAAACTCTTGATTGAAATCACATTGTGCCAATGTGGAAGGGATTAAGTCTTTGGCATGAGCTTGCCACCAGGAGAAGTCTGAAATTGACAGGCTTGAATGATCAATACCTGTAAGTGTTGGAACATAAGGGGACAACACGCCAGGGCTTTCTGTAGGCAAATTCTCAGGAACAGGAGTCAGTAAGATGGCAACTGATTTAGCCTGAGTGACAGTTAAAGTGCAGTCTGGCTGTGGTAAAACAGACAGGCTTGGTGGTGCGAAAGAATCAGCGGGCTTCATTGCTTGGGACAAATCTGATAAGTGGTTGATATCATGGGAAAGGGTGGGGTCAAGGGAAAAGATAGTATTCAGAGACAAAGTGGCCTCTGGTGGGAGAACAGGACATGCTGTCTGCATGTCATGTGGTAGGAGAGGGGGAAAGGCAAGGGGTTGGGGTGAGGAATAATCTACTGAGAATTCGGAATCCAAGGAAGTAAAAGGCTCTAATGCCAGAGTGTGACCCAATGGTGAGGGTGACAAAAAGTCAGCTAAGGGGGTCATGGAGCTAGGTGAAAGAATGGAGGGGGGCAATGGGGAAGGCTCAGGCAGAGATGCTGGTAGTAGATCTCTTGGAGAGACTGCTGAGAAGTCAGGGGACAGAGTCAATGATGAATCGGCCACAGGAGCTGTGGAAGCCAAAGGGGACATAGAGGAAGCAGAATCTTCCAGGGTCTCTGGGAACAGCAGCCAATTGACTTCAGCAGTTGCATTATTACACACCTCACAGAAGGGATCTGGACACAAGAGCTGACGAAAGCGGATGGTATCATCGTGCCGGCCCAGGGGGCTGCAGGAGACAGGAAGTACAAAGATGCAACCAGGACCAGAATAAGGAAAGGGGGACCTGCTGGCCTGGCAGGGGTGGGCTGGAGGCTGCTGACCCTTTACATTGCTCCACATCCATGACTTCACAACATGCTCAATAACCTTCACCTTAAGGCCTTCATCACATACTCATTCCTATGCTACCCCCTCCGGTGACTCCAGTAGGTTGCACGGAATCCCAGGAATTGCAGAGAACATGCTAAGGAGGGATCAGGAAAGAAGGGGAAAGACTAGTCACCTTTTCAGAATAGAAATCAGCTTCGTTTTTTCCTCTGTTTCTATCTGGTGAAATCTGCAACCTGAGAAACCAGGAGAGTGGGTTACACGTAAGGAAGGCAGGAGCATAGGTATAATACGAGTCTCCTTATGGGAAACCCTTGGGATATTAGACTCTGAAAGACCCAGGAATTAGTAGATGAGATCAAATGGTCAATTAGTTTATATGTATGTTGCTTCACTTGTAGTACTTTCACATGCCTTGTTTCTCATGTGATGCTCAAAACCACCATGTGAAACGCAGAGATCAGTGTGGCCTCAGAGAGCAATGTGATTATCCAGGAAGTCAGAGGACTGATACAAAGTCAGGACACAGAAGTTCTGACTCTTGACATCTCACATGGCCACCTGTGGGGAAACACCCACTGCCCAGGTCCATCATGGCTTCAAGCCCAGCCATGAGAAAAACAGGGAATCCGAGAAGTGTCTCAGGCTTGGACTGCCTCTCCATGAGCCTCGCCCCAGATACCTCTGGTTTCTGAGAGAAACGGTGTCTAGCCACTGACATCGTCAGAGGTCACGGACCTGGGATCTCATGGAAAAGGCAGGAAGGGTCAGCCTTGGAGAGAGCCGGTGAAACAGGCAGAACCTTACCTTTCAGTGTGCCCCCTTTCGTTCTCCTCCTGGTTCTGCCCTGACGCTGAGAACAAAAAGAAAAGAATGAAGTGCTGGGGCTCATTCTCTCAGTCCTCTAGAAACGCAGATATTCATTATCCAGGAATAATATGACCCTAATCTTTCTGTTCCTTCCTTTTGTCAATTTTAAAGGTTTAAAATGTTTTCAACTTTTTTTTCCTTAAAAAGCCCAAAAGAGACTTTTGTCTCTGAAGTCCACCCTTGATAGTCTCAGTCAGAAGTCACCTGCCCAAGGAGGGCATAGCATCTGAGGCTAACAGTCAACATCTGTGTCCCTCAGATAGGACCTTGGATCCTGACAACTCAGGCTTCAGCCTCTGCTCTGGAGGCTCTCAGAGGCTCAGCCCTGCTTTCCTGACCAGCTCAGCACAAAGGAAGGCTTGGTCAAGTGATGCCTGACTTGAGAATGTAACTCATGATCAAGCATTGGGGAACTCTGTTCTCCTGCAGAGATCCAAAACTATCTAAATAACCCAACCCAACCCAGGGCCACAGAATTACTGTTTGAGATTTTTCTCCTGGAATCCTCCAAACACTCAGCTGGTCTGTGGGCTTCAAATGAAAGCCTTAGTACTCCCTGAACCACTGGCCCTGCCTCGTTTTATCCTCTCCTTGAAATTCCTATCTTAGGTGTCTCTCTGACCCAACCAAACTCATCTTAAAATGTGGAATAGAATTGGAAACAGCAATAAAGAATCTCTGTTGGGGGTGCACCCAGGGTTACTTACTTACCTTTTGGATGCCTTTGATTTTACAGAAGGTTGGTAAACATGGAAACCCCACCAGGTACCACAGGAACAGAAGGAACAACCCCAGCCCACACAGGAGAATGAGGTCAGAGTTAATATCCAAGGAGGTGGAGCCAAAGCTCAGACATGGGTCAGTAGGGCTATTCAAAAATGAGAGAACATTCCATTTTCTGAATTCCATTGTCTCAGTCACAAGGCTGACTGAGATTGGTGAGCACTGAGAGTGCAGTCACTTGAGTATAGTCCAAGGCCTCCATCACTGAGAACTCAAGAGTCACAAAGGGTTTCTGAGGGTGGGGGAGGGGACAACATGAAGAGAATGCATCCACAGCCCCTCCCCCATCCACCAGCCTAGCAGACAGCCTCACCCCTCCTGGGCCTTCCAGGTCGCTGTGCCCTACCCTGCCATCATATTTTCCAACTCCATCCTTTCATGGCTTCATATATTCATTCACATTAATGAAATTTTCTGCCTATCCCATCCATTACCCAGATATTACCAAGGATCCTTTCACTGTTTGAGAAACTTGACTTGGGTCTCACCCTTCCACTGCCTTAAAATACTGTCTGGAATTTTTGCTTGTACACCTTTACACTCAGGATCATCATCATCATCATAATAAATGTCACTCGGTTGTGTCCAACTTTTTGTGACAGTCCATGGAATTCTCTAGGCCACAGTATTGGAGTGGGTAGCCTCTCCCTTCTCCAACAAATCTTCCCAACCCAGGGATCAAATCCAGGTCTTCCACATTGCAGGTGGATTCTTTACGATCTGAGCTACCAGGGAAGCCTCAGGATCATATATGTCCTTAAATCCATCTTTCCTACAGAATGTGTTTGCTAGAGGAACCCAGATATAGAACTTAAAAGTTCTTTTATCTAGTTTTGTGAATGGTGAATGGGAAAATTTGCTTTTTGTTTCAGTCAGCCTTTACCATCTTGAGTCAGTGGGGTGTGACTCAAATAATTTAAATGAATAATTCACCATTCAATATTCACAAAATTAGTCCCTATAAGATAAATGTAAATAAACTTTCACATGACCTTGAGGATAAGTCTGTAGCAGTTATTTTTCTGAAGTTAGTAAAGCTTAAGCTGCATAAAGATTTTTAGGACATGCTAGACCCACACACACATACACACATACCCTTTGACAAACCAACCTGGTGTTTTCAAATCTAAGAATAAAGTGTTTCTTCACTTCAGTCATCTTTTATTTTAACTCTACTTTTTCTTTATTCTACTAAAATACAGACAGTCCCGCACTCTACATCAGTTTCCTAACATATACAAACCCATGTCCTAGTCAGTTTGGGCAAATGTAACAAAATACATTTGACTTTGTGCTTAAACAATACATATTTATTTCTCATAGTTCTGAAAGCTGGAGAGTTCACAACGAAGGCAACAGCAGATTCTGTGTCTGGTGAGACCCACTTCCTGGTTCATATATAGCTGTCATCTTCCTGCATCTTGACATGAGAGAAACAGAGAGTAAGAGAGCTCTGTGAGGTCTCTTTTATAAGAAAAGCACTAATTCCATTCATGAAGCCTCCACTTTTATGATCAAATCACCTCCCAAAGGCCGCATCTACTAATGCCATCATACTGGGTATAGGATTTCAACATATGAATTTGGTGGGACACAAACATTCTGTCAGAATGGTGATACAGGTTACACTCTTAAGTCCCGTAGTGACAGGATGGGACCTACGAGTATCAAAACGTAGGGCAAAATCAAGTCTTGACAGCCTTACCTGATTGTCTTTGTGGGCCCTATAAATATAATCTTTCCCAAAGAGTGCCTTTCCCCCCCAACACACACATACACATACACACAATGGTTGAGAAGCTCTGCTCTATTTAAGCATCCCTATATATGTTGAAAATCAGCAACTAACCATGCTTTTTTTCAGGCTTTTCTTGTCAGGTTTAAATAATACCAGTATTTCCTTCCCCTCTTTCTACATCTTCCTTTCTAATTTCTTTATCTTCATAACAGCTGTCCTCTGAACTGTCTCCTAATTTCTCACGTCTTTCCTAAACTGTGATGCCCTTTACTTAACACCCATGGCCTAACACAGTTACTTGATCTCCTGTGAAGGGGTGAGACAGCCTTCAAACCTGCAGAGTCTTCTTTCGATTATGCAGGAAAAGGTAATCTGCCCTGAGTAGAAAATCTGCAAAGAGGGGCTACTTCCTCCTCGCCTTGATATGCAGCCTCAGTCTAGTTTTCATTTAATAAATATTTACTGCTGGAAACTAGGAGACACAAGTACCTACAAGTCCCGGTCTCAGTCCTTAAGGACATCATGGTACACTTTTAGGGAAAAGCCCTACGACAGGTCAAGATTTACATAACTGCACAGGTGAGGTCCCCATGGCACTTGTGAATTGCCAAGTGATCTCTGGAATAGATCAGAGAAGGAACAGACGCTATGGGTGGTAACTGCCCAGACATATTATGCTCCTTAGGAAAGTATCCTTGCATGCCTACCCTCTCCAATTTTCTGATACAAATTAATGATTCTTTGAGAAGATGGTTAAAGAAGAACTTTTCTATTCTAAAAGAGCACCTGTTGCCTAGGTATTCTTACATACATTTGTATGCCTTATGTTATACGTACAAGAAATTTCAATAAAAAGACTTTTCCCAAAATGTTAATGATTCCTTTTCAGAATCTGATAGGAACTCCTTCAAAATTTAAAGAAACAAAGGATTAAATGTACAATGATTTTACGTTTGTTTTTAACTTTTTGTACCAACCACAAATAAACTCCATTGATACTTAGTAGGAGAGGTTTATAGCACTTATCCTTCTTAGACTAATATCAATTATAAATTTGTCCAAGTTATAAAACATTTTGCACTCAGTTATCTCAGTGGATTTTCACAAACATCCTGTGATGTAAATAGAACAGGTACTATTGTGCCATTTTATCAATGAAAAACTTGAAGCTTAGAGGGGGAAGTGACTTCCCTAGATCATTCAGCAAGTAAGTAGTAGAGCCCTGACTACCAAATTCCTCACCTTCCCAATACTTCTATTTTTAAAAAGAGAAATAAGTGACTTTTTAAAATAAAAAATATTCCCTCATCCTAAAATTAAAGCTGGTTATGTGACTGAGAATATTCACTTTGTCCATGAAATGTTGCCAAATTTGGAAAGTAAAGAAAACTATATTTGGCACCCTATCCCCTCTTATGTACCTTTTCCTTTTCATTCTTAGCACCAGTATCTTGATAGGTTTTCTTTACTGTCCTCTTAAAACCTGCTTTCAAGAATTCTATTTCATATGACTCAGGTAAGGAATTAAAGTTTAGAATGTCCTCCCTTCCAGGAACACATTTCATACATTTTGGCCATATCTAACACCAAACCCTTGTAATAAAGCTCTCACTAGAGCATTTCAGGTAGCCATCCCGAGGCGGCAGTGCTGACTTTCAGTAGAGTTTAGAGATCTTCTCCTGTCTACCCAATGACATCTTCCCAGTTGACCTGCATCACCACACAGAAGCCTGCTCCCAGATTTCAGGCTGCACATAGTTATGTTATCTCCAAGGGGTGTATTTTCCAAAAACTCTACTAGAATGATGTGCTGCTATTGGAGGAGACTCGGTAGTGATAAGTCATTCGTTCAGGATTGTCACATGTCCTCAGTACTCTCACTCACATCCTGGTCACTGTCCCAGGGAAGGAGGGAGTTATCTTCAGGTTACCAAACACCCTGAAGAAAAACAGATTCTAGGGAAGGATCCTTTGAAACTGCACTTAAATCAGTAGCTTTAAGATGTTCTTCATTCATATACACACCATACTGTCATTGAACTCTTGTCATATTTCTAGTAGAAATATCAAGAAAATGAGTCATTGCCTCTGCCCTCAGACTGGTCACAGTTCAGTAAGTAAGGCCTGAAAACAACTATAATAAAGTGATATGATAAAGGAAGTAGAATAAGAACACAATGAGGTATTTCTCTGGTGGTTGGGTGGCTAAGACTCTGAGCTCACCATGCAGGGGCTCGGGTTCTATCCCAGGTCAGGGAAACTAGATCCCACATGCTGCAACTAAGAGTTCGCATGCTACAATTAAAGATCCTGTGTGTCACAACTAAGACCCAGCACAGCCAAATAAATAAACAAATGGGTTTTCTTAAAAGCATTATAAAAATACAGATAAGAGAGCAATTAATTCTTCCACCAAGAGGGAAATGAGAAAAGGCAAGGAAAATTTCAGAGTTGGTGCCAACTGAGATGGGCCTTGTGAGGTCGCCACCCCCTCCTCTCCCTCCTTCCCCTGGCCTTCTTTCTGTTCTTTACCCCCTTTCTCCTCATCCTCCTTTTCTTCTTCCTTTAGACTTTTATTTTTTAGAGTAACTTAAGGTTCATAGCAAATTTGAGCAGAAAACAGAGTTCCCATATGTGATCTGACCCTTCTCATACCCCTCCAACCACACGCACAGCCCCTCCCACTATCAACTTCCAGCACCACAGTGGGACATTTGTTCCAACCAAACCTACACTGACACATCATTATCACCCAGAGCCCATAGCTTGCATGAGTTTAGACAAGTGTCTAATGGCATGTATCCACCACTGCAGTATCATACAGAGTAGTTTCACTGCCCTAGAAATCCTCCATGCTCTGCCTATTCACCCCATCCTACACACCCTGGCAACCACCCCCCTTTTTACTGTCTCCAGAGTTTTGCCTTTTCCAGAATGTCATATAGTTGAAATCATATAGTATGCATGTAGCCTTTTCAGATTGGCTTCTTTCACTTAAAATATGCACTTAAGCTACCTGCATGTATTTTTGTGGCTTAATAGCTCATTTCTTTTTGTGCTTAATAATAGTCAATTCCCTGGGTGTACCACAGTTGATTTATCCATTCAATTGGATATCTTGTTTCTTCTCAATTTTGACACTTATGAATATAGCTCCTCTAAACTTTTTAAAGACCACATTATTGAGACATAGTTCATATACCATATAATTCACCCATTAAAAGTGTACAATTCAGTGACTTTTCATATATTCAAAATGTTGTGCATCCATCATTACAATAAATTTGAGAACACTTTTATCATTCAGTTTAGTTGCTAGGTTGTGTCCGACTCTTTGCGACCCCATGAATCACAGCACGCCAGGCCTCCTTGTCGATCACCAACTCCTGTTCACTCAAACTCATGTCCATCAAGTCAGTGATGGCATCCAGCCATCTGATCCTCTGTCGTCCCCTTCTCCTCCTGTCCCCAATCCCTTCCAGCATCAGAGTCTTTTCCAATGGGTCAACTCTTCGCGTGAGGTGGCCAAAGTATTGGAGTTTCAGCTTTAGCATTAGTCCTTCCAAAGATAACCGAGGACTGATATCCTTCAGAATGGACTGGTTGGATCTCCTTGCAGTCCAAGGGACTCTCAAGAGTCTTCTCCAATGCCACAGTTCAAAAGCATCAATTCTTCGGTGCTCAGCTTTCTTCACAGTCCAACTCTCACATCCATACATAAGCACAGGAAAAACCATAGCCTTGACTAGATGGACCTTTGTTGGCAAAGTAATGTCTCTGCTTTTGAATATGCTATCTAGGTTGATCATAACTTTTCTTCCAAGGAGTAAGCATCTTTTAATTTCATGGCTGCAGTCACCATCTGCAGTGATTTTGGAGCCTCCCAAAATAAAGTCTGACACTGTTTCCACTGATTCCCCATCTATTTCCCATGAAGTGATGGAACCATCTACCATGATCTTCGTTTCTGAATGTTGAGCTTTAAGCCAACTTTTTCACTTTACTCTTTCACTTTCATCAAGAGGCTTTTTAGTTCTTCTTCACTTTCTGCCATAAGGGTGGTGTCATCTGCATATCTGAGGTTATTGATATTTCTCCCGACAATCTTGATTCCAGCTTGTGCTTCTTCCAGTCCAGCGTTTCTCATGATGTACTCTGCATAGAAGTTAAATAAGCAGGGTGACAATATACAGCCTGATGTATTCCTTTTCCTATTTGGAACTAGTCTGTTGTTCCATGTCCCGTTCTAACTCTTGCTTAATGACCTGCATACAGGTTTCTCAAGAGGCAGGTCAGGTGGTCTGGTATTCCCATCTCTTTCAGAATTTTCCACAGTTTATTGAGGTCCACACAGTCAAAGGCTTTGGCATAGTCAATAAAGCAGAAATAGATGTTTTTCTGGAATTCTCCAGCTCTTTCGATGATCCAGCGGATGTTGGCAATTCGATCTCTGGTTCCTCTGCCTTTTCGAAAACCAGATTGAACATCTGGAAGTTCATGGTTCACGTATTGCTGAAGCCTGGCTTGGAGAATTTTGAGCATGACTTTACTAGCGTGTGAGATGAGTGCAATTGCGTGGTAGTTTGAGCATTCTTTCGCATTGCCTTTCTTCCAGATTGGAATGAAAGCTGACCTTTTCCAGTGCTGTGGCCACTGCTGAGGTTTCCAAATTTGCTGGCATATTGAGTGCAGCGCTTTCACAGCACCATCTTCCAGGATTTGAAATAGCTCAACTGGAATTCCATCACCTCCACTAGCTTTGTTCATAGTGAAGCTTTCTAAGGCCCACTTGACTTCACATTCCAGGATGTCTGGCTCTAGGTGAGTGATCACACCATCGTGATTATCTGTGTTGTGAAGATCTTTTTTGTACAGTTCTTCTGTGTATTCTTGCCACGTCTTCTTAATACCTTCTGTTTCTGTTAGGTCCATACCATTTCTGTTGTTTATCGAGCCCATCTTTGCATGAAATGTTCCCTTGGTATCTCTAATTTTCTTGAAGAGATCTCTAGTCTTTCCCATTCTGTTGTTTTCCTCTATTTCTTTGCATTGATCACTGAGGAAGGCTTTCTTATCTCTTCTTGCAATCCTTTGGAACTCTGCATTCCATGATGAGATGTTTTAAATACCAATATTGCATAGGAACCTGGAATGTTAGGTCCATGAATCAAGGCAAATTGGAAGTGGTCAAACAGGAGATGGCAAGAGTGACCGTCGACATTCTAGGCATCAGCAAACTAAAATGGACTGAAATGGGTGAATTTAACTCAGATGACCATTATTTCTACTATTGTGGGCAAGAATCCCTTGGAAGGAATGGAGTAGCCATCATGGTCAACAAAAGAGTCCAAAATGCAGTACTTGGATGCAATCTCAATAACGACAGAATAATCTTTGTTCGTTTCCAAGGCAAACCATTCAATATCATGGTAATCCAACCCTTTGTCCCAACCAGTAACATTGAAAAAGTTAAGGTTGAATGGTTCTATGAAGACCTACAGGACCTTTTAGAACTAACACCCGAAAAGTAGTCCTTTACATTATAGGGGACTGGAATGCAAAAGAAGTCAAGAAACACCTGGAGTAACAGGCAAATTTGGCTTTGGAGTACCCAATGAAGCAAGCCAAAGGCTATTAGAGTTTTACCAAGAGAATGCACTGGTCATAGCAAGCACCCTCTTCCAACAACACAAGGGAAGACTCTACACATGGACATCACCAGATGGTCAACACCGAAATCAGACTGACTATATTCTTTGCAGCCAAAGAGGGAGAAGCTCTATACAATCAGCACAAACAAGACCAGGAGCTGACTGTGGCTCATATCATGAACTCCTTATTGCCAAATTCAGACTTAAATTTAAGAAAGTAGGGAAAACCACTAAACCATTCAGGTATTACCTAAATCAAATCCCTTGTGATTATACAGTGGAAGTGAGAAATAGATTTAAGGGACTAGATCTGATAGACAGAGTGCCTGATGAACTATGGATGGAGGTTTGTGACACTGTACAGGAGACAGGGATCAAGACCATCCCCATGGAAAAGAAATGCAAAAAAGCAAAATGGCTGTCTGAGGAGGACTTACAAATAGCTGTGAAAAGAAGAGAAGTGAAAAGCAAAGGAGAAAAGGAAAGATAAAGCATCTGAATGCAAAAAGACATTAAATGGATTAAAATAATTAAAGTAGGAGCAATGAAACAGCAGGAATGTCTTCTTGAAAGAAGACCATAAGTAAAAACATTGATAAACAGAATTGATTTTCTTTCTTCTCAAGTCTCCTAAAATATGAGTGATGGTTGAAACAAAATTATAACCCTATCTAATGTGGTTTTAAATGTATGCATAAGAAATATTTAAGCCAACTCATATATATATTTTAAAGGCAAGAGGAGGTAAGGGGAGAAAAGGTTTCTACACTTTCATGAAAACTAGATAAATAAGCACATCAATAGACTACTAATTATGTATAGCTGGTCCAACATTAGAACACCCATTAATAAGCTATGTAAACAGAAATACTCAAAACCACTATAAATATCATGTTCATAGCACCAAAAAATAAAACTAAAACACCATAAATACTTCAAAATTAAATTCTCAAAATATTTTAAGAAGACAGGAAAAGAAAAAGGAGATGGAAAAAAAAAGAACAATAGGAAAAAAGTGAAATATTCAGGCTTAAGTTCTAATATATTAAAATTCTATTAATGTGAATGGTCTAAATACATTAATTAAAAGATAAAGACTAGGACAGTAGATTAAGAAACATGACCTAACTATATGCTATCTACAAGAAACTCACTTCAAATATAACAGCATAGGCAGATGAAAATGAAAGGATGAAAAAAGATAAAACAGGCAAATATTAATCTGAAGAATACAAGAGGTGGCTGCATTAACATCAGCTAGAATAAACTTCAGACAAAGGAAATTACCAGAACAGGGAGGAACGTTATATGATGTAAGGATCAATCCACCAAGATTAGCAATCGTAAATGTGTATATACCAAACAGAGCTGCAGTATACATAAAACAAAAACTGTTAGAACTGGAAAAAAATAGAAAAATGTACATTTATAGTTGAAGACTTCAACACTCCTCTGTCAATAATTGATAGAAAAACTACACAGAAGAGTTGAAAGGATACAAAAGAACTCACCAATGTCATCAACCAATAGGACCTGATCAATATTTATAGAACATTCCACCTGACCAGAGCAGAATATGCATTCTTTTCAAGTACTCACAGAAAATATGCCAAGAAAATCTATGTCCAGGACCATAAAATAAACTGCAACAAATTTAAAATAATTGAAATTGCACAGAGTGTGTCCTCTGGCCACAAGAGAATCAAATAGAAATAAATAACAGAAAGATAACAGGAAAATCTCTAAACACTTGGAATCTAAATACTACACTTCTAAATAAACTGTGGGTAAAAAAGGAAGTCGGAAAGAGAACAATAAAAAATAAACTGAATAAAAGAAAATGTCTCAAAATGTATGAGACAAAATTAAAGCACTTCTATGTGGGAAATTTATAGAACTAAACACATATCAGAAAAGAGAAAAAGTCCAAATCAATAACCTAAGTTCCCAATGCAAGAATCTAGAAAAGAAGAACAAAATAAACCTCAAAGCAATCACAAGAAGTAAATAATAAAAATATGAGCAAAATCGTTGAAATATAAAACAGAAAAAAATAGAGAAAATCCGTGAAACAAAGAGCTGGTCCTTTGCAAAGATCAATAACATTGACAACACTCTAACAGGAATGATACAGAAAAAAAGAGAAAGATGATGCAAAACTTAATATCATTAATGAAACAGAGGACATAAGCACAGCTCCTATAGATATCAAATAGAAAATAAGGAAATAATATAAACGACCCAATCAAAAATGGGCCAAAGAACTAAATAGACATTTCTCCAAAGAAGACATATGGATGGCTAACAAACACATGAAAAGATGCTCAACATCACTCATTATTAGAGAAATGCAAATCAAAACCACAATGAGGTACCACTTCACACCAGTCAGAATGGCTGCGATCCAAAAATCTGCAAGCAATAAATGCTGGAGAGGGTGTGGAGAAAAGGGAACCCTCCTACACTGTTGGTGGGAATGCAAATTAGTACAGCCACTATGGAAAACAGTGTGGAGATTCCTTAAAAAATTGCAAATAGAACTGCCTTATGACCCAGCAATCCCACTGCTGGGCATACACACCGAGGAAACCAGAATCGAAAGAGACACATGTACCCCAATGTTCATCGCAGCACTGTTTATAATAGCCAGGACATGGAAACAACCTAGATGTCCATCAGCAGATGAATGGATAAGAATGCTGTGGTACATATACACAATGGAGTATTACTCATCCGTTAAAAAGAATACATTTGAATCAGTTCTGATGAGATGGATGAAACTGGAGCCGATTATACAGAGTGAAGTAAGCCAGAAAGAAAAACACCAATACAGTATACTAACACATATATATGGAATTTAGAAAGATGGCAATGATGACCCTGTATGCAAGACAGCAAAAAAGACACAGGTGTGTATAGCGGACTTTTGGACTCAGAGGGAGAGGGAGAGGGTGGGATGATTTGGGAGAATGGCATTGAAACGTGTACTTTCATGTAAGAATCGAATCACCAGTCTATGTCCGATGCAGGATACAGCATGCTTGGGGCTGGTGCACGAGGATGACCCAGAGGGATGTTGTGGGGAAGGAGGTGGGAGGGGGGTTCATGTTTGGGATCACATGTACACCTGTGGTGGATTCATGTCAATGTATGGCAAAACCAATACAGTATTGTAAAGTAAAATAAAGTAAAAATAAAAATTTAATTAAAAAAAATAATAAAATAAAATATATATGGAAAGGTAAAGAACTAGAATAGCTAAAGCAATTTTGAAAAAGAATAAAGTGGTAGGGACAGTCTATCTGATAGTAAATTTTGTTACACACTTTTAATACTAACCCTTAAACAAGTGCGGTTAAGGTTGCCAATCCCCATGCATTTGAAAGTCTGTATAATTTGACAGCTGGTCCTCTGTGTCTTTGGCTTCTTATTTTCAGATCTGCAGATCATATAATACTGTACCACATATTTATTGAAAAAAAGATCCATTTTAAATGGGCAGGTACAATTCAAATTTGTGTTGTTCAAGGGTCAACTGTACATATGCATGTATGTATAGAGGGTGACAGAGGATGAGATGGTTGGATGGTATTAGATTCAATGGACATGAACTTGGGCAAACTCCAGGAGATAGTGTGGGACAGGAAGGGCTGGTGTGCTGCAGTCCATGGGGCTGCAAAGAGTCAGACACGACTTGGCAAATGAACAACAATAGATATATGTGTATGTATAAACATATATGTATATATATACATATATATAAACATATACAGCATTCAAGTGGGCACCCTTGTCTTGTTCCTGACTTTAGGGGGAATGCTTTCATTTTTCACCATTGAGGATATTGTTAGCTGTGGGTTTGTCATATATAGCTTTTATTATGTTGAGGTATGTTCCTTCTATTCCTGCTTTCTGGAGAGTTTCTATCATAATTGGATGTTGAATTTTGTCAAAGGCTTTCTCTGCATCTATTGAGATAATCATATGGCTTTTATTTTTCAATTTGTTAATATGATGAATTACACTGATTGATTTGCGGATATTGAAGAATCCTTGCATCCCTGGGATAAAGCTCACTTGGTCATGGTGTATGACCTTTTTAATGTGTTATTGGATTCTGATTGCTAGAATTTTGCTAAGGATTTTTGCATCTATGTTCATCAGTGATATTGGCCTGTAGTTTTCTTTTTTTGTGGCATCTTTGTCAGGTTTTGGTATTAGGGTGAGGTGGCCTCATAGAATGAGTTTGTACCTTCCTCTGCAATTTTCTGGAAGAGTTTGAGTAGTATAGGTGTTAGCTCTTCTCTAAATTTTTTGTAGAATTCAGCTGTGAAGCCGTCTGGACCTGGGCTTTTGTTTGCTGGAAGATTTCTGATTGCAGTTTCAATTTCCATGCTTGTGATGGATCTGTTAAGATTTTCTATTTCTTCCTGGTTCAGTTTTGGAAAGTTGTACTTTTCCAAGAATTTGTCCGTTTCTTCCACGTTGTCCATTTTATTGGCATATAATTGCTGATAGTAGTCTCTTATGATCCTTTGTATTTCTGTGTTGTCTGTTGTGATCTCTCTATTTTCATTTCTACTTTTATTTATTAGATTTTCTCCCTTTGTTTCTTGATGAGTCTGGCTAATGGCTTGTCAATTTTATTTATCCTTTCGAAGAACCAGCTTTTGGCTTTGTTGATTTTTGCTATGGTCTCTTTTGTTTCTTTTGCATTTACTTCTGCCCTAACTTTTAAGATTTCTTTCCTTCTACTAACCCTGGGGTTCTCCATTTCTTCCTTTTCTAGTTGCTTTAGGTGTAGAGTTAGGTTATTTATTTGACTTTTTTCTTGTTTCTTGAGCCTGTAATGCTATGAACTTTCCTCTAAGCACTGCTTTTATAGTGTCCCACAGGTTTTGGGTTGTTGTGTTTTCATTTTCATTTGTTTCTATGCATATTTTGATTTCTTTTTTGATTTCTTCTGTGGTTTGTTGGTTATTCAGAAGCGTGTTGTTCAGCCTCCATATGTTGGAATTTTTAATAGTTTTTCTTCTGTAATTGAAATCTAATCTTAAGGCATTATGGTCAGAAAAGATGCTTGGAATGATTTCGATTTTTTTGAATTTATCAAGGCTAGATTTATGGCCCAGGATGTGACCTATCCTGGAGAAGGTTCCATGAGCACTTGAGAAAAAGGTGAAATTCATTGTTTTGGGGTGAAATGTCCTATAGATATCAATTAGGTCTAACTGATCTATTGTATCATTTAAAGTTTGTGTTTCTTTGTTAATTTTCTGTTTAGTTGATCTGTCCATAGGTGTGAGTGGGGTATTAAAGTCTCCCACTATTATTGTGTTATTGTTAATTTCCCCTTTCATACTTGTTAGCATTTGTCTTACACACTGTGGTGCTCCTATGTTGGGTGCATATATATTTATAATTGTTATATCTTCTCCTCGGATTGATCCTTTGATCATTATGTAGTGGCCTTCTTTGTCTTTTTTCACAGCCTTTGTTTTAAAGTCTATTTTTTCTGATATGAGTATTGCTACTCCTGCTTTCTTTTGGTCTCTATTTGCATGCAATATCTTTTTCCAGCCCTTCACTTTCAGTCTGTATGTGTCCCTTGTTTTGAGGTGGGTCTCTTGTAGACAACATATATAGGGGTCTGGTTTTTGTATCCATTCAGCCAGTCTTTGTCTTTTGGTTGGGGCGTTCAACCCATTTACATTTAAGGTAATTATTGATAAGTATGATTCCACTGCCATTTACTTTATTGTTTGAGGTTCGAGTTTATACACCCTTTCTGTGTTTCCTGTCTAGAGAATATCCTTTAGCATTTGTTGGAGAGCTGGTTTGGTGGTGCTGAATTCTCTCAGCTTTTGCTTGTCTGTAAAGCTTTTGATTTCTCCTTCGTATTTGAATGAGATCCTTGTACTTACAGTACAGTAATCTGGGCTGTAGGTTATTTTCTTTCATCACTTTAAGTATGTCCTGCCATTTCCTTCTGGCCTGAAGAGTTTCTATTGAAAGATGAGCTGTTATCCTTATGGGAATGCCCTTGTGTGTTATTTGTTGTTTTTCCCTTGCTGCTTTTAATATTTGTTCTTTGTGTTTGATCTTTGTTAATTTGATTAATATGTGTCTTGGGGTGTTTCACCTTGGGTTTATCCTGTTTGGGACTCTCTGGGTTTCTTGGACTTGGGTGATTATTTCCTTTCCCAATTTAGGGAAGTTTTCAACTATTATCTCCTCAAGGATTTTCTCATGGTCTTTCTTTTTTTTTTTTTTTTGGTCTTTCTTTTTATCTTCTTCTTCTGGGACTCCTGTATTTCGAATGTTGGAGCGTTTTCTATTGTCCTGTATATTGAAGCTCAGGGGTGTGTTCCTGTGTTGCTGGAGAATTTGTGTGGTATGTCTTGCTCTGGAACTTATTGGCCCTTGGGTGGTGCTTGGTTTCAGTGTAGGTATGGAGGCGTCTGATGAGCTTCTATTTATTAATGTTCCCTGGAGTCAGGAGTTCTCTGATGTTCTCAGGATTTGGACTTAAACCTCTTGCTTCTGGATTTCAGTTTTATTTTTACAGTAGCCTCAAGACTTCTCCATCTGTACAGCACCAATGATAAAACATCACCACAAACCCTGATTCTCTGAAGCAGGAACAGGCACAAAGTGTCCAAGAAGCTGGCATAAATACCATGATAAGAGGCCCAGCAGACCTGCATAAGTCACCATGAATGGAATTGTTTCCTTAATTTCTTTTTCTACTTTCTCATTATTAGTGTATAGGAATGCAAGGGATTTCTGTGTGTTGATTTTATATCCCACAACTTTACTATATTCATTGATTAGCTCTAGTAACTTTCTGGTAGAGTCTTTAGGGTTTTCTATGTAGGATCATGTTATCTGCAAACAGTGAGAGTTTTACTTCTTCTTTTCCAATTTGGATTCCTTTTATTTCTTTTTCTGCTCTGATTGCTGTGGCCAAAACTTCCAGAACTATGCTGAATAGTAGTGGTGAAAGTGGGCACCCATTAGCATGGGCGGATTCATGTCAATGTATGGCAAAACCAATACAGTATTGTAAGTAAAAATTAATAAATAAAAGAAAAAATAAATAAACATATACAACATTCAAGACTGTCTGTGGCATTAGTAAAAGACACATAGATCAATGGTAAATAATAAAGAACCCAGAAATAGACTCACACAGATTGTCCAATTGATTTTGACAAAATATAAGAACAGTTCAATGGAGTAAAAACAGCCTTTCAACAATAAAATTGTGTCAGAGCATGTAGATATTCATGAGTAAAAAGCAAAAATAAACCAAAAAAACCGAACCTCAATCTAAGTCTCATCCTCATATAAAACTTAAAAATAGATCACAGACTTAAATGTAAAATATAAAACTATAAAACTGAGGAAACAAAAACATAGGAGAATGTCTTTGGAATCTAAAGATAGGCAAGGAGTTCATACACTTGATATGAAGGGCATGGTCCATACCAAAACAAAATATCTTGAATTTCCATAAAAATTAAAAATTTATACTCTGCAAAAGAATCTATTGCAACGATGAAAAAACCAGGTACAGATAGGATGAAAATATCTGCAAACTACATATGGAAGGTAGGACTAGTATCTAAAATATATGAAGAACTCAGAAAACTCAACAGTAAAAAAATTAAATAATACAATTAAAACAAAGGACATGAAGAAACATTTCATAAGAGATATATAGATGGTAACTAAATGAAAAAATGTCTAACATATTAGTCATTCAAGAACTGAAAATTAAAATCACAATGAGAGATTATATCAAAGAAATTAGTGACAACACCAAGCACTGACAAGGGTGCCGAAGAGCTAGACTAATGCATTCCAGATGGAAATGTAAAATGGGACAAACACGTTGAAAAAAATAACACATAGTGACCAGACAACCTAGCAACTGCATGTCCGGAGATTTATTCTGGAGAAATGAAGACTGTTCACACAAAAACTTACACACAAATGTTCATAGCAGCTTTAGGCTCAAATCTGGACACAACCCAAATGCCTTTCAAAAGGTGAACAGTTAAGCAAACTATGGTTTATTTACAGTGGAATACTACTCAGCAATCCAAAGGAACAAACTACTGATACACACAACATCTTAGATGAATCTCCACAGACTTAAGACTAGTGGGGAAAAAAAAATCCCCAAAGGTTACATATTATATAACTCCATTTATGTAACATTCTTTTAATGACAAAATTATAGAAATTATAATACTTTGCTAGAAGCAAAGGGTGCTAAGCCAGAAGAAAGTGGATATGTATATAAAAAGGCAACCTGAGAGATTCTAGTAGTGATGAAAATGTTCTATATATTGAATGTATCAGTGTCAATATCCTGGTTATGATGCTGTATTATAGTTTTCCAAGATATTATCACTGAGTCAAACTTGGCAAAGTATACATGGGGGATCTCCATATTATTTCTTAAACTACAGGTGAATCTATAATTACCTCCAAACTTTAAAGTTTAATTAAAATAAAACAAGATTAAAATTTTAGGAAAAAAAAATCTGCGGTGTTCCAGAACATTTCCTCGTTGTGAAGACTTTTATTACTAAACAAGAAGAAAAGTGTTGGTTAACAAGGCATATCATTCAAAATTTTCAGCTCCATACAATGGCAGTATTGTAGCTACCAAAGGTTTATCTGAAGCACAATTATTGATAATTGAAAAGAATTTTAGGGTAATGTAACAGTAATGGCACCCCACTCCAGTGCTCTTGCCTGGAAACTCCCATGGATGGAGGAGCCTGGTGGGCTGCAGTCCATGGGGTCGCGAACAGTCAGATATGACTGAGTGACTTCACTTTCACTTTTCACTTTCATGCATTGGAGAAGGAACTGGCAACCCAATCCAGTGTTCTTGCCTGGAGAATCCCAGGGACGGGGGAGCCTAGTGGGCTGCAGTCCATGGGGTCGCACAGAGTCAGACACGACTGAAGCGACTTAGCAGCAGCAGCAGCAACAGTAAAGTAAAGACCCTGATGCTGGGAAAGATTGAGGGCAGGAGGAGAAGGGGATGACAGAGGATGAGATGGTTGGATGGCATCACTGACACAATGGACATGGGTTTGGGTGGACTCTGGGAGTTGGTAATGGACAGGGAGGCCTAGCATGCTGTGGTTCATGGGGTCGCAAAGAGTCGGACATGACGGACTGACTGAACTGAACAGTAAAACAAACTTAAAAAACAGAATACATTTAAAAATAAGCATAAAAATAATTAGTAAGTAACTGTAGGAACACTTGAAATAAATCTTTTAGATCTAAGGGAAGAAAAGTTATAGCAAAGTTGACAAATTTCATTAGGAAACATTACTAAAAATACAAAGTTAAAGCTTAGAAATGAGAAAATGGATTTTTAAGAAAACAGAGAATCAAAATAGGTAATACATAAAATCACATTTCAACAAAAATTTGAAAAAGTGATACACAAAATTCTCTGGAAAATATAAGCAAAATTAACACATGAAACAAAAATTCTAAATGGATTTTTCAGCTATAAGTTCAGTTCAGTGGCGCAGTCGTGTCCGACTCTTTGTGACCCCATGAATTGCAGCACGCCAGGCCTCCCTGTCCATTACCAACTCCTGGAGTCCACCCAAACCCATGTCCATTGAGTTGGTGATGCCATCCAGCCATCTCATCCTCTGTCGTCCCCTTCTCCTCCTGCCCTCAATCTTTCCCAGCATCAGGGTCTTTTCAGATGAGTCAGCTCTTTGCACCAGATGGCCAAAGTATTGGAGTTTCAGCTTCAACATCAGTCCTTCCAATGAACACCCAGGACAAGTGGTGCACAGTAAAAGATTAACCTTGCCCTAAAAATAGTCTTGCGCTTTTGCCCCAACTCCTAGACGGTAACCTCCCAACTTCTGGCATATCCTGTCTGATAAGAGTGTCTTTGTTTACCTGGGGTTCTTGGGTCATACCACACGTTTGTTGTTGTTATTGTTTAGTTGATCAGTCATGTCACACTCTTTGTGACCCCATGGACTGTAGCCTGCCAGGGTTCTCTGTCCATGAGCTTTCCCAGGCAAGAATACTGGAGCAGGTTGCCATTTCCTTCTCCAGAGGATCTTCCTGACCCAAGGATTGAACCCACATCTCTTGTCTCCTGCTTTGGCCGGTGAATTCTTTACCATTCACACCACCTGGGAAGCCTTGGTGGCACACAGTCTGTGCTAATAATATGATTTATGGTTGGCGGAGGGTGCTTTGGGCCATGTAACAGCAGCTAAGGAGCTCTGGAGGAACTACAGACTAAGATCAGTCACACAGGTGGTCAACCATATCTACGTAACCAAGGCCAAATGAAAACTGGCCCAAGGTTTGGGTGAGCTTCTTTGGTCGCAATATTCCATTTATATTGCCACGTATCTTTACTGGGAGAAGTGAGCATTGTCCACATGACTCTAACTGAAAAGGACAACTGGAAGCTCTGTAGCTGTGTCTTCCTGTACCCTGCCCCACATGTCTCTTCCTTTGGTTGATTTTAACTTACTGCTTTTCATTGTAATAAACTGTACCTGTGAGTGAGTATACCCGCTTTGCTGAGTGCTATGAATCCTTCTAGCGAATTACTAAATCTGAGGGTAGTCTTGGGAGCCCTCAGAACATGCAGCTAGTGTCAGAAGCAAAGACAGTCTTAGGGACTTGCTGAACTTTTCAGAAAAAAAAAAAAGCTTAACAGAAAATTACTATAAAACCAGATGACTTTAGTGTAAATTATTTGAAATTTCCAAGCAATTAATAATCGCCTTGTTGTAGAAATTATACACAAATATTTTTAAATGCCAAATGAAACAATCTTATAAAATTAATATTAAAATGATATAAAATACTAATTGTTTAAAATAGCAAGCCATTAACAACATGCTAAGAAAAAAAGCCAGTCACAAAGGCCTACATATTATATAATTCCATTTATATGAAAGGTCCAGGACAGGCAAATATGAAAAGGCAGATATTAAATTAGTGGTTGGTGGGTGTGAAAGGAGATGGTACAGCAGAAAAACATCTCTTCTCACAGGCACACCAAAATTACTATTTACAAAGTAACTATTGATGAGAAAGACTGAAAGCTACCAGAAAAATTATTCAACAACTAAAGATATAAAGAAGGAACCACAAGATAGAGAGGAGGGGTGGAGTCACCCATTCTCCCAAGTGGGCAACCCCAAATAGGAGAATAATTACATCTGAAGAGGTTCTACCAAAGGAGTAGGGGGTCTGAGCTCCACACTGGGCTCCCCAGTCAAGGGGTCCTGCACCAGGAACACAAGTCCCCAGAACATTTGGCTTTGAAGGACAGTGAGGCTTACTTCCCACCTAGAAAGCTGTGTGAAATAGACTCCACTCTTAAAGGGCACACAACAATATCTCACCTATTCCAAGACCCAGGGCAGAAGAAGTAATTTGAAAGGAACCTAGTTCACAAATACCCTACCCACTGATGTTGGAGAGTGTCATGAAACTCTTAAATATTCCTGTATTTTTAGCCACTAATTTCATTTCAAGAATGTAAATAAAGAAATAGGCACGGTTTAGACAAATGTACATGAACAAAACTAATCATCACAGTGTGGTAATTTAAAAAAATAATTTTGAGATATATAAATATGACTTATAATATTAGTAGTCATTAAAAACTAATGCTTTTGAAGACTGTTAAATAACAAAAAGTAGGATTAAAGATAAAAAGCTTAAGGAATAAAGCAGAATCCAAGATTCCATGCAGAACATTATTTCAACTGCATTATACATACACACACACATCCCACTCAAGCATATATATTGGAAATATACTAAAATGTTAACCTTGTTTTTTCAGAGAGTAGGACTGATAGTTTTCTTTTATACCACAAAATTTAATCTCCATGACAGCAAAAATACATCTGTTTTGTTCACTGCAATCTTTTGAGAATGTCTCATACATAATAGGTGCTAAAGACATGTATCTTGAATGAATGGATATTTTTATTTTTTCCTTTTTCTAAAATAAGCATTTATTGCTTTATAATAGGAAAAATTTGATAATTATTTAAATGTGTGTGTATATATATATATAAAATCTGTACTTGAATAAATTATATACAACTTTGTAAACAGGCTAATTTCTATATATGGAAATTTACATACCATATAATTTTAATCAAAAGAACTTGCTCCAAACCTAAATTCATGCACCTAACATCAATTTTTTATTATTTATTTCCTTTTATTAGTTATATACCCAACAAAGAATATTTTCAAAATATATGTATTTCCAGAATCTTTTTGACTCTACAATTTCCCCCTACTCTCAATTTCCATACCAAAAACTGTAGTCAGATAACATAATTCAGGTCATTCATTAATAAATGTTTTCACAAAGGTCAGACTTCTTCCTTAATGAAATAAAAGTTAAAAGTATGTTTGAAATGAAGTTCTAAGTGATTATCAGGGATTCATGAAAATTAGGAAATTCTTTATCAAAATTTCATTCAGCAATACCTGTGGAGCTTTGTGATCCAGGAAAGGCACTGGATCCTAGGAACAAGTGTTTGATAGACTCTTAGATTGTAATGGTGGAAGCCAGTTCAAACTAGTTTAAGCAAAAAGGAAATTAAATGATTTACTGAACCAGGAAGCCACGGATACATATGGCATCTGGCACAGTGAAACCAGTGGGCTCAGACAACATTACAAGAGATTTCTTTTTTCATTTCACAATTCTAACACTACAGTTACATTCTGCACGCAGATGATCATTACATGGTAGACAACATGGCCAGCAGCAAGACTGCTACACCTTTTCTTAACACCCCTAGCTTAACATTTCTAGAAAGAGAACTTCCCTACCTGTCCATATACTACTTCTATGCAATATTCTGCTTGACCCTTACCAAAAACTGGTCAAACTCAAGGTTAAGGGCATAGTCCTCCAGACTGCCAAGTATGCCCAATATTTCTGATACCAAGTGCAAAATCAGAGGGAACAGATACCAAACACAAGTTCAGGAATCCCAAAAGGACACCTGCACTTTAGACCAGCTAGCTACAAATTCAGGGCAGTTCTCATGACCACCCACAAGTTCGATGGTTCACTAGAACAACTCATGGCACTCAGGAAAACATTAGACATCGTCATAGTTTTATTAAGGGCTTCCCTGGTGGCTCAGACGGTCTGCAGGAGACCTAGGTTCGATCCCTGGATTGGAAAGATCCCCTGGAGAACAATCCACTCCAGTATTCCTGCCCAAAATCCCATGGACAGAGGAGCTTGGTGGGCTACAGTCCATAGGGTCACAAAGAGTCGGACACAACTGAGCAACTTCACACAGCACAGAGCATAGTTTTATTATAGCAAAAAGATACAAATTAGAGTCAACCAAAGGAAAACATGCACAGGGCAAAGTCTAGAAGGGTTCCAGATGCAAAGCTTTCAGCATCCTCAGGTATATATTACTCTTCCAGCACTTATATGTGACAATACTCAAAGAGTACTCCCAGCTAAGGAAGCTCACCCAAGCTTCCACATCCATAGTTTTTTATGAGGGCTTAATATGTAGGCATGATTGACTGAATAATTACCTACATGGTTTAGCTCAATCTCTAGCCAGATTTTTGGGAAATCAGTCTGACATCACATGGTCTAAGGAGCCCATCATGACTAATAAAGACACCCTTCGCATGAAATTACATGGGTTTGGAGGTTGCCTCCTAGAAATGAGAGATGAAGATCAGATATGTCTTTGAGCTGAGGCCAAATTTTTTATTATACAGACCTACTTTCCCATCCCTAAAAAGAATTGATCACTAATGCTTAGTGAATGAAATAGTCTGATAGCCCAAACTAGATCTGTTTATATCCTAGGAGCAGGGATGAAACATGCTGGAGAGAAAGTTTCCAGAAGGAACTATAAGCATAAAGCAAGAATAATACATATATTGAATAGACTTAGCCACAGATGCCCACTAAAACTCGTCACAAATATTACTTCATTATCTAAAAAATTCAAACTTTAAAAACTAATAGGTGTCATAGGGGACATATGAAGAAGCAATTCTAAAAACCCTATGATTATAAACTAATCAAACAGAAATCTAAGTAAAACATTAAAAATGAATATAAGAAAGCTATTTGAAGAAAATGGTTTCAATAAATATTTGTAGTAAAAACTTTAAAGGCATAATGCATTTTTCTTTTTTTTTTTTCCTTTGAACTGCAATGCCTGTTTTAAGTACAATAGTTTTTTGGTTTGTTTCATTTTATTTTTTAATTGAAATATATTAACTTACAATGCTGTCTTAGTTTCTAGTATATAGCAAGTGATTCAGTTATCCATATACATATTCTTTATGTATTCTTTTCCATTAGAGTTTATTATAAGATATTGAATATAGTTCCCTAACAGGACCTTGTTTTTTATTTATTTTATATAAAGTAGTTTGTATCTGCCAGTCCCAAACTCCTAATTTATCCCTTTCCCTTTTGGTCTGGGCCTCTGTCCATGGGGTTTTCCAGGTAAGAATACTGGAGTGGGTTGCCATATCCTTCTCCAGATGATCTTCCCAACTCAGGGACTGAACCCACATTTTCTGCTTTGGCAGGCAGATTCTTTACCACTGAGCCACCAGGGAAACCTATATCTCCACAAAAAAAGAATGAAATAAAAGCCACTTGTAGCAACATGGATGGACCCAGAGATCATCATCATAAGTGAAGTAAGTCAAACAGGGAAAGACAAATACCATATGATATCACTTATATGTGAAATCTAAAATATGATGCAACCATTTTGTTATTTGCAAAATGAGGTCATAACTATATATTACATAATGTTATTAAGATGATTAGAGCAAACATTTGCAAAATTTCAAGCAAAGTGTCTGTCATTTAACAGATAATATCAAATTGATACTTGTTGTTGCCACTGTTGGTTCCCAAAATTTCAAAGCCACATGTAGTAAGTGAGATATCCAAATATGAATGTTCACAACCTGGGAAAAACAGAACCCCATAGAATCACTTTTTAACGCTTTAGAATAAGAAAGCAATGCACAAGAGAAAGACGCTTGAGTTGGGAAAAAAGACCTGATTTCATGCTTCTTTCCCACCACTTTATGTCCTAAGCAACTACAGGCAAGTCACTTTACTCCTATTAGACCTAACTTTAACATCTATGAAGTAGGGACAACAGTCCCTTTTTTCACCATCTTACTGTATTCTTCATGTGATGTGCTGAGAAAGTATTATACAAAATGAACTACACTAGTAGTTATATCACTTTTTTGTGTATATAAAGCAAAATATCCATACGTAGTTTTTGTATACATAAAGAAATAGTATACAATTAAGAAAAAACTATGTAAACTTCAATTGCTTACAGAATTATTGAATCAAAAGAGAAAATTTTTTTCTAATACTCCATAAATATGAGAAAGGCCCTACCACATTATAAAAAGCATAAAATATTTACGATATATCTACTTATATGTCATATCAAAGGTTACAATTTATAACTAAGATATAAGAAAAGATAGATGGCTATAAACTTGTATATTTAGCAGTATTAATAGCAGAAGTCACTGGTGCCAATCCTGTCAACTGGAATATTGAATAACTAACAGAATATGACAGAGTTATGAACATGATTTCTGAACACCCAAGTTCCAATTCCATGGGAACAAATTCCTCAGGCTTCATAAGGTATATTTACTTTCATTATATTATGCATCATATGATCTAAACAATCACTTTTAGAGTAAAAGAGTTAGTAGAATGTCTTAAGTTATAACCAAAGAATAATAGGAAGACAAGCTTCCTTATTAATAAGAAGCAACTTCTCTTCTCCAGAAAATGTCAAAGGGCTATGCTAATATAATTTTCCACAGTGTGAGCATCATAGTACTTCAAAGAACACTGCTTCAAAGCCAGGCTCCTGGCCTGGAAATCTTCAAACCACTTTGACTCCTTCATCTCTACATTTAATCAGTTATTAAATTTCCTGGATTTTTCCTTAAAATTTCTCTTAAATTTGTTACTTCAATCCCCATTTTCTTTGCTACCACCACAGTCCATAACCTCACCTTTTGTTAAAATTCTACCTCTTCCAGTTTTTTCTCACTCGAATACAGCCTATAAAACTCTGCCTCTTTATTTCCCTAAAAATACTACTTACATCCTGCCACCTCCTTGTCCAGAAGTCTGTAATCCACTTAATCCTTTGATTCCAAGGGAGGAACTTTTTTAAAAACTACTGATGCCTAAGTTCTACCTGAAGAGCTTCTGATTTAACCAGATTTGGAAACCACTGCGATGAATCTCTATTGCCTATTAAGCCAAGCTAGAACTGTAGCAGACACTTCAGGTGCTTTTCCCGAAAGGCTTTCCCATCCTTTTGACCTTTCAGTGTGTGCATTCTTTGGCTTTGGAATGATTTACTGTGAATAGTTATCAGCACGTCTCTTCCAGTGACTGCCCTGGAGCCACTAGAGCTAGTTTGTCCCTGCTCCTTCAGAGAAAACACAAAGGGCCTAGGAGTTTACATCCCTGAGGTATCCAGCAGTTGATGCCTAAATAATGTGAGAGTGCGACCGCCTAGCACCTTTGCTTGGATTTAGACATATTCTGAGGTATAATTTACACTTCAGAACTCCCTGGCAGAATCAGTCTAAAACTGGGACTTTGCCTAAAAAACACATTTATTTGGCTTCTTCCCGTTTCCTTCACACACTTACTAATTTCACCTGGGAGTACTTCTCTAGAAATTACTTGCACATGAATTCTCATCATGAGATCTGTTTATGGAGAATCCAACCCAAGGCAACATCTTCATCAAAACAGTTCATAACCTCTCACCATTTTTCTGCAAATTACCCAACATCCACCAGCAATGCTACTTTTCTCACCCACTGTGCTTATTCCACACCACTATTTAAGTTTGCTATTTCCCCTCACCCAAGATGCCTCTTCCCTGCCTCTGTGACCATCAAAACTTCCCACCTTTCAAAATTAAGCTCTAGATATTTCCCCCATCCTACACAGAGCTAAAAGTCCTACCTATAATAAGTGGGCAATAAATGTAGATTGAATTGGTGCTGCCTCCTCCATCAAACTCACACTGACAATTCCAGCACAGGTTAACATAGCTATCTTCTCTAACTTGTATATTTAATATCAAATTCACAATCAGTTATTGATTCATTCAACCAATATTTGTGTGATTACTATGTACTGTGTCCATAACAGGGAGTGAAATAGTGAGTGAGGCTATTTCTGCAAGCATGGAGTTTACAGTCAAGCTAAGGATGCAGACATTAAGCAAATAACTACACAAATAAATGTTAATCTATAACTGTGAACATCTAAGATGAGATAAGTGGTGCTGTGAGAGAATATATGAGTAGGAGATCCAACCAGTCCATCCTAAAGGAGATCAGTTCTGGGTGTTCATTGGAAGGACTGATGATGAAGCTGAAACTCCAATACTTTGGCCACCTCATGCGAAGAGTTGACTCATTGGAAAAGACCCTGATGCTGGGAGGAATTGGGGGCAGGAGGAGAAGGGGACGACAGAGGATGAGATGGTTGGATGGCTTCACCAACTTGATGGACATGAGTTTGGGTTAACTCCGGGAGTTGGTGATGGACAGGAGGGCTTGGCGTGCTGCAGTTCTTGGGGTTGCAAAGAGTCAGACATGACTGAGCGACTGAACTGAACTGAACTGAACTGAATTGAATGTCCTTATCTAGGATCTCTCTGAATAAATAATGAAGAAAGAACAAGCTAAAATTACTGTCTTGTTCTGTAGGGTTTCTTAGACTCCATTCCTCTGTAAAAATGCGTACAATTTTATGTAACTAAGTATTATCTACTAAGAGATTTTAAGAGTCCATGACCTGGAATTTTACACAAGGTTAATCCTATAGAAAACAATGCCAGGTTTATGTTTATTAACTGACTCTTACATGTGCCTTATATATCTTATCTATCGGTCATTGTTTAAAGAAATATTAGCATTTCTTGGTAACTCATATAATTTAATGTTAGACATAGGCTTATCACTTAACAAATATTTGTTTTCTACCCCATTTTCAGCCTATTTCTATAGAACTCAGATCCTCAAAAGCAATTTTTTTTAAGTATATTTATTTTCTTTATTGAATAAGAGCCCATTGTGAGCAGTGGTAGGTGGAATGAAGATTATTATCTGGGTTTTGTTTGGATACCAAGAAAATAAGAGTAACAAAACAGGATTTGCATGTTAAAACCTGCTTGTGCTCTGCTAGTGCCAAACTGTCACATTTCTTCAGAGTTCTCTTTCTTCAGGGAGTTAGCGCTTTCAACCTGGGAACTCTCTGCTGCTTCCCCATCCCCAAACCTCAGCTACCCTAAAAGTATGTTACCAGGTAAAAGCAGAAAATAAAATGTTCATTTCATACACAAAAGATGAAAGCTTATTACTTAGTCAACAAAGAAAAACAGAATGAAAAATGAAAATTTCATTTCAAATGCCCCTGGAAAATATTTGTGGCTATGAACACATACATTGAAAACAAATGTTATATATGTATAAACTAAATAATATGTGTTTATACACACTAGAAATAAATATCCTTTCAATATATATATTTACAAATGTATTTGTATATGTTACAGATAAACATATATAAAGGCCATGATTTTTAACTGACATTAATAAATACCCCAACATAAAATAATAAAATAAGATTATGCCAGACTCCAATATATTTCTAATGTATTGTTAAAAATGCAATAATGTCAAAAACTTGTACTTGAATCACAGGTCCAAAAGATCTGAAATAATGGTGAGAAAACATGAAAAATACAGAAACCACAGAAAATATTAAAACAATACAAAAATTAAGCTGTTTAATCAAAGGACAAAAAAGCTTCAAATTTATTGTACTCAATATCCAGCAAAGAAGGCTGAGTGCTGAAAAATTGAAGCTTATGAATTATGGTGCTGGAGAAGATTCTTAGGAGTCCCTTGGACTGCAGGGGATCAAATCAGTCAATCCTAAAGGAAATCAACCATGAATATTCATTGGAAGGACTGTTGCTGAAGCTGAAGCTCCAATACTTTGACCACCTGATGTGAAGAGCCAACTCATTAGAAAAGACCCTGATGCTGGGGAAGATTGAAGGCAAAAGGAGAGGCGGGTGGCAGAGGATGAGATGGTTAGAGAGTATCACGAACTCAATGGACATAAATTACACAAACCCCAGGAGACAGTGGAGGACAGAGAAGCCTGGCATTCTGTAGTTCACGAGGTCACAAAGAGTGAGACACAACTTAGTGACTGAACAACCACAAAGGCAACCTATCAAAGATTGAAATAAAAACATATTAATTCCATACTTTGAACCCATGCTTTTCTTAAATTTCTAACTCTGAGTCTCAAAGACAGGTTACTACTGGGATACTCTGAAGAGATGACACCATATGCACACATCAATGTTTTAACAGAACTGCCACTCTTAAATGGTCAAGAGACCAAACATCAAATTCTTTAAATTTATTTTCTTTTCCCATAGGTTGACAACACTTATGCTCCTGTGCTCCTCCTTAGCACTTTCATAATAAATATGCAGATAAAGGAAGAGGAAGTTAGATGTAAATAACGTTGGTGCTAAATAACAATTCAGGTATAAAGTTTGATATAGTAATTGAAATCCAAAGATCATTCTCAAAGCAAGATCGGACTTAAGGTTTTGAAGTAATCATTTTCCTTTCTTGTTAGTACACACAATCAATGTATTCTATGTAGTTATACATTAGAAAGGGCTTCCCAGGTGGCTCTAGTGGTAAAGAATGTCCTTGCTAATGCAGGAGACCTAAGAGACATGAGTTCAATCCCTGGATCAGGAAGATCCTCTGGAGGAGGGCATGGCAACCCACTCCAGTATTCTTTCCTAGAGAATTCCATGGACAGAGGAGCCTGGTGGGCTACCGCCCACGGGTTTGCAAAGAGTTGGACTGAAGCAATTAGCACAGCACAGCATAGCACACACATTAGAAACCAAGTCTCAAAGATGACTTTAGGAAGATAGCGTCAGGTACAAAATTACTTTCCCATACAAGGAATAATGACAAGGAATGAAAGAGTATAAGGCAATCTAATTTGCCATCTATTTCTTCTACTTTCTAGGGCTCTGAAACCAAGATTGGTATTCCCTAACATTTTGTCCTCCCAGGAATGTTGTACTCCCATAGACACTGTCAACAATTCTTTAAGCTAACTATACACTTTCTTCTGCTGCTTCAATGCAAGTAAAGAAAAGCTTATTTTATTGTCAATAAGGATAGTTTTGATTTAGTTCCCATTTTAAAAGTAAATTTATTCTTAAATGTCAACATTTTAATTAATAATGGCAAATTATCTGCTCCCCACTTCATGAGTAATGAAGAATGATCAATACATTGGTATCTCAAAGTAGGTAGTGCCTAAATATAGATAATTAACACTAACTTGCCTATTCTAATCAAAGAACTAAACAACTGTGAAAAATCTAATGTGGCATTCTAAACTGAAAAAAGAAATACAGTCATTTAGTCCAATATTTTGCAATTCCTCTGTCAGGAAATCTCATAGGCAGTGAAAGACTACCATAATTTTTCTTTCCATCCCTGCTAAGACTTTTAGCCAGAATGAGGGAAATGAAAGCGAGAGTAACTATAGTAGAAAGGAGATAGGCTGATTAACATGATAGAGGAGGTTTCACATGTGTATTATACATATAATATGATTGTGGATGAGTGCTATGGAAGAAACAATGCCTAGAGGCCAGGAAAATGGCAGCCCCATTGTGCCCCAAGAAGGTTCACTGGGCTGGAAAAATAGTGTTAGTCACTCAGTTGTGCTTGACTCTTTGTGACCCCATGAACGGTAGCCTGACAGGCTCCTCTGTCCATGCAATTTTCCAGGCAAGAATACTGGAGTGGGTAGCCATTCCCTTCTCTAGGGGATCTTCCCAACCCAGGGATTGTACCCAGGTCTCCTGCATTGCAGGCAGAGTCTTTATTGTCTGAGTCACTGACCAAGAAAGACTCACTAAAAGCAATGGGATAGGACTTAAATGTTTTTACTTCACTTCATAGTCAGCCAAGCACTGCATTTTTCAATTTGGATTCATACTTGGGTTGCTTTCACTATGTAAATAAAACAACCAGACTTTTTCAATAACAACTGATTTTTAACTGGCATGTTAAATCCCTCCCCCTAGTGCCAGTCCCCACCCCTCCACTACCACTAACCTTAAGCCAAGGCACTCCTCCAACGACCTTGATTAAGCCTTTTGTAGAATATGAATTTGGAGTTTTCTAAAGGAGAAAGGGATTGAACGCCAGGTGGGATTTAGCCAAAGCTGTCACAGCTCTGGTTGTTACCCCTCATAATCCATCTTGCTGAATCAAAAAGCAAACTGTGAACAAACAGCTTAGGCAGTTTGTTTGAAGATACACTCCTGTCTTTCTAGGAGGGATTAAGTCATGGCTACAGTTTGTTTGGTAAATGATTATCCACATGAAAATTATTAAATTCATGTGCCATCTCTTTGAGCTGAATGTTTTATAACTTTTCACCTCTGGATCAGAGTGACAATGATGCTGTAATTTTTATACTAAAACACTCTCTCCACAGTCTTTCAAAACATTGTCCTTTCTTTGCAATTTCCGTAAGAATACAGAGATCGACTTTCAAACTTTTAAATAATAAGGATTCAAGCTCTGCCTTTAAAAGGAATCACAGCAATACCAGATGTAGAGAGAAGAAGATTATTTTCAGCATTTATTCCAACACTGGGTTCTATAAAAGCCACATTCATACCCTGCTGCAACAGGGGAGACAGATTAGGTGCCTGAGAGCTTGAGCAAGAAAGAAAGAATAAAGGTAACCCTGTGATACATCCAAAGTAAAGTGTTTTCCCATAGAGTGCAGAATGGAATGGTGTTAAATTTTCATTGTGGTAAATGGATCTAAACCTTGGAATAGAATATAATCTCTTTAAATAGCGAAGCAATAAGCCTCTTTTATATCATAAAATATTTCAACTTTGCTTGCAATATTTTGCAATCGAGGTATTTTGGTATGGTAACTTTTGAATCAAGGTGAAGAGCAAGAGAGGTTGGTGGAGGGGGTTGCTATTCAACAAACACTAAATGGTTGCTATGTTTCAGGAACCATGGCAGGTCTTAGATAAACAAGCTTAATAAAACAGAGGCCCACACTATGGAGAACAGTGTGGCGATTTCTTAAAAAACTGGAAATAAAACTGCCATACGACCCAGCAATCCCACTGCTGGGCATTCACAGAGAGGAAACTAGAACTCAAAGAGACACGTGTACCCCAATGTTCATAGCAGCACTGTTTACAATAGCCAGGACATGGAAGCAACCTAGATGTCCATCAGCAGATGAATGGATAAGAAAGCTGTGGTACATATACACAATGGGATATTACTCAGCCATTAAAAAGAATGCGTTTGAATCAGTTCTAATGAGGTGGATGTAACTGGAGCCAATTATACAGAATGAAGTAAGCCAGAAAGAAAAACACCAATACAGTATACTAATGCATATATATGGAATTTAGAAAGATGGTAACGATGGCCCTATATGCAAGACAGCAAAAGAGACACAGATGTAAAGAACAGTCTTTTGGACTCTGTGGGAGAAGGGAGGGTGGGATGATTTGAGAGGGTAGCATTGAAACGTGTATATTATCACATGTGAAGCAGATCACCAGTCCAGGTTTGATGCATGAGATGGGGTGCTCAGGCCTGGTTTACTGGGACGGGGAGGGAAGAGGGAGGGGGGTTCTGGATAGGGAATATATCTGTGCCCATGGCTGATTCATGTCGATGTTTGGCAAAAACCACTACAATATTGTAAAGTAATTAGCCTCCAATTAAAATAAATTAATTAAGAAAAAAAAAAAAAACACTGGCCCTATCTTCTTGCACTCATAGTCTAGTAAGGGAGACAGACATGTAAAGGACAGGTTACTAACCATTGTGTTAAAGAGCATAATAGAAAGGTAACTTGTGTTGACTGAGCAGAATCCCATAGAATGCAGACCAAAAAACAAACAAACAACTTCATTCATTCATTCACCTTACACTAGGTCATTTCTAACCAATCTACAGATTCATTTTTTTCTCTTCTCCTCTGAAGAAAATGTTGGGTAAGGGAAGGGCCCATAATTTTCTTAGACAATCTTCTTTTAAGATAGCTGTAGTACCAAGAATAATCTACCTCAGTCCAGTTTATTAATCAAAACACCAACTTCATTTAAAGTAAAAACTTCTTCCCTTTGTAAATTTGTAGTAGTTTCAGGCTGGGAGACTTAGAATGGAAGAGGAGGGTATAGTCTTCTTTTTTGCTATTTCCTCCCCTGCATTTTTCTAACCCATCCAACAACTCCCATTTCTACACACAGAATCACTTCTGTTTCCAACAGGGATGTAACTAGGTAAAGAGAGAAGTATCAGGAAATGTCTTAATCTGATGGCACTACTAGAAACTAAAGAAAGTAAATTATTTCTCGAATATAGTAAATTTACTTATTTACTTATCCCACAAATATTAATGAAACACCAATTACATTTAAAGAACTGTTAAAAACACTGAAGACACATAATAAAAAAATCAAAGACCCTGATTTCATGGATTTTATAGTCTAGTGGGGGCTCTAAGTCAACATAAATTATACTAAATATTTACAATGTAATTTATACAGGTAGATTGTATATAAAATAAAATGTTAACTATATATAAAATATATACAGTTCAGTCACTCAGTCATGTCCAACTCTTTGCAACCCCAAGAACTGCAGCACGCTAGGCCCTCCTGTCCATCACCAACTCCCGGAGTTCACTCAAACTCATGTCCATCAAGTTGGTGAAGCCATCCAACCATCTCATCCTCTGTCGTCCCCTTCTCCTCCTGCCCCCAATCCCTCCCAGCATCAGAGTCTCCTCCAATGAGTCAACACTTTGCATGAGGTGGCCAAAGTATTGGAGTTTCAGCTATAGCATCAGTCCTTCCAAAGAACACCCAGGACTGATCTCCTTTAGGATGGACTGCTTGGATCTCCTTGCAGTCCAAGGGACTCCCAAGAGTCTTCTCCAACACCACAGTTCAAAACCATCAATTCCTCAGAGCTCAGCTTTCTTCACAGTCCAACTCTCACATCCATACATGACTACTGGAAAAAACATAGCCTTGACTAGACGGACCTTAGTCAGCAAAGTAATGTTTCTGCTTTTGAATATGCTATCTAGGTTGATCATAACTTTCCTTCCAAGGAGTAAGCATCTTTTAATTTCATGGCTGCAATCACTATCTGCAGTGATTTTGGAGCCCCAAAACACAAAGTCTGACACTGTTTCCACTGTCTCCCCATCTGTTTGCCATGAAGTGATGGGACCAGATGCCATGATCTTCGTTTTCTGAATGTTGAGCTTTAAGCCAACTTTTTCACTCTCCTCTTTCACTTTCATCAAGAGGCTTTTTAGTGCCTCTTCACTTTCTGCCATAAGGGTGGTGTCATCTGCATATCTGAGGTTATTGATATTTCTCCCAGCAGTCTTGATCCCAGCTTGTGCTTCTTCCAGTCCAGTGTTTCTCATGATGTACTTACTCTGCATATAAGTTAAATAAGCAGGGTGACAATATACAGCCTTGACACACTCCTTTTCCTATTTGGAACCAGTCTGTTGTTCCATGTCCAGTTCTAACTGGTGCTTCCTGACCTGCAAACAGATTTCTCAAGAGCCAGGTCAGGTGGTCTGGTATTCCCATCTCTTTCAGAATTTTCCAGTTTATTGTGATCCACATAGTGTAAGGCTTTGGCATAGTCAATAAAGCAGAAATAAATGTTCTTTTGGAACTCTCTTGCTTTTTCCATGATCCAGCAGATGTTGGCAATTTGATCTCTGGTTCCTCTGCCTTTTCTAAAACCAGCTTGAACATCTGGAAGTTCACGGTTCATGTATTGCTAAAGCCTGGCTTGGAGAATTTTGAGCATGACTTTACTAGCGTGTGAGATGAGTGCAATTGTGCAGTGGTTTGAGCATTCTTTGGCATTGCCTTTCTTTGAGATTGGAATGAAAACTGAGTTTTTCCAGTCCTGTGGCCACTGCTGAGTTTTCCAAATTTGCTGGCATATTGAGTGCAGCATTTTCACAGCATCATCTTTCAGGATTTGAAACAGCTCAACTGGAATTCCATTGCCTCCACTAGCTTTGTTCATAGTGATGCTTTCTAAGGCCCACTTGACTTCACAATAAAATATGTTAGATGGTGACAAATGCTATGGTAAAAATTAAATAGGAAAGGGGGAGGAGGACCATGACGAGGCAGGTTTATTTTACTAAGGGAAGTCAGGAAAGCTTTTTCTGATAAGGTGATATTAATATTTGAGCAAGATGTCTAAAAAAACTGAAGAATTTAAGCCAAGAAAATATCAGAGTAAAGAGCATCACAGCCTGAGAGAATAATAACTGCAAAGGCTGTGAGGTAGGCAAACATTCAGCATGTTCAAAAAACAACAAGAAGGCCAGTAGTATAGCCAGAACAGAACACATAAGGCAAAGAATGTTGGTGATGAAGCCAAGGAAATAGAAAAACTTAGATCAGATGTAAGGCATGCAGAGGCCTTAGGGCTTTTTTCTGAGTTAAAAAGAGAAGCTCTTAGAAATATCAGTCTGGCTTCAAGCAGAGTAGATGGTAAGGCAAGCATGGAAGCAAAAAGACAATTCAGAGGCTATCAAAAGAATGTAGGCAAGAGATAATGGTAGCTTGAATCACTAAGATTGAGTAGTAAGAAGCAGGTAAGGGAACATTAGATTCTGGATATACTATAAAAGATTTAATGATGGACCAATTATGGGTATGAGAACAAGAAAAAGTTAACTAACTGCAAAGTTTATGACCTCAGAAACTTAACAAAGGATGTTGCTACTTACAGAAATAGTGGTGATCATTTCGTAACACACAAAAATTTCAAAACACTATGTTGTATCCTAGGAACTTACATAGTGTTACAGATCGAATATACTTCAAAAACAAACAAACTTAGAAAAAGAGATCAGATTTTATGGTTATCAGAGGTATTGGATAAAAGTGGTCAAAAGACACAAACTTTCAATTATAAAATAAATAAGTGCTAGGGATGTAAGGTACAGCATGATTAATATAATTAACACTGCTATATGTATGAAAAATTGTTAAGAAAGTAGTCCTAAAAGTTCTCATCACAAGGGAGAAAATACCTTTTATTTTGTATCTATATGTGACGATGTTCACTAAGCTTATTATGGTAATGATTTCATGCTGTATGTAAATCAAATCATTATGCTATGCACCTTAAATTTATACAGTGATGTATATCATTTATATCTCAATAAAACTACAAGGAGAACAAAAACAAGGGTTTTATTTCATTAATGTTGAGTTTAAGCTTCCTATTTCACAGCTAAAATGAATCTCCAAGACTGAAGATAAGCCCAGCCTACTCAGCATATAACACAATATTTAAAGGCATGAAACGGGAACTGTGTGGGTGGAAAAGTGAACTCAGGCCAAAGATCTGAGAAAGAATAATGGATATGGCATTTAAGATACTTGCAATTATTACAATAAATATATAACCATTAATGGATTAAATATCACCTTTAATTAAAGATTCCTTAATTTTAAAACATGTAAATATGAAAAAGTATAGCATTTTATACCTGATTCTAATATCAACCATGAATGTTAGAAAACAAATTGGCAGTTGGCAGGTTAGAAAATTATCAAAAAGCTTTTCCAACTAAAGAGAAATATTTTTAAATAAATGCTTTAAATAATTTCAGAGATTTGTTCATAGCTACAACTTGGAATTAGTTGTTTTATCACCATTAAAGATATAAAGTCAGTAAGTTTTTATAAAGACAATTTCATATCATATAATTCATTTGCCTCATTTGAAGTAAAACAGTATGATTAGCTACTGAAGATATCAAATTAAGATTTTGCTTCTCTTGACAATGATAACATAGTATAAATACCTACAAATGTGAAATTAGAGATTCTACTCCATTTGATACTTTCAAAGATTAACCTATCAAGTGCAGGTAAACTATCAAACAAAGCTCTACTATCCATGTTTTCATGTTGCATGATTACTGTCCTACGTACACTCCAAGTTAAGAGAGGAAGAATTAATACCGGTCTACCAAACATCGCAAGTGTTTCCTATATTAAGAATAATGGGAGACAGATTTCTCACTACTAGAGAAGAAAGTTACAGAGAGTGGGGAGGAAGAAAACGAAAATGAATTCTACGGAGTTGGGCATTTAACTGGAATTGGAAGTATTACTGTGAACTCATAGTTTTATCTTGTATATAGATATCAAAAAAAGATGCATATTGTATGCACATTATGTATTATACATGTTATATATATATATACACACATATATATGAGTGTCCATTTGAAAAGACATGGAAACAGTAACACCCCAACAGCAATGAACACACTTATCACACTGAGAACTTACACAATGGCTTCTAAATACCATACTCCAGTAAATTAAACCAGGGCATTTTGGAAAAATGGATGATTCTAGGATTGGTTGCCAGAAAATACAAGATGCTCCTGATACATGTTGCATGATAAAGTAAGAAAATGTTCAAAGAATGATAGAGATATGTCGAAAGGATCAAGAAGCCAGTTTGAAGGGGCTCCCACTGTCTAAATGTGACAATATAAATGTCAAAAGAAATATGACTACATGGACAGTCCCTGGTTGTCCAGTGGTTAGGACCCCATGTTTCCACTGCAGGAGGGCTGGGTTTGAATCCTGCTCAGGAAACTAAGATCCCACAAGCCACTCAGTGCAGACAAAAAGAAAAATAAATAAATATTGATTACAGACCATAATTAACCAAATAAAATAGAAAACCATGAGCTCGGCCTAGGCTGGCCCGCATGCACCTGCTATTGGGCACTAAAAATGGACCCCACCCCGGCTGGCCATCTTGTGCTGGTGGTGGGAACTAGGAAAGGTTCCCACCTTTCCTGGGCCAGATCTCTCGTGTCCATGGCTACTGGCTTTCCCGCACACCTCATCACTGACTGGACCAGATCTCTCATAGCCACTGATTGCCCCATGCACCTGTCACCACCGGGGCTCCCGCAGCTGGCAGCCGTGCCACCTCCATGCTCTGTCCTCACTGGGGCAGACCCAAGTGCTCCAGGCCAGCCTTGGAAGCAGACCCCTGTGGGTGGTCCACATGCAGAGGTGGGGCTAAAACCACAGACGAGCCCCACGGGCCACACAACTAAGGAAGACAATCTGAAATCTCTCCTCACACCTGCTCAAACCATGAACTGACACTCCCACAACCAGCTTGGTAAAAAGTCAGCACCTACAAAACCTCTGAATGGACAAGTGCTCTCACAGCCAAGGCAGACCTAGCTTTAGCTGCTGTAGCCTTTGTGGTAGCCTGGGCCAGGCTGAAGTCTGAGCTGCCCCCATAACACCCACAACAGATCAACGATTACTACAATCCAGGGACTTGACTTCAGTGGATCTACTCTGGTGACTGGTGAAAGCAACATCTGAGACACACTAGGGCCAACTGCTAGCATACCCACAGTTACGGTGGAGCCAAGAGCAGTGCCAACATCAGCGTAATCTGAGAGCTTGCACAACAGGTGAAAGGTGACACAAGAGCACACGCACAGGTGAACAGCTCCAAAGGAGAAATACTCAGTAGTTTCCCTCGCAGTGGGAGTGCTCCGACCCTGCCTACCTCACACCACAGATGAGACACACAGCTAAGAAGCAGATTTGGGGGCCCTTACTCCAACAACTAGGGAGCAGACTCTGCCACTGACAGGACAGTGTCAACCACAGAGCAAAGAGAAGGCCCTGCTCAACATCCAAAGCAGAGCTCGGGTCACCACAACACTAGTCCAACTGCCTATCATGTCTCTGACTTTAGTAGCTGTGGGCTCTGGGGGCACATATATGTCAGGGTAGGGCCAGACCAGAGTCTGAGCTGCCTACATACCTCCCAAGCAGGTCCAGGTGCATGATTACTGTAAGTCCCCTACTTATGAAACTTCAAGTTGCAAACTTTAAAAGATGTGATTATGTGTTCCATGTGTCCAATTACATTGTTAGTTCACCTGTCTGGCATACACTGTCACATGCATGCATCCTCCACAAGTGGCTGTGTTTCTGTGTACTTTACTGTACAGTACTTCATAGAGTATAGCACAGTATCTTTATTTCAAGCTCAAGATGTCTGTCTGGAAACAAGCGTAAAAGCCAGGGTGATGTAGCTGGCACTGCTAAGAAGTGGCAAGCAATAATGATGGAAACAAAAGTGAAAATAACTGAGAGAGTGCAGCAACCAGAGGAAGAAGTAACTGAAGACCTGAAGAGATTCACAGCGCAGGAAATGGCAAGGGGATTTCCTTTATTTGAGGAGGCACTGTTAGTTTTTGAGGCACAGAAGCCAAACCCAGGACGGTACATGAAGGCTGGAGCAACCATTCAGAATGCAATCCAGTGCTGCGGTGTCATCTATGATGAGAAACAAAAAGTGAATACCCAGACATCACTGGATTGTTCTTTCAAGAGGGTAGATATAATTGAATCCAGCAAGGAACCAGAACCTGTGGCATCAACGTCAGGCATGAGTAAAACTGCAGTTTGCCCTCTGTCTCCTATTGCTGATGATCCTTCAACTATAACATCTTCCACCTTCTCTCCCTCCTCTAATCAGTAACTTCTCTTGCCTGTTCAGTCAATGCCAGCCCCTGTATGCTAGCTGTTGACTGTACTACCCTATTTTTCAAGGAACTTTACTATAAGATTTTAAATGTTTATTTTTGTGTTTGTTCTTTTATGTCCTATTTGTGCAAAAAGTATTATAAACCTATTACAATACAGTACTATATAACCGATTGTGTTTGATACCTAGGCTAACTCTGTTGGTCTTATAAACAAATTGGACTTACAAACTCATTCTCAGAATGGAACACAGAATGAAAACCAATGGACAGATCATCCAGAAAATTAATTAAAAAACCCAAGCCTTAAATGAAACATTAGACCAGAGAGACTTAACTGCTATTTATAGGACATTTCACCCCAAAGCAGCAGAATACACTTTCTTCTTCTTAAGTGCACAACAGAAAGTTCTCCAGGACAGACCACATCTTGGGTCACAAATCAAGCCTTGGTAAATTTAAGAAAACTGAAATTGTATCAAGCATCCTTTCTGACCACAATGCTATGTGATTAGAAATCAATTACACAAAAGAACTATAAAAAAAAAAACACAAACATACAGAGACTAAACAATATGTTACTAATAACTAATTGATCACTGAAGAAACCAAAACTGAAATTTACAAATACCTAGGAACAAATGACAATAAAAACATGATGACCCAAAATGTATGGGGTGCAGCAAAAGCAATTTTAAGTTCCCATGTCAAGGAACAAAAAACCTCAAATAAACAACCTAAACTTACACCTAAAACAACTAGTGGGGAAACAACAACAACAACAACAACAAAAATAAGTTAGTAGAAGGAAAGAAATCATGATGATCAGAGCAGAAATTAATGAAATAGAAATAAAGGAAACAATAGCAAAGATCAATGAAACTAAAAGCTGGTTCTTTTGAAGATAAAATTGATAAACCTTTAGCCAGACTCATGAAGGAAAAAAGGGAGGACTCAAATCAATAAAATTAGAAATGAGAAAGGAAAAGTTACAACCAACATGGCAGAAATACAAAGGATCATTAGGAGACTACCGCAAGAAACTATATGCCAATAAAATGGACAACCTGGAAGAAATGGACAAATTCTTAGAAAGGTACAACCTTCCTAGACTGAACTGTAAGAAATTGAAAACGTGAACAGACCAGTCACAAGCACTGAAATTGAAACTGTGATTTAAAATCTTCCAACACCCAGCAATCCCACTGCTGGACATACACACCGAGGAAATCAGAATTGAAAGAGACACGTGTACCCCAATGTTCATCACAGCACTGTTTATAATAGCCAGGACATGGAAGCAACCTAGATGTCCATCAGCACGTGAATGGATAAGAAAGCTGTGGTACATATACACAATGGAGTATTACTCAGCCATTAAAAAAAATACATTTGAATCAGTTCTGATGAGATGGATGAAACTGGAGCTGATTATACAGAGTGAAGTAAGCCAGAAAGAAAAACACTAATACAGTATACTAATGCATATATATGGAATTTAGAAAGATGGTAATGATAACCATGTATGCAAGACCACAAAAGAGACACAGATGTAAAGAACAGACTTTTGGACTCTGTGGGAGGGGAGAGGGTGGAATGATTTGGGAGAATGGCATTGAAACATGTATATACTATCATGTAAGAAATGAATTGCCAGTCTAGGTTCAATACAGGATACAAGATGCTTGGGGCTGGTGCACTGGGATGACCCAGAGAGATGATATGGGGAGGGTGGTGGGAGAGGGGTTCAGGATTGGGAACTCATATACACCCGTAGTGGATTCATGTCAATGTATGGCAAAACCAATACAGTATTGTAAAGTAAAAATAAATGAATAATAATAAAAAATTTTAAAAAAAGAAACTTAAAAAAAAGAATTAATGCAATAACTAAAAAGCAATTGTATTACTAGTACTAAATTTCTCTATTTCCATAAATTATCTGTATTTGAAATATTGGGACATGTGATCCTTTGTCATCTTATCAAAATTTGTGCATAAATTTGAGATAAGTTTACAAAAAAAAAACAGAATGTCTTCAGCTGAGACAAGCTCACTTTATCTGTGAGTATATTTCTTGTCTTGAATACAGTTCAAAATTATTGAATATCATGTCTGGTAAAGATGCTGAATGATCCAGCTAGGTAATAGTAAATTTTTTTCAAAACATAGACAAATCAATTTTTCAGAGAATTAGAACAAAAAAAAATTCACAATTCATATGGAAACACAAAAGACCCCAAACAGCCAAAGCAGTCCTGAGAAAGAAGAATGGAGCTGGAGGAATCAACCTTCCTGACTTCAGATTATACTACAAAGCTACAATCATCAAGACAGTATGGTACTGGCAAAAAAACAGAAATATGGATCAATGGAACAAGATAGAAAACCCAGAAATAAACCCATGCACCTATGGGTACCTTATTTTGAACAAAGGAGGCAAGAATATACAATGGAGCAAAGACAGCCTCTTCAATAAATGGTGCTGTGAAAACTGGACAGTTACATGTAAAAGAATGAAATTGAAACACTTCATACACCATACACAAAAAAAACTCAAAATGGATTAAAGACCTAAATGTAAAACCAGAAACTATAAAAGTCTTAGAGGAACATAGGCAGAACACTCAATGACATAAATCAAAGCAAGATCCTCTATGACGCCACCTCCTAGAGTAACAGAAATAAAAACAAAAGTAAACAAATGGGATCCGATTAAACTTAAAAGGTTTTGCACAGCAAAGGAAACTATAAGCAAGGTGAAAAGACAATCCTCAGAATGGGAGAAAATAATAGCAAATGAAGCAACTGACAAAGGATTAATTTCAAAAATATACAAGCAGCTCATACAACTCAATGCCAGAAAAACAAACAACCCAATCAAAAAGTGGGAAAAAGACTTAAGTCATTTCTCCAAAGAAGACATACAGATGGCTAACAAACACATGAAAAGATGCTCAACATTGCTCATTATTAGAGAAATGCAAATCAAAACTACAGTGAGATATCACATCACATGGGTCAGAATGACCATCATCAAAAAGTCTACAAACAATAAATGCTGGAGAGGATGTGGAGAAAAGGGAACGTATTTACACTGTTGGTGGGGATGTAAATTGATACAGCCACTATGGAAGACGGTATGGAGATTCCTTAAAAAACCAGGAATAAAACCACTGTATGACCCAGCAACCCCACTCCTAGGCATATACCCTGAAGAAACCAAAATTGAAAAAGACACATGCATCCAATTGTTCACTGCAGCACTATTTACAATAGCTAGAACATGGAAGCAACCTAGATGTCCATCAACAGATGAATGGATAAAGAAGCTGTGGTACATATACACAATGGAATATCACTTGGCCATAAAAAGGAACACATTTGAGTCAGTTCTGATAAGGTGGATGAACCTAGAACCTTATACAGAGTGAAGTGAGTCAAAAAGAGAAATATAAATATCATCTTCTAATGCCTATATACGAAATCTAGAAAAATGGTACTAAAGAATTTATTTACAGGACAGCAGTGGAGACCACTCCAGTACTCTTGCCTGGAAAATCCCATGGATGGAGGAGCCTGGTAGGCTGCAGTCCATGGGGTACCAAAGAGTTGGACACGACTGAGCAATTTCACTTTCACTTTTCACTTTGATGCATTAGAGAAGGAAATGGTAACCCACTCCAGTTTTCTTGCCTGGAGAATCCCAGGGATGGGGGAGCCTGGTGGGCTGCCGTCTATGGGGTTGCACACAGTCAGACACGACTGAGATGACTTAGCAGCAGCAGCAGCAGTGGAGAAACAGACATAGAGAATAGGCTTATGAACATGGGGAGAGGGGAGGAGAGGGTGAGATGTATGGAAAGAGTAACATGGAAACTTACATTACCATATGTAAAACAGATAGCCAACAGGAATTTGCTGTATGGCTCAGGAAACTCGAACAGGGGCTCTGTATCAACCTAGAGGGGTGGGATGGGGAGGGAGATGGGAGGGAGGTTCAGGAGGGAGGGGATATATGTATACCTATGGCTGATTCATGTTGAGGTTTGACAAGAAACAACAAAATTCTGTAAAGCAATTATCATTCAATAAAAAATAAATTTAAAAAAATATATAAAAAATGTAGACAAATCAATTTTTTCTAATTATATGAAGAGAATACTATAAAACTAAAATATAACAATATAAATACATTGCATTAAATAATAATTAAATTAAAAAGAATTGTTTTTAAAATCATAACACATAAAGATAATAACTCTTAACATATTAATAAATAGCTTTTCTAAAATTAAAAAAAATAAAATCTTCCAACAAACAAAAGTTCAGGACTTGACAGACTTACAAGTAAATCCTATCAATTCTTCTTTACCAAACAGCTAACACCTATCCTCAAACTCTTCCAAAAAATTGCAGAGGTGAAGAACAGTCCCAACTCACTCTCTTAGGCTACCATTACCCAAAACCAGACAAAGATATCACAAAAAAAAGAAAATTAGAGGCCAACAGCACTAGTGAACATAGACACAAAAATCCTCAACAAAATACTAGCAAACAGAATCTAATAATACATCAAAACGATCATACACCATGATCAAATGGGATTTAACCCAAGGATGCAAAGATTCTTCAATATATGTAAATTAATCAATGCGATACACCATATTAACAAATTAAAGGACAAAACCATATGATCATCTCAATAGATGCAGAAGAAGTTTTTTGACAAAATTCAATACCCATTTATGATAAAACATTCTAGAAAGTGGATGGAAAGAGAACCTACCTCAACATAATAAAGGTCATATATGACAAACTCCTCATCATAATAAAGGTCATATATGATACCCCTCGTCCAAGGTAAGGAGCAGTGGCTATGCTTTGCTGGAGCAGCCATGAAGAGACACCCCATGCCCAAGGTAAGAGAAACCCAAGTAAGATGGTAGGTGTTGCAAGAGGGCATCAGAGGGCAGACATACTGAAACCATACTCACAGAAAACTAGTCAATCTAATCACACTAGGACCACAGCCTTGTCTAACTCAATGAAACCAAGCCATGCCCGCGGGGCAACCCAAGACAGGCGGGTCATGATGGAGAGGTCTGACAGAATGTGGTCCACTGGAGAAGGGAATGGCAAACCACTTCAGTATTCTTGCCTTGAGGACCCCATGAACAGTATGAAAAGGCAAAATGATAGGATACTGAAAGAGGAACTCCCCAGGTCATTAGGTGCCCAATATGCTACTGGAGATCAGTGGACAAATAACTCCAGAAAGAATGAAGGGATGGAGCCAAAGCAAAAACAATACCCAGTGGTGGATGTGACTGGTGATAGAAGGAAGATCCAGTGCTGTAAAGAGTAATATTGCATAGGAACCTGGAATGTCAGGTCCATGAATCAAGGCAAATTGGAAGTGGTCAAACAAGAGATGGCAAGGGTGAATGTCGACATTCTAGGAATCAGCGAACTAAAATGGACTAGAATGGGTGAATTTAACTCAGATGACCATTATATCTATTTCTGCAGGCAGGAATCCCTCAGAAGAAATGGAGTAGCCATCATAGTCAACAAAAGAGTCCAAAATGCAGTATTTGGATGCAATCTCAAAAATGACAGAATGATCTCTGTTCGTCTCCAAGGCAAACCATTCAATATCACAGTTATCCAAGCCTATGCCCCAACCAGTAATGCTGAAGAAACTGAAGTTGAATGGTTTTATGAAGACCTACAAGACCTTTTAGAACTTACACCCAAAAAAGATGTCCTTTTCCTTATAGGGGACTAGAATGCAAAAGTAGAAGTCAAGAAACACCTGGAGTAACAGGCAAATTTGGCCTTGGAATGCGGAATGAAGCAGGGCAAAGACTAGTAGAGTTTTGCCAAGAAAATGCACTGGTCATAGCAAACACCCTCTTCCAACAACACAAGAGAAGACTCTACACATGGACATAACCAGATGGTCAACATGGAAATCAGACTGATTATATTCTTTGCAGCCAAAGATGGAGAAGCTCTAGACAGTCAACAAAAACAAGACCAGCAGCTGACTGTGGCTCAGATCATGAACTCCTTATTGCCAAATTCAGACTCAAATTGAAGAAAGTAGGGAAAACTGCTGCACCATTCATGTATGACCTAAATCAAATCCCTTATGATTATACAGTGGAAGTAAGAAATAGATTTAAGGGCCTAGATCTGATAGATAGAGTGCCTGATGAACTATGGAATGAGGTTTGTGACATTGTACAGGAGACAGGGATCAAGACCATCCCCATGGAAAAGAAATGCAAAAAAGCAAAATGGCTGTCTGGGGAGGCCTTACAAATAGCTGTGAAAAGAAGAGAAGCGAAAAGCAAAGGAGAAAAGGAAAGATAAAAGCATCTGAATGCAGAGTTCCAAAGAATAGAAAGAAGAGGTAAAAAGCCTTCTTCAGCAATCAATGCAAAGAAATAGAGGAAAACAACAGAATGGGAAAGACTAGAGATCTCTTCAAGAAAATTAGAGATACCAAGGGAACATTTCATGCAAAGATGGGCTCGATAAAGGACAGAAATTGTATGGACCTAACAGAAGCAGAAGATATTAAGAAGAGGTTGCAAGAATACACAGAAGAACTGTACAAAAAAGATCTTCACGACCCAGATAATCATGATGATGTGATCACTCATCTAGAGCCAGACATCCTGGAATGTGAAGTCAAGTGGGCCTTAGAAAGCATCACTACGAACAAAGCTAGCAGAGGTGATGGAATTCCAGTTGAGCTATTTCAAATCCTGGAAGATGATGCTGTGAAAGTGCTGTAGTCATTATGCCAGCAAACTTGGAAAACTCAGCAGTGGCCACAGGACTGGAAAAGGTCAGTTTTCATTCCAATCCCAAAGAAAGGCAATGCAAAAGACTGCTCAAACTACCACACAATTGCACTCATCTCACATGCTAGTAAAGTAATGCTCAAAATTCTCCGTCAGGCTTCAGCAATACGTGAACCGTGAACTCCCTGATGTTTAAGCTGGTTTTAGAAAAGGCAGAGGAACCAGAGATCAAATTGCCATCATCCGCTGGATCATCAAAAAAGCAAGAGAGTTCCAGAAAAACATCTATTTCTGCTTTATTGACTATGCCAAAGCCTTTGACTGTGTGGATCACAATTAACTTTGGAAAATTCTGAAAGAGATGGGAATACCAGACCACCTGACCTGCCTCTTGAGAAATCTGTATGCAGGTCAGGAAGCAACAATAACTGGACATGGAACAGCAGACTGGTTCCAAATAGGAAAAGGAGTGTGTCAAGGCTGTATATTGTCATCCTGCTTATTTAACTTCTATGCAGAGTACATCATGAGAAACACTGGGCTGGAAGAAACACAGGCTGGAATAAGATTGCCGGGAGAAATATCAATAACCTCGGACACGACTGAGCAACTGAACTGACTGATGAGAAACACACAGCAAACGTCATTCTCAGTGGTGAAAAATTGAAAGCATTTCCTCTAAGATCAGGAACAAGACAAGGATGTCCATTCTCACCACTGTTATTCAACATAGTTTTGGAAGTCCTAGCCACAACAATCAGAGAAGAAAATGAAATTAAAGGAGTCTAAATTGGAAAAGAAGTAAAACTCTCACTGTTTGCAAATGACATGATACTATACATAGAAAATTCTTAAAAGGCCACCAGAAAACCACTAGAGTTTATCAATGAACTTGGTAAAGTTGCAGGATACAAAATTAATACACAGGAATCACATGCATTCCTATACACTGACAGTAAAAGATCAGAAAATTAAGGCAACAATCCCATCTACCATTGCAAAAAAATAGAATAAAATACCTAAGAATAAAACTATATAAGGAGACAAAAGACCTTTACTCAGAAAAAGATATAGGATACTGATGAAAGAAACCAAAGATTACATAAACATGGAGAGACATACCATGGTTTGGGACTGAAAGAAATCAATACTGTGAAAATGACTATATTACCCAAAGCAATCTAAAGATTCAGTGCAATTCCTATCAAATTACCAGTGGTACTTTTCACAGAATTAGAACAAAAAATTTGTAATTTGTTTGGAGACACAAAAGACCCCAAATAGCTCAAGCAATCTTGAAAAAGAAAAATGGAGCTAGACGAATCAGGTTCCCTGACTTCAGAATATACTACAAAGCTAAAGTCATCAAGACAGCATGGTACTGTCACAAAAACCAAAATATAGATCAATGGAACAGGATAGAAAGCCCAGGGATAAATCCATGTACCTATGGTCACCTAAACTATGAACAATGAGGCAAGTATATATAATGGAGAAAAGATAGTCTCTTCAATAAGTGGTGCTAGAAAAATTGGGCATCTACATGTAAATGAAAGAAATTAGAACAATCTTCAATGCCATACACAAAAATAGACACAAAATGAATTACAGACCTAAATATAAGACCAGAAACTATGAAACTACTAGAAGAAATCATTCAGTTCAGTTCAGTCACTCAGTCGTGTTCGACTCTTTGCGACCCCAAGAATCACAGTACGCCAGACCTCCCTGTCCATCACCATCTCCTGGAGTTCACTCAGACTCATGTCCATAGAGTCCGTGATGCCATCCAGCCATCCCATCCTCGGTCGTCCCCTTCTCCTCCTGCCCCCAATCCCTCCCAGCATCAGAGTCTTTTCCAATGAGTCAACTCTTCGCATGAGGTGGCCAAAGTACAGGAGTTTCAGCTTCAGCATCATTCCCTCCAAAGAAATCCCAGGGCTGATCTCCTTCAGAATGGACTGGTTGGATCTCCTTGCAGTCCAAGACACTCTCAAGAGTCTTCTCCAACACCACAGTTCAAAACCATCAATTCTTCGGCACTCAGCCTTCTTCACAGTCCAACTCTCACATCCATACATGACCACAGGAAAAACCATAGCCTTGACTAGACGGACCTTAGTCGGCAAAGTAATGTCCCTGCTTTTGAATATGCTATCTAGGTTGATCATAACTTTTCTTCCAAGGAGTAAGCGTCTTTTAATTTTATGGCTGCAGTCACCATCTGCAGTGATTTTGGAGCCCCCAAAAATAAAGTCTGACACTGTTTCCACTGTTTCCCCATCGATTTCCCATGAAGTGATGGGACTGGATGCTATGATCTTCGTTTTCTGAATGTTGAGCTTTAAGCCAACTTTTTCACTCTCCTCTTTCACTTTCGTCAAGAGGATCTTTAGTTATTCTTCACTTTCTGCCATAAGGGTGGTGTCATCTGCATATCTGAGGTTATTGATATTTCTCCTGGCAATCTTGATTCCAGCTTGTGTTTCTTCCAGTCCAGCATTTCTCATGATGTACTCTGCATATAAGTTAAATAAGCAGGGTGACAATATACAGCCTTGACGTACACCTTTTCCTATTTGGAACCAGTCTGTTAGGCATAGAAAATCCCAGAAAAATGTTTTGGTCTGCCTCCTAGAGGAACAAAAGTAAAAAATAGACAAACGGGATCTACTTAAGCTTAAAAGCTTTTGCACAGCAAAGTAAACCATAAACAAAATGAAAAGACAACCTACTGAATGGGAGAATATATTTGCAAATAGTATGGCCAATAAGGGATTAATATCCAACACACATACAGTTCATACAATTCAACATCAAAAGAACAAACGGGACTTCCCTGGAGGTCCAGTGGTTAACAATCAGCCTGCCAATGCAGGGGACACAGGTTCAGTCCCTGGTCTAGGAAGATTCCACAAATCATGTGGCAAATGAGCCCATGTGCCACAACTACTGATGCCCATGTACTCTAGGGCTTGTGTGCCTCAACTAGAGAATAGTCCCCACTCACTGCAACTAGAGAATAGCCCCAGCTCGTCACAGTTAGAGTCTGTGCACAGCAACAAAGACCCAGCACAGCTATAAAGTAATTAATTAATATTTTTAAAAAAGAACAAGCAACCCAATTTAAAAATGGGCAGAACTGGAGACATTTTTCCAAAGTAGAAATGCAGATGGCCAACAAGCACATGAAAAGATGTTCAACATCACTAATCATCCAAGAAATATAAATCAAAACTACAATGACATATCACCTCACACCCGTCAGAACAGCTATCATCAAAAAGAACACAAAGAGAGAAGAACAAGATGGCAGAGGAATAGATGGATGTGGAGTACATGTCTCTCCACAGATACATCAGGAATACACCTTCAGACACAGAAGTGCATGCAGAACACCAGCTGAGAGTGGACAGGAATACCTGACCAGTGGAAAAGACTATATAGAACCACGCAAAACTTGATAGGACGAAGGATCTAGGGGTAAAAACAGGAGTGTTAGTAGGACGGGACTTGACCTCAGTGGGTGGGGGAACGGAAGCAGGGGTCTGTTCCCCACAGCGGGGCAATTGTCTGAATCAGAAGAGAAACATTTAAGGCTGAGAGTGAAACAGCTGATCTTTGGCAGCCTATATGGAATGAGAATCAGACAGTCCTTGCCGCACTCACACATACCCCAGACAGGAACGCTGGCCTCCTAAAAGGTGCAGCAGCTGGGGGCTGGAGTTTAGGGATTGTGGAGCAATCCCAGGGCAACTGCTGCTGTTGACTGCGGAGAGATGGATTGAGGGGATGTGACAGAGGCGATCACGGTGGAAAATGCTGGTGGAGGAAAGCTAGGCAGCAAAGGAAGCAAGGTGATACTGCTGAGTCATGTGTAGCAGGTGGAGCCATCACCATAGCCTCACTCACCCCACAAGCCAGCATCGGCCACTGAACAACAGAGAGGCTGGTCCATCAAATGCCTGACGCACTGAAATACAGAGTAGGACCACACCCAGGGTGCACCTTTAAGTGACTGGTGCACTGAACTATAGAGTAGGACCCCAGCCAGGGAGGTCCCTCTATGTGCCTGACATGTGGAACAATGGAGAAGGACCCCAGGCAAGGGAGCCCTCTAAGTGCCTGGATGGGCAGAGCTACAGAGAAAGATCGGCCAAAAAGGCCTTCTGATCGCCAGCTACAAGAGGCTGGAAAAAAAACTGTAATAGGGCCGTAACTCCGGCAAAGGCAGTCTGTGTCCCTGCACAATTGGCGCTGCCAGGGTCCCTGCAAGCCAAGCAGCTGTGTGTCCTTCACGCTCAACTCTCACTGGGGCAGAGCTACCACAGGCAAAAAAACTCTTGTGTCTATGCACACTGGGTCGCTTCAGTCGTGTCCGACTCTGAGATCCAATAGACTGTGGCCTGCCAGGCTTCTCTGTCAGGGAGGAGGGTTCTCCAGGCAAGAACACTAGAGCGTATTGGCCAATACTGGTCGCCATACCCTTCTAGAGCACTATATTTCCTGCTGCCCTAGCCAACAAACCCCCTGAGTACCTGGTGCTGCCAGAACCCCTGAGACCCAGGCAGCTGTACCACCTCCACACCTCACAGGGGCAAACCCAAGCCCTCCAGGGCAGCCTCAGGAGTTGAACCCCAGTGGACAACCCACATGTAGAGGTGGAAATAAAACCACAATTGAAACCCAGGGGCAGTGTGGCTAAGGAAGAAGACCCCAAACCTTGCTACCAGCTGTACAAGCTGCAGATTAAATCCACATGGTCAACTAGGCAGACTGTCTATGGAATATACAAAAGGCTATTGAGAGCTCCCACAAAAGAAAACGCACTAGCTCTGATAGCCGTGGACACTGGAGGCAAGAACACACAGGAGGAGGACCAGATTAGAATCTGAGCTGGCCCCACAGCAGGTCCAGAGACCAGTTCAGTGTTGGGAGGGCATCCTAGAGAGGTGAGGTAGACTGTGATTCCCAGGGAGGGAAAGGACTCTGACAGCAGTGACTCAAGAAAAACATTATTCTTATTTTTTGACTTCTTCTGTAGATTCTTTTGGATTTTTTTTTCTTTTTTTCTTTTCCTTTTCTGCTGTATTTGTAGATTTAATTGGTACTAAGAAGTCAAATTAAGCTTCTGAGCTTTTTTTTTACCTCAGTCACATTTTTTGTTGTTGTCATAAACCTCTGCCTTGACGTTGGGCTTTTGCAGTTCTATAGAGTTTCCCTCTTTTAGCTTTCTCTTTAATTTTAATTTTTTTAACTATTATTTTTTCTACAGTTATTCCTTTGTTTGCTTTTCCTACTTTTTTTCCCTTGCAGTTAATATTTAACATATATAGATCTATCTCTACTTAATTTTGCATATCTATCCTTTCTTTTCTTTCTCTCCTTTCCTCTCAACATGTTTGTTAGTTTTATTTTCATTGCTTTCTCCAATTGGCACCTTGCTTTAGTTTTGTCTTTCAGTTTGTGCTTTAATTAGTTTTGCTCTGGTAGATATAATTTTGAGTTTCCTTTGTTCACTGGGTCAATCTATTGTACTTTATTTTTGTTGGACTATTTCGATTTTGATTATGGGTATATATGTATATGTGCATATTCAGTCACACTTTCTATTGTTATAAACCTCAGCCTCTACACTGGACTTTTGCAGTTCTGTGGACTTTTCCTTTTTTCCTTCTGCCTTTTTTTTTTTCTTTTCTCTTTTTTATAACTTTAATTTCTAATTTTTTTAAAACCTATTATATTTTGTCTACATTTATTCCTTTGTTTGCATTTCCTATTGTTTTTTCCCTTTGCAGCTAATCTTTAATCATCTTCATCTACGTCTATTTAACTTTGCATATCTATTCTTTTTCTTTTCTTTCTTTCCTTTCCTCTCAACATATTTGTTCGTTTTGTTTTCATTGTTTTATTCCCCACTTGGCACCATACTTTAGTTTTGTTTTCCAGTTTCTGCTTAAGTTAGTTTCATTCTTAACTGGTAAATATAATTTTTTATTTCTTTTGTTTGCCAGACCAGTCTACTGTACTTTCTTTTTGTTGGACTGTTTTTACTTTCCTCATGGGTGTATATGTATATGTGTATATTCCATTACTTTAATGATTATTTGCCTGGTTTTGTAATGCTATTTGTCTGGGGTTCATCTTTGGTTTCTCATTTTTGGATATTTGTTTTAATCTCATTTAATGCCATAATAAACCACTGTGGAATCTTCATTCCTGAACAGAGATCAAGCCTTTGGAGTAGGAGCACTGACTCCAAGACCCTAGACTACCAGAGAACTACCTCTAAGCAGTATCAAATAGTGAGGACTCACACAAAGGAAACCACTTGAATACAAGACCCTGCATCACCTAACCATCAGTATCTCTCTGTGCAGGACGCCTCATATAAACAAAAAACAAAACAAAAATACAAAAATACATCAGCAGACAGGATTATCACCTCACTTAGTCTTGCCCATCAGAGGAAAAACAAAAATTCAGCACAAATCTCGCCCTATTTGAAGCTCACACAAACCACTGGACCAATCTTAGGAGGGTCGAAACCAAAAGGAAAAAAGAATTCAACCTTCTTCAAGGAAAGAATTCAACTTTCCTTGAAGCCTGGGAAAGGAGACCTCAAACACAATAACTTGAAAAAAAAAATAGAAAAGGCACAGAAATACTTCACAAATGAAGGAACAAACTAGAAACACAGAAGTCCAAATAAATGAAGAGGAAATAGGCAAACTACCTGAAAAAGAATTCACAATAATGACAGTAAGTGAAAGTGAAGTCGCTCAGTCGTGTCCGACTCTTTGCGACCCCGTGGACTGTAGCCTACCAAGCTCCTCCATCCATGAGATTCTAAAGGCAAGAATATTGGAGTGGGTTGCCATTTCCTTCTCCAGGGGATCTTCCCTATCCAGGGATCGAACCCTGGTCTCCCGCATTGCAGGCAGACACTTTAACCTCTCAGTCACCAGGGAAGCCTTGAAAACAAAATGGAGAAATTGCAAGAATCAATTAACAAAGACTTGGAAGAATTAAAGAATAAATATACAGAGACAAACAAGATAATTACTGAAAGTAAAAATACTCTGGAAGGAATCAATAGCAGAATATATGAAGCAGAAGATTGAATCAGTGAGCCGGAAGATAAAATGGTGGAAATAACTTCTGAAGAGCAGAATAAAGTAAAAAGAATGAAAAGAGCTGGGGACAGGCTCAGAGACCTCTGGAACCATATCAAATGCACCAACATTCAAATTATAGGGGTCCCAGAAGAAGAAGAGAAAAAGAAAGGGTATGAGAAAATTTTTGAAGAGATTATAATTGAAAATTTCGCCAACATGGAAAAGGAAATAGTCAAGTCCAAGAGGCACAGAGAGTCCCATACAGGATACACCCAAGGAGAAACATGCTAAGACACATGTTAATCAACCTAACAAAGACTACACACAAAGAAGGAATATTAAACGCAGCAAGGGAGAAGCAACAAGTAATATACAAGGGAAACCTCATACACTTAACAGCTGATCTTTCAGAAAGAAACTCTTCAGGCCAGAAGGGAATGGCAGGATATATTTAAAGTACTGAAAAGGAAAAATCTACAACCAAGATTACTGTACCTGGCAAGGATCTCATTCAAAATTGATAGAGAAATGAAAACCTTTTCAGACAAGCAAAAGCCAAGAGAATTCAGTACCACCAAACCAGCTTTACAACAAATGTTAAAGGGACTTATATAGCCAAGAAAGAAAACATTAAAAAAAAAAATCTACAAAATCAACCCCAAACAATTAAGAAAAAGACAATGCTCCTACTGCTGCTAAGTCATGTCAGTCATGCCCGACTCTGTGTGACCCCATAGATGGCAGCCCACCAGGCTCCTCCATCCCTGGGATTCTCCAGGCAAGAATACTAGAGTGGGTTGCCATTTCCTTCTCCAATGCATGAAAGTGAAAATTGAAAGTGAAGTTGCTTGGCTGTGCCCGACTCTCCACTGCCTTCTCCAAGAAAATGACAATAGGAACATACGTATCAATAATTACTTTAAATGTAAATGGATTAAATGCTCCGACCAAAAGACACAGACTGGCTGAATGAATACAGAAACAAGACCCATATATATGCTGTCTACAAGAAACCCACTTCAGACCTCAAGACACATATAGACTGAAACTGAGAGGATCAAAAACTATATTCCATGCAAATGGGAAGCAAAAGAAAGGTGGAGTAACAATCCTCATATTAGACAAAATAGACCTTAAAATGAAATTTACAACAGATAAGGAAGGACACTACATAATGATCAAGGGATCAATCCAAGAGGAAGACACAACAATTGCAAATATCTATGCACCCAACATAGGAGCACTTCAATACATAAGACAAAAATTAACAGATATAAAAGGAGAAATTGACAGTAACACAATAATAGTATGAGACTTGAACACCCCACTCACACCAATGGACAGATCATCGAAACATAAAATAAGGAAACACAAGTCTTAAATGATACATTAGATGAGATGGATCTCGTTGATATCTTCATGACACTCCATCCAAATCCAGAAGAATACACCTTCTTCTCAAGTGGACATGGAACATTCTCCAGGATAGACCACATCTTGGGTCACAATTCAAACACGAGTAATTTAAGAAAATAGAAATCATATCAAGCATCTTCTCCGACCAAAATGCTATGAGACTAGACATCAGTTACAAGGAAAAAAGTGTAAGAAACACAAATACATGGAGATTAAACAACACGTTTCTAAATAAACAACAGGTTATTGAAGAAATCAAAAGGGAAATAAAAAAATTTCTAGAAACAAATAACAATGAAAACAGGAAAACTCAAAACCTACAGGATGCAGCAAAAGCAGTTCTAAAAGGGAAGTTTATCATAATACAATCCTACCCCAAGAAACAAGAAAAACATTAAATAGACAACTTAACTTTATACCAGGAGAAGGAAATGGCAACCACTCTAGTATTCTTGCCTAGAGAATTCCGTGGACAGAGGAGCCTGGTGGGCTGCTGTCCATGGGGTTGCACAGAGTCAGACACAACTGAAGCGACTTAGCAGCAGCAGCAACTTTACATCTAAAAGAAGAACAATAAAACCCCAAAATTAGTAGAAGGGAAGAAATCATAAAGATCTGAGGAGAAAGAAATGAAAGAAACAGTAGTAAAGGTTAATAAAACCAAGAGCTGGTTCTTTGAGAAGATACACAAAATTGACAAACCTTTAGCCAGACTCATCAAGGGGGAAAAAAAGAAAAGAATCAAATCAACAAAATTAGAAATGAAAAAGGAGAGACTACAAGAGACAATACAGAAATACAAAGGATTATAAAAGACTATTATGAACAACTATATGCCAATAAAATAAATAACCTGGAAGAAATGGACAGATTCTTAGAAAAGTTCAATCTTCCAAGACTGAACCAGGAAGAAATAGAAATTAGGAACAACCCAATTACAAGCACTGAGATTGAAGCTGTGCTCAAAAACCTCCCAAAAAACAAAAGCCCAGGACCAGATGGCTTCACAGGAGAATTCTATCAAACATTCAGAGAAGAGCTAATGCCTATCCTCTCAAAACTTTTTCAAAAAATTGCAGAGGAAGGAACACTTTCATTCTTCAAGGCCACCATCACCCTGATACCAAAACCAGACAAAGACAATACAAAGAAAGAAAACTACAGGCCAATATCACTGATGAACATAGATGCAAAAATCCTCAACAAAACTAGAGCTAACAGAATTCAGCAACACATCAAAAAGCTCGTACACCATGATCAAGTTGGGTTTATTCCAGGTATGCAAGGATTCTTCAATATATGCAAATCAATCAATGTGATACACCATATTATTAGTGATCTAAGAAGAAATAAAAGGAATCCAGATAAGAAAAGAAGTAAAACTCTCACTGTTTGCAGTTGACATGATACTGTACATAGAAAACCTTAAAGATAGTATCAGAAAATTACTAGAGCTATTCAGTGAATTTAGCAAACTTGCAGGATACAAAATCAATACACAGAAATCATTTGCATTTCTCTAGACTAACAATGAAAACTCAGAAAGAGAAATTAAGGGATCAATCCCATCCAACACTGCAACAAAAAGAATTAATTATCTAGGAATAAACCTACCTAAGGAGACAAAAAAAACCTGTACACAGAAAATCATAAGACACTAATGAAAGAAATCAAAGATGACATAACAGATGGAGAGATATTCCATGTTCCTGGATATGAAGAACCAATATTGTGATTATGACATATTATCAAATGACATATTATGACATTTTCACAATCAATATTGTGAAAATGACATATTATCAAATGCAATCTACAGATTTAATGTGATCCCTATCAAATTACCAATGGCATTTTTCACAGAACTAGAACAAAATATTTCACAATTCATATGGAAATACAAAAGACCTGAATATCCAAAGCAGTCTTGAGATACAAGAATAGAACTGGAGGAATCAACCTTCCTGACTTCAGATTATACTACAAAGCTACAGTTATCAAGACAGTATGGTACTGGCCCCAAAACAGAAATATAGACCAATGGAACAAGATAGAGAACCCAGAAATAAACCCATGCACCTATGGGTACCTTACTTTTGACAAAGGAATCAAGAATATACACTGGGGCAAAGACAGCCTCTTCCATAAACGCTGTTGGGAAAATTGGACAGCTACATGTAAAAGAATGAAATTAGAACACTTCCTAACACCACACACAAAGATAAACTCAAAATGGATTAAAAGCCTAAATGTAAGACCAGAAACTATAAAACTCTTAGAGGAAAACATAGGCAGAACAGTCAATGAGATAAATCAAAGCAAGATCCTCTATGACCCACTTCCTAGAGTAATGGAAATAAAAACAAAAGTAAACAGGTCAGACCTGATTAAACTTAAAAGCTTTTACAGAGCAAAGGAAACTATAAGCAAACTGAAAAGACAACCATCAGAATGGGAGAAAATAATAGCAAATGAAACAACTGACAAAGGATTAATTTCAGAAATATACAAGCAGCTCTAACAATTCAATACCAGAAAAACAAGCAACCCAATCAAAAAGTGGGAAAAGACCTAAACAGACATTTCTCCAAAGAAGATATACAGATGGCTAACAAACACATGAAAAGATGCTCAACATCATTCATCATTAGGGAAATGCAAATCAAAACTACCTAACACTGGTCAAAATGGCCCTCATCAAGAAGTCTACAAACAGTAAATGCTGGAGAGGGTGTGGGGAAAAGGGAACGTTCTTGCACTGTTGGTGGGAATGTAGACTGATGCAGCCACTATGGAAGACGGTATAGAGATTCCTTAAAAAACTAGGAATAAAACCACCATATGACCTAGCAATCCCACTCTTAGGCATATACCCCAAGGAAATCAAAATTGAAAGAGAAACATGTATCCCATTGTTCACTGCAGCACTATTTACAGTAACTAGGACATGGAAGCAACCTAGATGTACATCGACAGATGAATGGATAAAGAATTTGTGGTACATATACACAATGGAATATTACTCAGCCACAAAAAGGAATGCATTTGAGTCAGTTCTAATGAGGTAGATGAACCTAGAACCTATTATACAGAGTGAAGTGAGTCAGAAAGAAAAAGATAAATACCATATTCTAATGCATATAATCGGAATCTAGAAAAGTGGTACTGAAGAGTTTACTTACAGGGCAGCAATGGAGAAACAGATATAGAGAATAGACTTATGGACATGGGGAGAGGGGAGGAAAGGGTGAGATGTATGGAAAGAGTAACATGGAAACTTACATTACCATATGTAAAATACCATATGTAAAATAGATAGCCAATGGGAATTTGCTGTATGGCTCAGGAAACTCAAACAGGCACTCTGTATCAACCTTGAGGGGTGGGATGGAGAGGGAGATGGGAGGGAGGTTCAGAAGGAAGGGGATATATGTATACCTATGGCTGATTCATACTGAGGTTTGACAGAAAACAGCAAAATTCTGAAAAGCAATTATTCTTCAATAAAAAAACAATAAATTTTTAAAAAGAACACAAGGAACTAATGTTGGGGAGTATATGAAGAAAAGAGAAACCTCCTACACTGTTGGGGGAATGTAAATTATTGCAGACACTATGGAAAACTGGAGAAGGAAAAGGCAACCCACTCCTGTATTCTTGCCTGGAAAATCCCATGGACAGAAGAGCCTGGCAGGCTACAGTCCATGGGGTTGCAAAGAGTCAGATATTACTTACTGACTAAACAACTATGGAAAACAGGACAGAGGTTTCTCAAAAAGCTAAAACTAGACCTACCATATAACCCAGCTATTCCACTCCTGGATGTATATCAAAAAACCCCAAAAGCACCATTTCAATAGATACATGCACCCCAATGTTCATGGCAGCACTATTTATAACTGCCTAGATATGGAAGCAATCTAAGTGTCCATCAGCAAATGAATAGATAAAGAAGATGTGGTATGTATACACACACACACACACACACACACACACACAGTGGAATACCACTCAACCATTTAAAAAAAAAAAATTAAAGGGGAGGGAGGTGGGAGGGGGGTTCAGGATGGGGAGCATGTGTACACCCGTGGTGGATTCATGTTGATGTATGGCACAACCAATACAATATTGTAAAGTAATTAGCCTCCAATTAAAATAAATAAATTTAAATTTTTTTAAAAATTTTTTATTAATTAAATTTTGCCATTTGCAGCAGCATGGGTTGTCTTGGAAGGCATTATGCTAAGTGAAATAAGTCACACAGAAAAAGACAAATACTGTATATATTATTTATATGTGGAATATAAAAAATAAAAGTAGTAAATACAAAATAGAAGCAGACTCATAGATATGGAGAACAAACTAGTGGTTACCAGAGGGGAGCAAAAGGACGGGACATACAGGAGTTGGGAATTGGGAGGTACAAACTACTGAGTGTAACATAGGCTCAAGGATGTAATGAACAACAAAGGGAACAAAGCCAATATTTTGAAATAACTGCAAATGAAAAGTAACCTTCAAAAACTGTATTAATTTTTTTTAATTTTAAAAATAAAGATGTTTTAATTAAGACAAAAAAGAAAGTAAATAAATATAAATTTTGACATGGAATCAAATATCTGTTTTTGTTTTACAATGCTATATTTTCAAATTAATTGCAAAAATGCACCTGAAGGATCTTACCATCTATTTAGAAAGGACAGAGTTCACTGTCAGAACTCCAGAATTTCTCTGCCCAGCATATTTTATCAGTTCATCCATGTAGTAGCTGACTAGCAATAGGGAAAATGAAGAGGGAGGAGCACAAACTGGCTCTTGTGTTTCTTGCTTGGATGTCCAAATGCTACTTATTCTGGGAAGATAAGAGGGAGGAAACAAAGACTGGGAACAAGGCAGACAATGGGTTAAGTTTAGAAGACTCTACACTGAGGATGTTTTACCAAGCAGCTGATTTCACTGACTTGACACTAGCACTGAAATAGCTAACCACGTTAAATGAATTACTCATTGAAAGAAGCTGGAGAAAGAGAAAAACATCCATATCAGGGCACATCCCGGAGTTAATCAGACGTTTAGGAAGAGCTTTATGCGTTGTAAACTTTGTAATAAGAAAGTTTATAAACAAGTACAATTATGACCAAACATGGAGGTCAAATATTAATTTTTTTAAAAGAAACTATAAACTTTCCAAATGTCAACAAAAATTAGAATTTAATACTATAGCACTTAGGATGTCATGATTAAAAACGTTACTTCTGAAAGTTTATAATAACATTAAAATGTTTATGATAGTGGTTGTTTTTCTTTTAAAGTACATATTATTTAAGCAATGTAAAATTAGGCATAGCAAAACCTGGGAAACAGATGCATCAAAAAGATAACAGTAACTATTTTGATGACAAGAATCTTGAAATTCTTTCTTCTACTTTTCCACATCTTTCAAATTCACTAAATAATACTTTCTAAAAGGGAAAATAGTCACCAAAAAAAGGGATTATCTTCCCTCTTACTAAGGTAAACATGGCTACATTTCCTAATTAACACAGAACCTGAGTACACTGTTAAGCCCTCAATAATCCAAGAACATATCAATATCTGCAATTGAAGACATTACCTGAGATGTTCAGGATATCCCAGTGGCTCGACGGTAAGGACTCTGCCTGCAGTGCGGGAGACTACGGAGACTCCAGTTCCATCACTGGGTGGGGAAGATGCCCTGGGGGATGAAATGGCTACCTGCTCCAGTACTTGCCTGGAAAATACCATAGACAGAGGAGCCTGGAAGGCTATAATCCTTGGGGTCGCCAGGAGTCGAACATGATAGAAGCGACTGAGCACATCACCTGAAATCTTCTCCTGAGAGCCTCATGTCTTGCCGTCCTGGATCTTGCAGAGCATGAGGAATGGTTCAGCCTCTGCCTCTCTGTCCACTGACACTAACGCCTTAATTGGCATTTCTCTGGGGTTCCCACAAACTATTCCCCCTAATCAGTCCCAAGGGGAATTAAAGCACTTTGGGCACCTCTGAAAACCACCACCTGAGGACTGTGAGCATCCTTCTTATACTCTGGTCCTGCAGAGAATCAGAGATGATTCCTTAATGCAGTGTATGGACTGGAGGTGGGGGAGAGGGGGAGAGGGGGGACCCGCGGAGAAGCTTCCCAGGAGGCGCTAGTGCAAACAATTTGCCTGCCAATGCAGGAGAGCAGGTTTGATACCTGGGTTGGGAAAATCCCCTGGAGGACGGCATGGCCACCACTCCTATTCTTGCCATGAGAATCCCATAGACAGAGGAGCCTGGCTAGCTACAGTTCATGGGGTCAGACACGACTGAAGCAACTTAGCGGCACACTGGGTGTCTCGCCATCCTTCTGAGCTGTGCAGGCACTGGCACGGCCCTGGACTCTGAGCACTGGCAAGGCTCCCATGGTGACTGCCTCAGGGCCCCCAGCCCATTCCTTAACATCGGCCCCTAAGACTGTTCAAAGCTCTTCACTTGTCCATTCGGTTCTCAAGGTCAACCCGATTAGTTCATATTAGCATCTCAGCACCTCACGGATGAGATCTGAGACTCAGGTCACCTGAGCAAGCCCAGGCAGCCAGTGCAAGGTGTAGACTTAACAGTTGTCAACGTGGTTACCTTATCTGGGACTAAGACTGCGCTAATGGAGCTCCCCCAGAGTCCCCTGCGGGAGGGGGCGTGTCTCTGGCAGGCGCAGCCCCGCCCCTAGGGCTTCGGAGGCAGCAGCCTGGTGTGGGGGTTTCAGGAATGAGAAGCTTCAAGGCCCGCAGACTGGGATGAAAATGGCTGATGACTCTTCAAACAGGACAAGGGGAGGTGTCCAGAAACCTTGGTCAGAACCTGTCTTTGAGTGAAATCTCAACTTCTGTCTTCCAGAAGCGATGGAAATAGGACTCAGAATCCTGAGGTAAGACGTCTCCCGAAACAGCCAGGTGCAGTCGCCATTAGGAAGCGATACCCCACAGCCTCTCAGGCCTTGCCCTTGACATGACCCCGCCTCTGAACATGTCCACGCCCCTGGGCGTGACACCATCCGCAGAGCACACTGGGCTGAGCCTCCGTGGAGAAATTCCTTCATTTTCCATTTTCTCCAAAAGTTTCTGAGCTCTACTACATATGTGCAGCAGTGATGAGGTAAACTTTATCTCTGTCCTCTGAGAAGGTGATTATGCCAAACGTGTTCTACACCATGTGAAAAGTGTTGTGAATTGGAAAACAAGGACAGATCCCAGTGTAGGAGACTCAAAGACAGCATCTGAGTGAAACCTTTCAGTATAATACGGAGGAAAGAGGAGAGAAAGTATGAGGATTCATGTTTGGTCTTGTTGTTTTGAAGGTTTTACGATGAAAAGACCCCACTTTGTGAGTTTTCATTCCCATGTGGTGGTCCAGCACATATGCAGTAAGAATGTGGAGAAGTTGCAGGAACCTGAAAGTAGGCAAGAGAATTGATTAAGAAAACAATCCTGAGCTCCACGAAGACAGGAGCTTTGTGTCCACTGGTCTGTCCTAAGTGCCAAATACATAGTAAACGTGGAAAGAATGAATGGATTGTTTTCAGACAGTGTTGGAGCTGACCATTAGTTGGAGAACATGAATAACAATTTATGGTGGTACCCACGTACTTAATTGTATAATTTTACCCAAGAGGAATCAGACGTTTATTAGAAGGCAGGGCTTCCCGGGTGACTCAGTGGTAAAGAATCCGCCTGCCAATGCAGGAGACTCATGCATGGGTTCAATCCTTGGATTGGGAAGAGCCCCTGGAGGAGGAAATGGCAACCCACCCCAGGATTCCTGCCAGGATAATCTAAAGGTACATGTCAGCCTATAATCCCTGGGATACCCGAAGAGTCAGACATGACAGAGCCACTGAGCACACTGGCCTGCGTGCACTAGAAAAGGTAGAGTTAGGTTTTGCCAGGCAAGGACATATGAAAGGAAAATGGGGAAGGTGCTTTAGAGCTATTTTTTGAAGACTTCTCTGGTGGCTCTGTGGTAAAGAATCCGCCTGCCAATGCAGGAGATGCAGCTTCGATCCCTGGGTCAGTAAGGTCCCCTGGAGAAGGAAATGGCAACCCACTCCAGTATTCTTGCCTGGAGAATCCCATGGACAGAGGAGCCTGGTAGTCCTTGGGGTTGCAAAAGAGTCAGACACAACTTATTGACTAAACAACTTTAGAGCTGTTTAAGTGTGTGGTTAAGTGATAGACCTGGAAGTTTTCCTTGGAGGAAAAGATAAAGATAGAAGGTTGTCAGATGAACTACAAGTAGCTTGTAGTTCCTGAGCAGGTTGAGGAATTGACATACCAAGGGCATAAGCTGAAAAGTGAAGGGTGAAATGTCAGACTGTATTTTTTCAGAGCAAAAAAATAACTCTGATGATGAGCTCTAGAATATGGCCGTAACTGAACTGGAATGGAGGTAAAGAGCCGTAGGTTGAAAAGGGATAGACAGTGAGAGGTCAGATTATTGCATGGTCTATTCACATGAATATTAGACCTCTGATTGATTCCTCCCACTTTGAGTTCCTGTCCAGAGACTCTTTCCTCTCCTGAAATCTACACAGGATTTGCATTTCCTGCAAGTCTAACCTTCAGCCAGTGTCATGACTCTGGACAGGAAGGTAAAGTGGGGCAGTGAGACAGAGGGCTATGATAGACATCTGATTTTTTTTTTTTAATTTGTTTTGAAAACTCAGCCTTCACTCACCTTCTGTAAACAGTTCCTCTCTTGTCCTCTGGGAAACTAACCCCATTTACAGTCTCAGCCCATGTGCAAGTGAAGTAGTTGTTTCCCAACTCTATATTAAATACACTGATAAGAGCAGAAATTAAACCTTGAAATCTGTAGGATTTGCTTCCTCTGTAAGCATGGCTGTCTCTACAGAAGTTGAAGTTAGCTTTTTTAGCCCTATGATCTGAAAGCTAGAACAGAGGGGAGACATTGGGGGAGGCAGGATGAAATAGATTGCGTCTAATTTTTTTCTCTCTCAAGTCTGCAAACTGGCAGTAGTGAGTCAGGTAGTTCTCAGGCCTCCTTTCACCTGATTATTCGAGGTGACCCGATACCACCTTTACCTCCAGGCCTACTTTCCCACCTCCTTTGGGTGCTCCAACCTCTTTGTTTTTCTTACCAGCCACTGCTCTACTTAGCCATTAAATAGCTTTGACCTTGATGATATGAATGTGAATGAAGGCAAGGATACACTTGATAACTCTGGCCAATTTTGCTTCAGTTAACTGAGTTGGGCATCCAAGAAGAAAACCTTGTTTTAGGAAGACTTCTAAGAAGGTCCCGATGATCCCCACCTCCTGATAGTCACACCCTGGTGTAATTACTCAGCCCCTTGAATGTAGGTTGTAATTTGCTTTTAATAGAATAAGGAAAAAGGTAATGGAACATCAATTCCACTATTAGTTTCCAAAATATTGTAACTTCTTTCTTCCTAGCAGACTATCTTCTGACCCTGATGAAGCATTGGAGAGGCCCACATGGCAAGGAATTGAGGATAGACTCCAGCCAGCTCCAGCCAACATTCAAGGAATTGAAGATCTCAGTCCAGCAGGCTTTGAGGATCTTCATCCTGCCAGCAGTTATGTAAGTGATCACCGAAGTGGGTCTTTCTACAGTCATACCTTTGGATGATACCCCAGCCCCAGCTGATAGCTTAATTGCAGCCATGTGAGAGACCTTAAAGCAGAGAACCTAGATATGTCTTGTCTGAATTCCTGACCACAAAAACTGTGAGATAGTAAATAAGTGGTTTTTTTTTAAAGCCTATAAATTTGAGGATGTCTGTTATACAGCAGGGGGCTTCCCTGGTGGCTCAGCTGATAAAGAATCTGCCTGCAGTGCAGGAGACCTGTGTTTGATCCCTGGGTTGGGAAGATCCGCTGGAGAGGGGAATCGCTATCCATTTCAGTATTCTGGCCTGGAGAATTCCATGGACTCTATAGTATTCCATGGACTATACAGTTCCTACGGTCACAAAGAGTTGGACACGACTGAGTGACTTTCACTTTCATGTTATACAGCAGTAGATAACTAATACACCCCTAAATTACTGTGATCTTGCTGAAAGATATAGCATGACTAGAAACTCAGACACTGAATAGGAGTACATCCCTCTGATGTCATCCCTAGGAATACTGTCTTGGTGCTCAGAGATTACCCCATATACTCTTATGCTTAAATGGTATCATCATACTCTAAAAGCCCTGAGTAGTCTCCAGGAGCTGCTGGAGGCATAGGTAGGGTTGTGTTGGGTGAAGTGGATGGGTGGTCAGTATGGGATCATAAGTAGTGATGATGATGTCATTCTTTCCCTTCTCATTTTTGTCTTCCTTTCCCACTCACTCCACCATTACATTTCCTTTACTCTCTCCTTTTCCCCAAAATTCTGAGAGGCTGCCCAATGACCATTCCTGCAAACAGTGGCCAGGTGATCTCTTGGTCTTGCTGTAATACCACCCTGAAGAGATTTCCTTGGGGAGCAGCTCTTCCTGTTCGTTGAGGTGCTTTCACAAGCAGAGAGACCTCATCATCAAGCTCAAAATATGCTTTCCAGATTAAACATCCCATGTGCAGCAGATTCTTCAGCTGGAAGAATCTGCTGAATTCTGACCCTGGCCAGACCAGTGTCCACAATTGTAAAGCCTATCTATTTATACACACCCCATTCAATGGCCACCAACCTGTGAGTTACTCTGGAATCAGGAACATTTTCTAAACAAAAGTAAGACCGTCTTCAAGAAAATATTCATATCCCTCAGCCTTCTCAAAGCTGCAAATCCTGTCTTCCCTACTGCTCCAGTAAGGGTAGAGGAAAGGTAAAGGGTGAACTGCTACTTATTTTCATTAGGGTCAGGTAAGGCGTGGGAGACAGAGAAGGCAATGGCGCCCCGCTCCAGTACTCTTGCCTGGAAAATCCCATGGACTGGGGAGCCTGGAAGGCTGCAGTCCATGGGGTCGCTGAGGGTCAGACATGACTCAGTGACTTCACTTTCACTTTTCACTCTCATGGATTGGAGGAGGAAATGGCAATCCACTGCAGTGTTCTTGCCTGGAGAATCCCAGGGACGGGGGAGCCTGGTGGGCTGCCATCTATGGGGTCACACAGAGTCGGACACAACTGAAGTGACTTAGCAGCAGCAGCAGCAGCAGCAAGGAGTGGGACATGTGGCCCATCACCACAAAATTCATGAAGGATGAAAGGCTTCTTCATTGCAGGACATTTATTCCTCAACAAGACATCTAAGAGGGAGATTTCTGTCTACCACTAATCTCAAGGCCTAAGCATTCTCCAAAACGTTTTGAGGCAACAAGAGTCAATTCTGGCTATGTTATGCCAGAGTAACTCATCCCACCCTATGGCTGTATATGGTTCAGGATAGTTTGAGAGCAGATGAAAAGATAGTTTAAGCCAAGTTGTAGACTTAAAGATATCTTCTCACTTTGCAAAAGCCTAAAAATTTCTAGTGTAAATTTTTGTCCTTTTTAATAAATATAATTAAGTTCTTTAGGTAGAGGATATCTGAGCAGGATCAAATAAAGGACTCCAGGATAAAACTGAGAAGACCACTGTCAGGATCCCTGCAAGGAAGCCTCTTACACACCAAGAGAGGAAATCAGGATGAGCTGAACTACTCCTTCCATTTCCCACATACAAGTACCAGGATAACTAAATCCCACGCCCCGAGTGGAGTACACAAAGAACATTAGTCTTTCTCTATTAGAAGAAACATTTATTGAGGAGGATCAAAATTCTCAATTTACTAAAGGGAGGTTGTTTTCATCTGAGGATGTGTTATCATGAAAACTGCAAGGTTTTCTCAGTGCCTGAATGAGTTCTTTGGAGAAATTTCTTCTCCCTGGAAATGCTGGAGAAGTGATTTCTGTTTGAATAAAAGAGTCAGATCTCTGAACACAGTGTCTTCTTCAGGAGTGAGTGGGGCTGGAGGGATCTGGCATTCTTGATGCACACAGGTGGGGCTTGGATGGCTTGCGAGCTCCCTGGAGGACAGGGAAGAAGGTTGACTCTGACATAATACCTGATCCTCAAAGGCCACATCTTTTGAAGGATGTCTGACCCCATCTCTGTTCTGTCTGATGCTTGTAAGACAACTCTGATCAGCATAAACAGCTTCTTGGTTTGAGGACTTGGGACTTACCCATTCCTCTTGCCGTAAGTCGGGGAGAGCACCGTAGTTGGAGGGATGTCCCTTACCAGGCTTTACCTGGGTCTGCAGTTCCTTCTTGTGCTGACTTAATTGCAAGGCCTCAGATTCAAACCTACATGCCAGCTTCTCTTCTAGGATCTTCCCAATGGCTCTCATAAGCTCGTGAGCTTCAAGGGGCCCATGACTCACAAAGAAAGCTGCACTTTCAGTTGAGTCTTGGTGCTGTGCAAAGGTTGACATGAATTTGGCTTTTTGCTGGGCACTTTCCTGGTCTTTGATTTTTCTCATGAAATCAATCCACTGAAAAAATCGCCTCATCTTGTTTCTGAAGAAACTTTCAGGAGGAAGCTGCTCACTCTGTGACACAGATGAGGAAGCATCCTTTAATTCTCTTTCCTCAACAAGGTGGCTCTTCTTTCTGCCTGTAGACATCCCTGTTCCTGAATCTTCACTTCTGTATTCTCCTGCTTTGGAGCCCAAAGGCTCTCTCTCTGCAGCAGGTGGGAAGTTATTATCCTGGCACTTCAATAGTGCATGCTTAGAGGGATTCCGCCTCTGCTCCATGCTGGTCCCACTGTCCTCCGAGTGGATGTGCGGCACCTGGGAAGCTGCCATGTCCCCAGTGGAGACACTCTGGGCAGGAGTCTGTAAAGACTTGGAAGGCAACCTACTTGAAGTCGGGGACGTGTCTGTGGGACAGTGGTCAGCCTGGCTATGCTCCTTATTCTTGAATTTAAACTTTAACTCAGTAAGGATCTGTTTTTGAAAATCTGATATTTCAGAATCTTGGGGAACAGATAATTTTGGTGGGGGACATTGAGTGGTCAGGGTAGTTTCTACTTTAGTCATTTTGGCCTTTGTCATTTGGGAGCTTCTCAGTTTGCTTTTTGTCAAGATGTTACAGGATTGTGATTCAAGAGCATGAAGCTCCTTGGCCCTGAATATCTCCCTGGACACACTGAACATTGTGGAATGTTCTGAATTCTTCCTCGCTATCTTTTGGCCCTGAACCATTTCTACTCTATCACTGAAGTTCACAGTCTCATCCCTTGGCTCAGGTCTGTACCCAGCTTGCCTTATGGGCATCACTGGGCTGCATCTGTTTTCCAGTAGAATCTCATTCTGACTTACTTTGCCTTTGTTTCCATGTGTGATGGGCTGAAAAGTCTGTCTGCGACACTCAATTGTCTGAATGTCCTCTGCAAGCTTTTGGTAAGTATCAGAGTATGATGGTTGTGGGGCCCTCTGTCCTTCTTGGCCCACAGATGAGATAACAGGGAGAGGATGATCCAGCATGGGGGTTGAATTTGTGGTTCTCACCTTATTTCCCTGAGAAGTTTTAGATCTTTCTTCAAGAGGCTCAGAAAGCTCATCTTTGGAGTCCACCCCAGAAATATGGGTGGTTGAGGAGGGAAAGTCAAATTGAGGAAGAGGCCATGTTTTGGCTTCTCTCAACATATAGAATTTTATGGATTCAAGAACCTTGAGGGGTAAGCCCCATCTCTGAGTCACACGAAACCTTAAAATATGGGCTTCTAGCACCTTTAGGGTATTGTGATCAAGAAAAGAAAGCTCTGGGGTGCTTATCTGGTGGCATACTTTACCTCCAGTTATGTTTTTTGAATGTGGGTCTTCCACATTGGTTCGGGAGCTTGCAGAAGGAAGCAAAGTATTGTCGTCAGCCAGCCATGAACGACACACACCTGTAGGAATCCTACCCACACTAATCTGCCAAGACTTCATGCTCACATGTAATCTAAGAATGTTTTTTATTTGATTCCGATCTATGTCCTTTCTTGAGACATTTAATAATTCATTCCTTGAGTGATTCCTTGACTGAAACACACAGTTAGTTTTTGTCTCCAAGGCAGCCCTCAGACCCTGCACTAGGTAGCATTCTGAGACATCTTGTGGGCTATCTTCTGGGCTCTTCTCAAGGATATAGCCAAGATTCTTCCTCATGTCATCCCTTAGCTGAAACTTTGTTGAGACCTTCTCCTGGAAATTTCCTGGGAGACCCAGTTCAGTCTTCTCTATATTGTTGCTACCCTGGCCCTGAAGCTTGGAATGTTGTAACTGAACATGCCTGCCTCTCTGCTGAGGTACTTCTGCTAATTTGCACTGAGGCCCCATCAGTGCTAGAGACTCTAGATTCCTACAGGCTTGGAGGTACCAGCGTGGATTTAGCCTCCTTGGAACATGGAGCTCCAGTTTCTCCTGGGGTTCACTGGTGATATGAAAATGGCCGGGAAGGATAGAGACTGGTACGTAGGCATGAGATGGCTGGTTGACCAGTGGGACGTTATGAGCTTGAGAACAAGTGACTTGAGATTTTTGGAGCACAGGAACTAAACCCCACAAACTTTCCTGTTGCTTCTGTAACACATGCCACTCCAGATGTTGATTTTCAGTTGCAATATGAAAGTCTGACTCATTCTGGAATCTGTGGAAAGACACTCCACAGTCCCTAATTTGGGATGGAGAAGAGGATGAAAGCATTGGGAGTCGGGCTTGAAGGTGGGCCTGGGCCTGGACCTGAGTGAAAGGTAGAGACTGGGATTGTGGCTTAGTTTGAGGCAAGCATTGTGGTGGATATACATGGGGAAGGAGACGGGGACGGGAATGAAGAAGTGGTGGAGATTCTTGATCCCGCATTTTGGCTGCAGGAGCATTACAGATTCCATTGAATAAGACAAAGTGAGACTCTGGAGGGGAACTACTACTAGAAACCAGAAGAGTAGCCACTAGGGACTCACTGTGCAAAGAGGGAAGACCCCAGAAGAGCTGGCTGTATTTCTGCTGCAAGTTTCCCCCCAAAGTCTTGACATATAAGAGCTGCTGACAAATGTGAAGCTTCTCTGGTTTGCTTTCACTGTTCCAGCCAGTTTGGGGGGCTGTAGTGTTCTGCACACCAAGAGACTGCAACAAATGCCCTGAAGATGTCCATTGGTATTCTGACCACTTCTGTTTTGAAAATGGTCCCTCTTCCTTTTCTTTCTTCTCTAAACTCCGGCAAGCCATTCTGTTTTTTATTTGTCTCTCCAAGAGTCCATGGATGTGAAAGCCAGAGAAAGAATGGCTATTGGCCTCCTTGTGCTTTGTAACAGAGTCTCCCCAGAGATAAGTGCCTTGTGGATGGAGGGAAACACGCTCTCGCTGAAAATCAGAGTGTGGTAATCCTGGGAGGAGCACGTTCATGGCCTGAGCTTGCCACAAAGAGAAGTCTGAAATTGATAGGCTTGAAGGCTCCGTGCCTCTGATTGTTGAAACACAAGTGGACAACTCACTAGGGCTATCTGGAGATGACTTCTCCAGAACAGGCTTCAATAAAGTGGAAATTGATTTAGGTTGAGTCACAGATAAAGTGCCGTCTGGCAGTGGTGAAACAAATGGGGTTGGTGGTGCATGAGGACAAGCAAAAGAATCAGTGGGATTCATTGCCTGGGAGAAATCTGATAAGGGGTTGATTTCTTGGGAAAGGGTGGGGTCAAGAGAGGACATGGTATCCAGAAACAATGTGGCCTCTGCTGGGACAACAGGGTCTGCTGTCTGAGTGTCATGTGGTAGGAGAAGGGGGAAAGCAACGGTTTGGGGTGGGGAATAATCCACTGGGAATTCGGAATCCAAGGAAGAAAAAGCCCCTGAGGCCAGAGAGTGGCCCATTGGTGAGGGGGAAAAAAAGTCAGTTAAGGGGGTCATTGGGCTAGGGGAGAGAACAGAGGAGGGCAGTGAGGATGGCTCTGGCAGAGAGGCTGGTGGTAGGTTTCCTGGAGGGACTGCTGAGAAGGCTGGGGACAGAGTAAATGATGACTCAGTCACAGGAGCTGTGGAAGCCAAAGGAGACACAGAGGAAGTAGCATCTTCCAGGGCCTCCAAGAAGAGCAGCCGATTGACCTCAGCAGTTGCGTTATTACACACCTCACAGAAGGGGTCTGGACATAAGAGCTGACGAAAGCAGGTGGTATCATCATGCTGGCCCAGGGGGCTGCAGGAGATAGGATGTACAAAACTACAGCCAGGACCAGGAAAAAACATGAGGCCCTGGTACCTCTGGCAAAAGTATGGCTGCCCAATGTATACTATCTTTTCACATTCTTCAACTTCCTTAATCTCACAATGTATCTTTTAATCCCTCTCCCCATGGCTTTCACATTCTGAATCTGAGGATTTTCCCTCCCATGTCAATCCCAGGCTTCACTGAGGCCCTAGAAATTCAAGGACTCCACTAAAAAAGTGGGATACAGGAAAGAAGGAAATGTTTAGTCACCTTTGCAGAAGATAAAGCTCCGTCCTTGCCTCCTCTGCTTCGCTCTGGCAAGTTCTCCAACCTGGGAAACCAGGAGAGTGATGAAGGTAGGAACAAAGAGAACTTATAGGAGGCTAAGTAGAATGTCCTTTAGTGGTACCCTTGGTGGATTGGAGAGTCTCAAGAACTAGAATGTAAGTTTACATGGTCAGTGATAATAATAGCAAGGCTCAAGTACATATGTTGCCTTATCATTCACAAAGGGCTTTCATATGTATTCTCCCACGTGATATTCAGAACTGCCCTTTGAGGAATAAGGGTCAATGGTTATTTACTTTAAAGAGGAATCTGATCATCCAGGAAGTCAGAGGACTGATACAAAGTCAGGACACAGAAGTTCTGACTCTTGACATCTCACATGGCCACCTGTGGGGAAACACCCACTGCCCAGGTCCATCATGGCTTCAAGCCCAGCCATGAGAAAAACAGGGAATCTGAGAAGTGTCTCAGGCTCGGACTGCCTCCCCATGAGCCTCGCCCCAGGTACCTCTGGTTTCTGAGAGAAACAGTGTCTAGCCACTGACATCGTCAGAGGTCACGGACCTGGGATCTCATGGAAGAGGCAGGAAGGGTCAGCCTTGGAGAGATCCGGTGAAACAGGCAGAACCTTACCTTTCAGTGTGCCCCCTTTCCTTCTCCTCCTGGTTCTGCCCTGACGCTGAGAACAAAAAGAAAAGAATGAAGTGCTGGGGCTCATTCTCTCAGTCCTCTAGAAACTCAGATATTCATTATCCAGGAATAATATGACTCTAATTAATAGACTTTTATATTCTTTTTATCAATTTTAAAGGTTTAAAATGTTTTTAATTTTTTCTTCTTAAAAAAAATAAGTGACTTTGAATGTATAGCAATAGAAACTTTACAAATTGAAATGCAAAGAGAGAAAAATTTAATATTTAAACCCAGAATATCCAAGAATTCTGAGACAGTTTCAAAATGTGTAGTGTATCAATACATGCAATGGAAATATTAAAACACGAAGAAAGAACAGAGCAGAAGAAACATCTGAAGAACTAACAGCCCAAGATTTTCCAAAATTAATGATAGACTAACCATAGACTGTGGATGCTCAGAGAACACCGAGCAGCATAAATACTAAGAAAGTCTAAACCTGAATATATTTTATTAACACTGCTAGGTATGTGAAAGATAAAATTTTGAAAGAAAACAGAAGAAAATAATGCTGTACCTCTAGAGGAACAAGGATGAGAATTATGGGCTTCTCATCATAAACCAGAGCTTCCCTGATAGCTCAGTTGGTAAAGAATCCACCTGCAGTACAGGAGACCCCAGTTTGATTCCTAGGTCGGAAAGATCTGCTGGAGAAAGAATTGGCTACCCACTCCAGTGTTCTTGGGCTTTCCTTGTGGCTCTGTTGATAAAGAATCACCTGCAATGCAGGAGACCTGGGTTTGATCCCTGGGTTGGGAAGATCCCCTGGAAAAGGGAAAGGCTACCCACTCCAGTATCTCGCCTGGAGAATTCCATGGACTATAGAGTCCATGGGTCACACAGAGTTGGATATTGGATGCAAAGAGTTGACTGAGTGACTTTCACTTTCATTTTTGATCATAAACCATGCAAGCAAAAAGAAAATTGAACTATTTAAAGTGTTGAAACAAAAAAATCACTCCAGAACTTTTTATCTACTGAAATTATCCTTCAAAAGTAAAGGAGAAATAAAAACTGTCTCAAGACAAAAACTGAGATAGTCAGCAACAGCAGAACTTCCCTGGAAGTTCTATAGGAAGAAGGAAAACAGCATGTCAAGTCTTCATCAAGGAAGAGAGAAAAAGTAATCAATGATGGTAAAAGAAAAAAAACACTTATTTTTCTTATTCTCAATTGACTTAATGATACTACTGATACTGTATTGAGTGATCAAGTGTATGGATAGGTGAAATAAATGACATCAGTGTTACAAGGGATAGGAGGGAGGAATTGGGAACTCTTTTATAACAGAACCTATAGTACTTATGAAGTGTTATAGTGTTTATATGAAAGTAGATTTGAGTTGTCAGTGTATTAATTGTTAGTACATTAATTGTTAATGTATTGAATATATTGCAAACTTTATGGCAACTACTAAAATATTTTTATAGAATACTTAATATGCTAAGAGAAGAGAGAGATGGAATCCTATAAAGTACTTGTTTGAAACCAGAAAAGGCAGAAAAAGAGGGGAAGAAGAAAAGAATACTTATAATAAATACTAAACAGTTACAGACATGATGGATATTAATCCAACTATATAGAAAATTGCTAAATGTCAGTCGTCTAAATACATCCAATTAAAAGCTAGATTGTCAGTGGATAGCATGAGATCCACTGATGTGTTGCCTACCAAACACCCACTTGAAAAATAAAGATACTGTACCATGCTAAGACTGATGAAAGAAGCAGGAGGAGCTATATTAATTTCAGACAAAGCAGACGTCAGAACAAGGAGAGTTATAATGGATAAAGAGGGACAGTACATAACAACAAAAGGGTCAGTTCTCTTAGAAGACACAACAGTCCTTAACGTGTGTACAGTCTAACAACAGACTGTCAAAATATGTGAAGCAAAAACTGGCCCAACTATAAGGACAATTAGATGAAGCTACTGTTGTTTTTGGAGATTTCAACTCCCCTCTATCAGAAATGGACAGATTCAGCAGGCAGAAAATCAGTAAGGGTAGAGTTGACCTAACCAGCACCATCAGTCAAATGGATCTAATTGACATTTATAGAATACTTCATCCAACAACAGAATACACATTCTTCTCAAGCACACATGGAACATTGACCAAAATAGACCACATTCTGGACCATGAAATGCATCTTAACAAATGTAAACTAGAAATCATACAAAATGTGTTTTTAGATGACAATAGAATTAAACTAGAAATCGTTTACAGAAAGATAGTTAGAAAGGCCAAAATGCCAAAATGTTTGCAGAGTAAACAGCATGCTACTAACAAATGGGTCAAGGAAGAAATCTCAGGAGGAAAAAGAAAAATTTTTAACTAAATGAAAATTAAAATACAACTTGTCAAAGTTTGTGAGATACAAAAGAAACAGTACCTGAAGGGAAACTGATAACACTGAATGCATCCGTTTGAAAAGAAAGATTTAGTATCTTTGAGGAACTCTGGCTTACTGACCTGATCGATGTCTCCCTGCTTCCAAAATATTGAGAAACTTGAGTTCCCCTTTAGGTAGCACAGTGACAGAAGAAGGAGCCCCACCCAACACACAAAGGCAAGGATGGGAAAACTTAGGAAGTTGAGCTGGAACTCAGCCATGGTGCAGTAAGGTTCCTCAGACAAAGAAGATGATCCAAATCATCAGAAGTGCATTGCTGCCTCAGGCATCAGGGCATTTAAAGTGCACATTCTAGGCTAGAGTTCTAGGCCCACATCACAAGAGGTTTAGCATAAACACCCAAGGTTCTTGAGGGCGGGGGAGGGGACAACACAAGAAAGATGAAACCAGAGTCTTTCCCCCACCACCCAACCCAGCAGATCCATCCATCCCTCCAGGGCCCTTTAGATACTTCTGATCTACCTTCCCAACCACCCATTCACATACCATATATTTACTTTAGTGAAAATTCCTATTTATTCCGCCTGTTACCTAGATATTACCTGCAACCTTCTTATTGCCTAGTGGTCACCCTTTGGGCCCCACATAATATATAAAACTCTGCTGTGCCAAGGGATATATACCTCCAAGGTCTACTCTGCCTTCAACTCCAGCTTCCCCTCATATATAATGTTTCTTTACCTGCATGGAGCCAGAGGCACAAATATATGTCACCCACTCCCCCCATATCTCCTCAAAAGAATTCACCAAAAAGCACAAGTGTGCAGAGTGGCCTATAATAATAAATAGGAAACATGACAAAAAGAGAAACAAGGGCATGGCACACTCATAGCACCCTATAGCAAACAACGTAGAAATCTTGGGTAATTCTTTTTTCCCAACACCCCTCTTAAGCTATTCAGCCCCTTAAGGTTCTCAAACCTAGCCCCCTCCACACATAGAGTGTCTCTTCCTGCTGCTCCCTCTTTCATCTGACAAATCCCTTCTTCTCCTCACAACATTTAAAATTTTTTATTTATCTTACAGAACACAACCTGCAGGACGAAATACACTCTGATTTAAGGAGTGGGCTTCTCTTTAGCATAACTTCTGATGAACACAGTTATATTTAGTGATACTTTGACTTTTTTGACTCACATCAATAGTTACTTCTTCCATGAAAACTTTTATGATTTTTTTCTCATCTACTTTCTTTTCACTAAAATTTCTATTGGCATCCCCATACCTTTGTAGACAATAACATCACTTTTGTTGATGGTGTACATGTATTTATTTCATCTCCCTATGCTGGTTATTAGTCATTTACTAGTTGTACCCCCTTATAGCTTCCTTAGATTATAAACTGCTGAAATTAAGCCCTGTGTCATTTCCATACTTGGCTTGCCTGCATTCCCTCATTGAGTCTGATGACTCAGTCTTGACCCCAGGTACCTAATTCTTTCCCTCCCCTCTGAGGAGGGTTTACCAGCAATGACAGCTCCTTCCTTTACCTGTCTTCTCCTGCATCCACAGTGCCACTATTGTTTCTACCCAAAAGGAAGATACAGTTCAAGTCCACTCCATTGCCCATACCCACCTCCCTTGACCACAGGAAGTGTATTTGTTTAAAAAAATCCCTCCACATATCTTTGTATCTCTGGTGTTATTATGGGGTGTTTTTTCTTTTTTTTTTTTTCCCCCAGTGGAAGGCTGGTCCTGACTGTTCCCGAGGTCCCTAGGAGTCCCAACTGTAAAAACATTCTCTCAAGTCTGAGCAAGATAAGCTCCACCAAAAGAAAGAGGTTATAAAGATGACACATCAAGTATATTCCTCAAAAAATGGCCTTGTCATAAAAAAGGAAGACTAAAAAACACTAATCCAGATTAAAGGAGACTAATGATACAAGACAACTAAGTGCAACCTGTGATTTTACACTGAATCCTTTAATGAAGGTTTTGAAAAAAAAATTACAAAGGACATTACTCAATAAATTGAAAAAAATTGAATATGAATAGATCAGTTAAGTATAAAGCCATTGTTAAATTATTGTTACATTTACTGAAGAGGATAAATAATTGTACTATATGTAAGAGAATCTTTTTTTCTTAAATACGCAATTAAATATTCAATGAGAAGGTGCATAACACATAAAGTATATTCTAAAATATTCAGAAACATATGCATATTTTTCATATATGTATATATGTGTGTACTCATATATAAACAGAAAGGAGAGGAAGGGAGGGAAAAAGAAGCAGAGTCAAAGAGACAGAAAAGGGAGGGATCTCAGATGGGTCCAAATGTTAGTAGGTAAGTCTGGATAAAGGGTACATGGCTTTATCATCCATGCAACTTTTCCACAAGTTTAATTATTTTCATATAAATACACTTAAAAAACAGATTATTATTTGCTGTCCTGGATTTTACCTAACTGTTGAGATTTCTAGCTTTGATTCCTACAGCTACCACCACCACCATCTTCAGACCCCAGAAGTAAACAATGCCAGCATAAAAGTTATCTCAGGCTGTGTCCCCAGCAAGACATCTGGGATCCTCTGCACATTTCAACAGGAATTTACAAAATGTTGAAGGAGAGTACCACCCCTCACAAAAATTTTAATTATACCCAATGCAGAACCAAAAAAAAAAAAATAAGGTCAACATGTTTACAGCAAGGAGCCGCTGATTTTTCTTATCTGGTGCCACCGGGTCATTCATCTTCCAGGGTTTTGTGGTGTGAATTGGTTTGCCAGCACTTTGCCTCTTCTGCTTGTCAGTTACCATTCCTCCACCAGATTTCCATCTTTCAAAAATGTGTTGGCATCTATTGCCATATCCTCTCTCCTTCTTGTCATCCTCAAGCACTTCTTTGGAATCTTTTGTTTCTACAGTTTATTGAAACACAGTTCACATGCCATACAATTAGGGCTTCCCAGGTAGCTCAGCTGGTAATGAATCCGCCTCCAATGCAGGAGACCCCAATTCGATTCCTGAGTCAGGAAGTTCTCCTGGATAAGGGATAGACTACCCACTTGAGTGTGCTTGGGCTTCCCTAGTGGCTCAGATGGTATAGAACCTGCCCACAATGTGGGAGGCCTGGACGTGATCCCTGGGTCGGGAAGATTTCCTGGAGGAGGGCATGGCAACCCACTCTAGTATTCTTGCCTGGAGAATCCCCATGGACAGAGGAGCTTGGCAGGGCTACAGTCCATGGAGTCACAAAGAGTTGGACATGACTGAGCGACTAAGCACACACTAGAGCACACCATACAATTCACTCATCTAAAGTGTGTAATTCCATGATTTTTATTATACTCAGATATGTGCTTTATTACTACAGTCAATTTTTAAAATATTTTCCTGACTTTAAAAAGAACCTCATATCCTTTAGCCTCATAACCCCCTTCCCCCATCTTGCAGCTGTAAGCAACCACTAATCTACATTCTGTTCTGTCTTGGTTTCCCTAATCTGGATGTTTCATATGAATGGAGTCATATGTAGTCATTTTGTGACTGGCTTCTTTCATTAGCATGTTTTCACAGTTCAGCCATGTTGAATTATATATCAGTTTATGGTTTTTTATGCCAAAATAATATTAACTGCATAGATAGAAGGTGTTTAATTTACCTATTCATCAGTTGATGGACATGTGGGTTATTTCTACCATTAACTCTTATGAATACAATGGCTATAGACATTTGTTTACAGGGGTTTTATGGACATATATTTTCATTTCTCTTGAGTGTATATTATACCTAGAAGTGGAATTGCTGGGTCATATGGTAACTCTGGGCTTCCCTGATGGCTCGGCTGGTAAAGAATCCACCTGCAATGTAGAAGACCTGGGTTTGATCCCTGGGTTAGGAAGATCTGCTGGAGTAGGGAAAGGCTACCCACTCCAGTATTCTGGCCTGGAGAATTCCATGGATTGTATAGTCCATGGGGTCACAAAGAGTCTGACACAACTGAGCAATTTTCACTTCCACTTCTTTCATGGTAACTCTATGTTTAATATTCTGAGGCACTGCCAGACTGTTTTCCAAAACATTTGCACCAGTTTTCATTCCCAGAAGCAGTGTATCAGGGTTCAAGTTTTTTTGAAATCTCACCAACACTTGTTTGAATCTGTCTTTTTGATTCTAGCCATTCCTGTGTGTGTGAAATATTATCTCATTAGATGGTGACTGCAGCCATGAAATTAAAAGATGCTTACTCTTTGGAAGAAAAGTTATGACCAATCTAGATAGCATATTGAAAAGCAGAGGCATTACTTTGCCAACAAAGGTCCATCTAGTCAAGGCTATGGTTTTTCCAGTGGTCATGTATGGATGTGAGAGTTGGACTGTGAAGGAAGCTGAGTGCCGAAGATTTGATGCTTTTCAACTGTGGTGTTGGAGAAGACTCTTGAGAGTCGTTTGGACTGCAAGGAGATCCAACCAGTCCATCCTAAAGGAGATCAATTTCTGCGTGTTCTTTGGAAGAACTGATGCTAAAGCTGAAACTCCAGTATTTTGGCCACCTCATGCGAAGAGGAAAAGTGACTCATTGGAAAAGACACTGATGCTGAGAGTGATTGGGGGCAGGAGGAGAAGGGGATGACAGAGGATGAGATGGCTGGATGGCATCACTGACTCGATGGACATGAATCTGAGTGAACTCCGGGAGTTGGTGATGGACAGGGAGGCCTGGCGTACTGCGATTCATGAGGTTGCAGAGTCGGACACGACTGAGTGACTGAACTGAACTGAGGATACTCACCAGCTTTTTGAGTCCCAGTCTGTATTGGAGTTTCCCTCCCTCTCTAGACCTCCTTGTAATATGGGTGGGTGGGTGTGCAGCCTTGGCCAAAAAAGGGTCCATGGTGAATCCCAAATATCTATAACCCCAGGGCATAGTTCTAGGACTCACCTCTGGTTCATGAGCTGCAGGTATTCTGGGGGAGGTCTACCATGGCTCCACCAAGGCTAATAATATCAAAGGTGGCACTTTCATCCTGCTTGGTGAACTGTACGCACTAAGGGCAGTATCTTGTATACTGCCATCAAACACAGATGGAAGGAAAGCACCACGATCACCTTCACCACCTTCCCCAAAGAGGGGGATGCCATCTTGATGACATCCTTGGAGATGCCATCATGCCTTTCTGGTATAAAGCATCAGTGTGCTGTGCTCTTCTCTCAGCCTCAAGGATGTGGTGCTTGGATCAGACTGAGGAGTAGGGGAGCAGGACAGGGTCACAATATGGGAATAATAAGGCATTAACCTTTGTTCCACCAGCAAGTACATTCTTTCAGATGTCTCACTTTAAGACATCTTTTCCTTAACTCTCAGCTGTATTTTGGAGAAGGCAATGGCACCCCACTCCAGTACTCTTGCCTGAAAAATCCCATGGATGGGAGAGCCTGGTGGGCTGCCGTCTATGGGGTCCCACAGAGTCGGACACGACTGAGCGCTTTCACTTTCATTTTTCACTTTCATGCATTGGAGAAGGAAATGGCAACCCACTCCAGTATTGTTGCCTGGAGAATCCCAGAGACAGGAGAGCCTGGTAGGCTGCCATCTTTGGGGTCGCACAGGGTCAGACACAACTAAAGCGACTTAGCATCAGCAGCAGCAGCTGTATTTTACCCTGGAAGATAGGGGACTGCCTAGTCAACATTCCTACCACTGACAGCTGGAGTGGTGATTTTGCTCTGTAAAAAAATTCATCAACTGAGCATCCTGAAAAAAATACCCAAGGAAGGGAACCGCTTCCCCAAAGTGTCTTTTTCGTAGGGAAACCTCAATGTCAAGTTTAAAGTATGCTTTTCTGACCAACACATTACATTAACATGACCCACGTGAAACAGATACTTAAGCAGCTTTTATGCTGTTCTGGACCCTTCGGCAACCAGCCCAGCATCCCGTACAGTAACATCCACACCCAAACACTGCCATTCAAGGGATTCAGACCCATGTAGGAGCCTCTGGTCACTGAGTTCTCAATAACGATTAAGATTTATTTCTTCTTCACGATTATTTTCAGAAACTAAACCTGTCCTTAAGCCTCTTCAGATATAGAAGACCTGTCTTTCCTACTTCTCTAAAGGATGTAAAACATTCAGTGAGGGAGTTGTGTGGTCTGCTATACATTTTCTTTAAGGCTAAGCCAAGAGGCAGCAGACAAAGCCCATCTCCTCAAACGTCATCAAGGAGGAAATGGTCTTTTGCAGAGGGTGGGGGTGGGGGGCACATGGTATCTATTTCTCAACGAGAAATCCAGAGGATTGGTCACCTTTGAGCCAAAGCCAAAGGAAGCAGTAAGTAAGAGCAAAACTATATTCTTCCCTTAGATATAATCCCTGAGTTACCCAAACCCATGCCCTCAACACAGTACACAGAAAATCTTGCTATTAGAGAAACATTTATTGGGGAGGATCAACATTCTCCACAAGGAAGGAATTATTTTTAGATGGGAAGTTTTCCTCCTTGGAAATTCTGAAGTGTTTTCTGTCTAAACAGTAGAGACAGATCTCTGGATACATTGCCTTCAGCAGTGGTGGGTGCAGCTGGACAGGCCTGGCCAGCTTGACACCTGTGGGTGGGGCTTGGGTGGGGCACAGGCTCCCTGTGGGACACTGGTGGAGGATGTTTCTGATACAGTTGCTGGTCCTTAAATGCCACAGCTTTCTGGGGCTGTCTTTTCTTGTTTCTGATCTGCCTTGTACTTGGATGATAGCTCTGACCAGCGAAGATAGCTTCTTGGTGGCGGGACTTGGGATTTGTCACTTTAGAGGAAGCGTTGAAGTTGAAAGGATGTCCCGGGACAGGCTCTGTGTGGACCAGTACTACAGCCTTTTTTTGAGATTGCCCAAAGTGCACCGGGGAAAGAGGGTCCTCTTGAGAGCTGGTGAGATCTAATGCATGCTGATACCCCAGTTTCTCCTCTAGGAACTTCCTGATGTCTGTCACGATTTTCTGAGCCTCTGTTGATCCAGTAGCAGCGGATCTACTTTTAACTAGGCGTCTGCTCTGCCCGCTGGATATGGGGCTGCCCTTTTCCTGGGGATCTTCTCGCCTTTTGCGTTTTTCCCCAGGATACAGCCACTGCAAAAAGTGCTTCATTCTTTTTCTGATATGGCCTTCAGGAATAGACTGTCCTTTCTTTGAAAGGGTCTGGGAAGACTTGCTCACAAGCATCTCCTCTCGTACCGTCTCCTGAGGAGGGAAACTCTTCCTCCTAAGCTGGGATGTCCCCAGCCCTGCATCCCCTCCACCTAGCTCTTTTGCTCTACACTCTGAGGAGCTCACTCTCTTCACAGTTGGTGGGAAATTCTTATCCTGGCACCTCTGGAAGCCATGCTTAGGGACCCAGGGTTCCTCCTGCTGCTCCATCCTGATTCCTCTGTCCTCCACGTGGACATGCAGCACCTGGGACTCTCCTGTGTCCCCACCTGAGATGCCCTGGCCAGGAATCGGTGAGGCCTTGTAAGTCAAGTTATCTGAAGCAAGGGACATGTCCATGGGTTGGCCTTCAGCCTCGCTATGCTTCCTCTTCTCCAATCTAAACTTTAACTCATCAAGCAGTTGTTCTTTAAGGGATACGCGTTTAGGATCTTGGGGAACTGGTAGTTTGGGTGGAGGGCTTTCAGTGGTCACAGTAGTTTCTGCTTTATTCTCATTCACATTTGTTATTTGGGAGCTCCCTGATTTGTTGGTTGTCAACATGTCATTTGTTTTTAATTGAAGACACTCAAGCTCCTCAGCCTTGAATATCTCCCTAGACACTTTGGGCATAGAAACAGGTTCTGACTTCACCTTTTTGCCCTGTTGCATTTTTCCTTTATCACTGGAACTCATACTCTTATACTTTGGCTCAAATCTGGCTCCAGCTTGCTTTGCAAGTGGCTTTCGGGGATATCCATCAGCTAGTTGCACCTGTCTATGACTTCCTCTCCCTGTGATGCAGAGTGAGACAGGCAGACAAATCTGTCTGGGATCCTTAATTTTCTGAACATCCTCTGCAAGTTCATGGTTGACAGCAGAGTGTGATTGTCTCAGGACCCTCTGTCCTTCTTTCCCCACGAGTGAGGTGGCAGGCAGACAGTGACCCAGGACAGGGGCTGAATTGGTTGTTCCCACTTTGTTTCCATGGAAAGATTTAGAGCTTCTAAAAGACTTGGAGTTCCCAAATTTGGAGTCTGGCTCAGAAATCGCATTGGTTGAGGAGGCAAAGCTCGCATGGGACAAGGACTGGGATGAGGCATCCTTCAGTTTAAAAATTTGTATGGATTCAAGGACCTTGGAAGGAAGGCCCCACAACATCCTCATACGAAACCTTTTAATATGTGCTTCCAGCATCTGCTGTGCACTGGGATCCACAAAAGTCAGGTCCTGGAAGGTATTCAAGGAATAGCACTCACCCACTGGTGATGGCAAACTTCTCTCTTTCATTTCGGTGTGGGATTTTGCAGAAAGCACCAATGTTTGCTTGATGGCATGCCATGAACTATGCACAGTCCCAGGGAGTCGACCCTCATTTATTTCCTCAAACTTCTTACTCAAATGTACTTTTAGGACATTTTCAAGTTGTAGACTCTCTGCTGACCCCCTTAAATTTTTCTCTGAGAGACTCACGATCTGACTGTTTATGTTTTTCTCAGAGTCATACCCCAGATCCTTATTTGAAGAGCTGTTTGGGTCTTTCAACAGGTGATCTTCCTGACCATTCTCTTGGCTATGTTCCTGATCTTTCCCCACATCTTTCTCTAGCTGGAGCATTTCCGAGCTTCTCTCACGGAAGCTTCCAGGTTGAATCAATTCAACACTTACATGTTTGCTACTCTGACCCTTAAACACAGAGATCAGTGAGACTCCATCACTGCTCTCTGACTTAGATGCCTCTAGAAAACCATCTGGAGGCAACATGAGTGACACAGACTCTTTGATTCTCCGGGGCAGGCCCCACCGGTGTTGAATGAGCCTCTTTCGAAGGTGATGCTCGAGTTTCTTCCGAAGTTCATCGCTGAGAGCAAACTCCCCAGGAAGGATGGAGACTGAAACGTGGGCCTGAGGGTGCTGGTGGTGAGAAGTGTTAGGCGCTAATGGACAAAAGGCTTCCTGAGATCTTTGGATCACAGAGGGTAAGCCCCACAAACTTTCCTGTTGTTTCTGCAACACGTTCCATTCCAGCTGTTGAATTTCAGATGAGGAGAGAGATTCTGATTCATTCTGAGGTCTATGGAAATACACTCCACAGATCCTAACCTGGGGTAGAGGACCAGGTGGTGTGACCAGGAGTGGGGATTTTGGGTCAGCTTGGGACTGGACCTGAGTGAGAGGTAGGGGCTGAGATTGAGGCAGGGTTTGAGGCAAGGGTTCAGGCTGAATCTCAGGCAAGAACTGAGGCTGGGGATGGGGAAGTCCTGGGGATTCTTGGCCTGTAGAGGCATTTGAGTTTCTATTGAAAATAAAGTTTGAGGAACTGTCACTGGAGACATGAACGGCAGAGGGCAAGGACTCACTGTGTAGAGATGGGAGACCCCAGAAGAGCTGGGTAGGTTTTTGCTGTAATTGGTCCTCCACGGTCTTAGGATATGGGGGTTGTTGATGCACAGGTTTATCAGCAACTGACTCTAACATGATCCCTGAGGGATTTAGTTGAGAGTCTGGCCTCAATTGTTCTGGAAAAGAATCTTTTTTCTTTTCCTTTTCTTTCCACATCAGGAAATCGCTCCTCTTTTGTACTTGTCTCTCCAGGAGTGCCAGGACATCAGGGCTGAGACATGAGAGATTACCAGGCTCTATGAGGTTGGCTGCAGGGTCTCCCCCAAAAGAGGCCTCTGAAGAGTGAAGGGCGAGAAACTCTTGATTGAAATCACATTGTGCCAGTGTGGAAGGGATTAAGTCTTTGGCATGAGCTTGCCACCAGGAGAAGTCTGAAATTGACAGGCTTGAATGATCAATACCTGTAAGTGTTGGAACATAAGGGGACAACACGCCAGGGCTTTCTGTAGGCAAATTCTCAGGAACAGGAGTCAGTAAGATGGCAACTGATTTAGCCTGAGTGACAGTTAAAGTGCAGTCTGGCTGTGGTAAAACAGACAGGCTTGGTGGTGCGAAAGAATCAGCGGGCTTCATTGCTTGGGACAAATCTGATAAGCGGTTGATATTATGGGAAAGGGTGGGGTCAAGGGAAAAGATAGTATTCAGAGACAAAGTGGCCTCTGGTGGGAGAACAGGACATGCTGTCTGCATGTCATGTGGTAGGAGAGGGGGAAAGGCAAGGGGTTGGGGTGAGGAATAATCTACTGAGAATTCGGAATCCAAGGAAGTAAAAGGCTCTAATGCCAGAGTGTGACCCAATGGTGAGGGTGACAAAAAGTCAGCTAAGGGGTTCATGGAGCTAGGTGAAAGAATGGAGAGGGGCAATGGGGAAGGCTCAGGCAGAGAGGCTGGTAGTAGATCTCCTGGAGAGACTGCTGAGAAGGCAGGGGACAGAGTCAATGATGAATCGGCCACAGGAGCTGTGGAAGCCAAAGGGGACATAGAGGAAGCAGAATCTTCCAGGGTCTCCGGGAACAGCAGCCAATTGACTTCAGCAGTTGCATTATTACACACCTCACAGAAGGGATCTGGACACAAGAGCTGACGAAAGTGGATGGTATCATCGTGCCGGCCCAGGGGGCTGCAGGAGACAGGAAGTACAAAGATGCAACCAGGACCAGAATAAGGAAAGGGGGACCTGCTGGCCTGGCAGGGGTGGACTGGAGGCTGCTGACCCTTTACATTGCTCCACATCCATGACTTCACAACATGCTCAATAACCTTCACCTTAAGGCCTTCATCACATACTCATTCCTATGCTACCCCCTCCGGTGACTCCAGTAGGTTGCACGGAATCCCAGGAATTGCAGAGAACATGCTAAGGAGGGATCAGGAAAGAAGGGGAAAGACTAGTCACCTTTTCAGAATAGAAATCAGCTTCGTTTTTTCCTCTGTTTCTATCTGGTGAAATCTGCAACCTGAGAAACCAGGAGAGTGGGTTACACGTAAGGAAGGCAGGAGCATAGGTATAATATGAGTCTCCTTATGGGAAACCCTTGGGATATTAGACTCTGAAAGACCCAGGAATTAGTAGATGAGATCAAATGGTCAATTAGTTTATATGTATGTTGCTTCACTTGTAGTACTTTCACATGCCTTGTTTCTCATGTGATGCTCAAAACCACCATGTGAAACGCAGAGATCAGTGTGGCCTCAGAGAGCAATGTGATTATCCAGGAAGTCAGAGGACTGATACAAAGTCAGGACACAGAAGTTCTGACTCTTGACATCTCACATGGCCACCTGTGGGGAAACACCCACTGCCCAGGTCCATCATGGCTTCAAGCCCAGCCATGAGAAAAACAGGGAATCCGAGAAGTGTCTCAGGCTCGGACTGCCTCTCCATGAGCCTCGCCCCAGATACCTCTGGTTTCTGAGAGAAACGGTATCTAGCCACTGACATCGTCAGAGGTCACGGACCTGGGATCTCATGGAAAAGGCAGGAAGGGTCAGCCTTGGAGAGAGCCGGTGAAACAGGCAGAACCTTACCTTTCAGTGTGCCCCCTTTCGGTCTCCTCCTGGTTCTGCCCTGATGCTGAGAACAAAAAGAAAAGAATGAAGTGCTGGGGCTCATTCTCTCAGTCCTCTAGAAACGCAGATATTCATTATCCAGGAATAATATGACCCTAATCTTTCTGTTCCTTCCTTTTGTCAATTTTAAAGGTTTAAAATGTTTTCAACTTTTTTTTCCTTAAAAAGCCCAAAAGAGACTTTTGTCTCTGAAGTCCACCCTTGATAGTCTCAGTCAGAAGTCACCTGCCCAAGGAGGGCATAGCATCTGAGGCTAACAGTCAACATCTGTGTCCCTCAGATAGGACCTTGGATCCTGACAACTCAGGCTTCAGCCTCTGCTCTGGAGGCTCTCAGAGGCTCAGCCCTGCTTTCCTGACCAGCACGGCACAAAGGAAGGCTTGGTCAAATGATGCCTGACTTGAGAATGTAACTCATGATCAAGCATTGGGGAACTCTGTTCTCCTGCAGAGATCCAAAACTATCTAAATAACCCAACCCAGGGCCACAGAATTACTGTTTGAGATTTTTCTCCTGGAATCCTCCAAACACTCAGCTGGTCTGTGGGCTTCAAATGAAAGCCTTAGTACTCCCTGAACCACTGGCCCTGCCTTGTTTTATCCTCTCCTTGAAATTCCTATCTTAGGTGTCTCTCTGACCCAACCAAACTCATCTTAAAATGTGGAATAGAATTGGAAACAGCAATAAAGAATCTCTGTTGGGGGTGCACCCAGGGTTACTTACTTACCTTTTGGATGCTTTTGATTTTACAGAAGGTTGGTAAACATGGAAACCCCACCAGGTACCACAGGAACAGAAGGAACAACCCCAGCCCACACAGGAAAATGAGGTCAGAGTCAATATCCAAGGAGGTGGAGCCAAAGCTCAGATATGGGTCAGTAGGGCTATTCAAAAATGAGAGAACATTCCATTTTCTGAATTCCATTGTCTCAGTCACAAGGCTGACTGAGATTGGTGAGCACTGAGAGTGCAGTCACTTGAGTATAGTCCAAGGCCTCCATCACTGAGAACTCAAGAGTCACAAAGGGTTTCTGAGGGTGGGGGAGGGGACAACATGAAGAGAATGCATCCACAGCCCCTCCCCCATCCACCAGCCTAGCAGACAGCTTCACCCCTCCTGGGCCTTCCAGGTCTCTGTGCCCTACCCTGCCATCATATTTTCCAACTCCATCCTTTCATGGCTTCATATATTCATTCACATTAATGAAATTTTCTGCCTATCCCATCCATTACCCAGATATTACCAAGGATCCTTTCACTGTTTGAGAAACTTGACTTGGGTCTCACCCTTCCACTGCCTTAAAATACTGTCTGGAATTTTTGCTTGTACACCTTTACACTCAGGATCATCATCATCATCATAATGTCTCTCAGTTGTATCCAACTTTTTGTGACAGTCCATGGAATTCTCTAGGCCACAGTATTGGAGTGGGTAGCCTTTCCCTTCTCCAACAGATCTTCCCAACCCAGGGATCAAGTCTAGGTCTTCCACATTGCAGGTGGATTCTTTACGATCTGAGCTACCAGAGAAGCCTCAGGATCATATATGTCCTTAAATCCATCTTTCCTACAGAATGTGTTTGCTAGAGGAACCCAGATATAGAACTTAAAAGTTCTTTTATCTAGTTTTGTGAATGGTGAATGGGAAAATTTGCTTTTTGTTTCAGTCAGCCTTTACCATCTTGAGTCAGTGGGGTGTGACTCAAATAATTTAAATGAATAATTCACCATTCAATATTCACAAAATTAGTCCCTATAAGATAAATGTAAATAAACTTTCACATGACCTTGAGGATAAGTCTGTAGCAGTTATTTTTCTGAAGTTAGTAAAGCTTAAGCTGCATAAAGATTTTTAGGACATGCTAGACCCACACACACATACACACATACCCTTTGACAAACCAACCCGGTGTTTTCAAATCTAAGAATAAAGTGTTTCTTCACTTCAGTCTTTCATCTTTTATTTTAACTCTACTTTTTTTAATTCTACCTAAAATACAGACAGTCCCGCACTCTACATCAATTTCCTAATATGTATACAAACCCGTGTCCTAGTTAGTTTGGGCAACTGTAACAAAATACATTTGACTTTGTGCTTAAACAACACATACTTATTTCTCAAAGTTCTGAAAGCTGGAGAGTTCACAATGAAGGCAACAGCAGATTCTGTGTCTGGTGAGACCCACTTCCTGGTTCATATACAGCTGTCATCTCCCTGCAACCTGACATGAGAGAAACAGGGAGTAAGAGAGCTCTGTGAGGTCTCTTTTATAAGAAGAGCACTAATTCCATTCATGAAGCCTCCACTTTTATGATCAAATCACCTCCCAAAGGCTGCATCTACTAATGCCATCATACTGGGTATAGGGTTTCAACATATGAATTTGGTGGGACACAAACATTCTGTCAGAATGGTGATACAGGGTACACCCAAGTCCCCTAGTGACAGGGTGGGACCTAGGAGTATCAAAACTTAGGACAAAATCAAGTCTTTACAGCCTTACCTAATTGTCTTTGTGGGTCCTGTAAATATAATCTTTTCCTTAGAGTGCCTTTCCCCCACATATACACACAATGGTTGAGTAGTTCTGCTCTATTTAAGCATCTCTATATATGTTGACCATGATGGCTACGCCATTTCTTCTGAGGGATTCCTGCCTGCAGAAATAGATATAATGGTCATGTGAGTTAAATTCACCCATTCCAGTCGATTTTAGTTCGCTGATTCCTAGAATGTCGATGTTCACTCTTGCCATCTCTTGTTTGACCACTTCCAATTTGCCTTGATTCATGGACCTGACATTCCAGGTTCCTATGCAATATTGCTGTTTACAGCATTGGACCTTGCTTCTATCACCAGTCACATCCACAGCTGGGTATTTTTTTTTGCTTTGGCTCCATCCCTTCATTTTTTCTATAATTATTTCTCCATTGATCTCCAGTAGCATATTGGGCAACTACTGACCTGGGGAATTCCTCTTTCAATATACTATCATTTTGCCTTTTCATGCTGTTCATGGGGTTCTCAAAGTAAGAATACTGAAGTGGTTTCCCATTCCCTTCTCCAATGAACAACATTCTGTCAAAAAGATGTCCTTTTAATTACAGGAGACTGGCATGCAAAAGTACGAAGTTAAGAAACACCTGGAGTAACAGGCAAATTTGGCCTTGGAATGCGGAATGAACCAGGGCAAAGACTAATAAGAGTTTTGCCAAGAAAATGCACTGGTCATAGCAAACACCCTCTTCCAACAACACAAGAGAAGACTCTACACATGGACATCACCAGATGGTCAACACCGAAATCAGATTGATTATATTCTTTGCAGCCAAAGATGGAGAAGCTCTATAGTCAACACAAACAAGACCAGGAGCTGACTGTGGCTCAGATCATGAACTCCTTATTGCCAAATTCAGACTCAAATTGAAGAAAGTAGGGAAAACTGCTACACCATTCAGGTGTGACCTAAATCAAATCCCTTATGATTATACAGTGGAAGTGAGAAATAGATTTAAGGGCCTAGATCTGATAGAGTGCCTGATGAACTATGGAATGAGGTTTGTGACATTGTACAGGAGACAGGGATCAAGATCATCCCCATGGAAAAGAAATGCAAAAAAACCAAAATGGCTGTCTGGGGAGGCCTTACAAATAGCTATGAAAAGAAGAGAAGTGAAAAGCAAAGGAGAAAAGGACAGATATAAGCATCTGAATGCAGAGTTCCAAAGAATAGCAAGAAGAGATAAGAAAGCCTTCTTCAGCAATCAATGCAAAGAAATAGAGGAAAAGAACAGAATGGGAAAGACTAGAGATCTCTTCAAGAAAATTAGAGATACCAAGGGAACATTTCATGCAAAGATGGGCTCAATAAAGGACAGAAATTGTATGGACCTAACAGAAGCAGAAGATAGTAAGAAGAGGTTGCAAGAATACACAGAAGAACTGTACAAAAAAGATCTTCACGACCCAGATAATCATGATGGTGTGATCACTCACCTAGAGCCAGACATCCTGGAATGTGAAGTCAAGTGGGCCTTAGAAAGCATCACTATGAACAAAGCTAGTGGAGGCGATGGAATTCCAGTTGAGCTATTTCAAATCCTGAAAGGTGATGCTGTGAAAGTGCTACACTCAATATGCCAGCAAATTTGGAAAACTCAGCAGTGGCCACAGGACTGGAAAAGGTCAGTTTTCATTCCAATCTGGAAGAAAGGCAATGCCAAAGAATGCTCAAACTACCACACAATTGCACTCATCTCACATGCTAGTAATGTCATGCTCAAAATTCTCCAAGCCAGGCTTCAGCAATACATGAACTGTGAACTTCCAGATGCTCAAGCTGGTTTTAGAAAAGGCAGAGGAACCAGAGATCAAATTGCCAACATCTGCTGGATCATCAAAAACGCAAGAGAGTTCCAGAAAAACATCTATTTCTGCTTTATTGCTATGCCAAAGCCTTTGACTATGTGGATCACAATAAACTGTAGAAAATTCTGAAAGAGATGGGAATACCAGACCACCTGACCTGCCTCTTGAGAAACCTGTATGCAGGTCATGAAGCAACAGTTAGAACTGGACATGGAACAACAGACTGGTTCCAAATAGGAAAAGGAGTGTGTCAAGGCTGTATATTGTCACCCTGCTTATTTAACTTCTATGCAGAGTACATCATGAGAAACGCTGGACTGGAAGAAACACAAGCTGGAATGAAGATTGCTGGGAGAAATATCAATAACCTCAGACATGCAGATGACACCACCCTTATGGCAGAAAGTGAAGAGGAACCAAAAAGCCTCCTGATGAAAGTGAAAGAGGAGAGTGAAAAGTTGTCTTAAAGCTCAACATTCAGAAAACGAAGATCATGGCATCTGGTCCCATCACTTCATGGGAAATAGATGTGGAAACACTGGAAACAGTGTCAGACTTTATTTCTTTTTTTGGCTCCAAAATCACTGCAGATGGTGACTGCAGCTATGAAATTAAAAGATGCTTACTCCTTGGAAGGAAAGTTATGACCAACCTAGATAGCACATTCAAAAGCATAGACATTACTTTGCCAACAAAGGTCCGTCTAGTCAAGGCTATGTTTTTTCCAGTAGTCATGTATGGATGTGAGAGTTGGACTGTGAAGAAGGCTGAGTGCCAAATAATTGATGCTTTTGAACTGTGGTGTTGGAGAAGACTCTTGAGAGTCCCTTGGACTGCAAGGAGATCCAACCAGTCCATTCTGAAGGAGATCAGCCCTGGGATTTCTTTGGAAGGACTGATGCTAAAGCTGAAACTCCAGTACTTTGGCCACCAAATGTGAAGTGTTGACTTATTGGAAAAGACTTTGATGCTGGGAGGGATTGGGGGCAGAAGGAGAAGGGGACGACAGAGGATGAGATGGCTGGATGGCATCACCGACTTGATGGACATGAATCTGGTTGAACTCTGGGAGTTGGTGTTGGACAGGGAGGCCTGGCATGCTGCGATTCATGGGATCTCAAAGAGTCGGACACAACTAAGCAACTAAACTGAACTGAACTGAACTGAAACTCTTTAAAGACCATATTATTGAGGCATAGTTCACATACCATATAATTTACCCATTAAAAGTGTACAATTCAATCACTTTTAGTATATTCACAATGTTCTGCATCCATCATTACAATCAATTTGAGAATATTTTTATCATTCAGTTTAGTCGCTAGGTCATGTCCGACTCTTTGCGACCCTATGAATCGCAGCACACCAGGCCTCCCTGTCCATCACCAACTCCCGGAGTTCACTCAGATTCATGTCCATCGAGTCAGTGATGCCATCCAGCTATCTCATCCTCTGTTGTCCCCTTCTCATCCTGCCCCCAATCCCTCCCAGCATGAGTCTTTTCCAATGAGTCAACTCTTCACATGAGGTGGCCAAAGTATTGGAGTTTCAGTTTAGCATCATTCCTTCCAAAGAACACCCAGGACTGATCTCCTTCAGAATGGACTGGTTGGATCTCTGTGCAGTCCAAGCGACTCTCAAGAGTCTTCTCCAACACCACAGTTCCAAAGCATCAATTCTTCAGCGCTCAGCTTTCTTCACAGTCCAACTCTCACATCCATACATGACTACTGGAAAAAACATAGCCTTGACTAGACGGACCTTTGTTGGCAAAGTAATATCTCTGCTTTTGAATATGCTGTCTAGGTTGCTCATAACTATCCTTCCAAGGAGTAAGCATCTTTTAATTTCATGGATACAGTCACCATCTGCAGTGATTTTGGAGCCCCAAAATATAAGGTCTGACACTGTTTCCACTGTTTCCTCTTCTAATTCCCAGGAAGTGATGGGACTGGATGCCATGATCTCGTTTTCTGAATGTTGAGCTTTAAGCCAACTTTTTCACTCTCCTCTTTCACTTTCATCAAGAGGCTCTTTAGTTCCTCTTCACTTTCTGCCATAAGGGTGGTGTCATCTGCATATCTGAGGTTATTGATATTTCTCCCAGCAATCTTGATTCCAGCTTGTGTTTCTTCCAGCCCAGCATTTTTCATGATGCATTCTGCATATAAGTTAAATAAGCAGGGTGACAATATACAGCCTTGACATACTCCTTTTTCTATTTGGAACCAGTCTGTTGTTCCATGTCCAGTTCTAACTGTTGCTTCATGACCTGCATACAGATTTTTCAGGAGGCAGTTCAAGTGGTCTGGTATTCCCATCTCTTTCAGAATTTTCCACAGTTCAGTGTCATCCACACAGTCAAAGGCTTTGGCATAGCAATAAAGCAGAAATAGATGTTTTTCTGGAAGTCTCTTGCTTTTTTGATGATCCAGCGGATGTTGGCAATTTGATCTCTGGTTCCTCTGCCTTTTCTAAATCCTGCTTGAACGTCTGGAAGTTCACGGTTTACATATTGTTGAAGCGTGGCTTGGAAAATTTTGAGCACTACTTTGTTAGCATGTGAAATGAATGCAATTGTGCGGTAGTTTGAGCATTCTTTTGCATTTCCTTTCTTCGGGATTGGAATGAAAACTGACCTTTTCCAGTCCTGTAGTCACTACTGAGTTTTCCAAATTTGCTGACATACTGAGTGCAGCACTTTCACAGTATCATCTTTTATGATTTGAAATGGCTCATCTGGAATTCCATCACCTCCACTAGCTTTGTTCATAGCGATGTTTCCTAAGGCCCACTTGACTTCACATTTCAGGATGTCTGGCTCTAGGTGAGTGATCACACCATCATGATGATCTGATCATGAAGATCTTTTTTGTATAGTTCTTCTGTGTATTTTTGCCACCTCTTCTATATATTTGTCAGTTCCATACACTTATATAAATGGAATTATACAATATGTGGCCTTTCATATATGGCTTCTTTCACTTAACACAATGGTTGTAAGGTTAGTCTATGTTGTAATATGTTTCAATACTTCATTTGTTTGTATGGCAAATAATATTCCATTGTACAGATATAACACATTTTGTTTATACACTGATCATTGGTGAACATTTAGGTTGTTTCCAGTTTTGACTATTATGAATAAAGCTGCTATGAACATGTGTACACATTCTGGTGCAAATGTATGTTTTCATTTCTTATTTATTTTTGCCATAACTTAAACTCACATTTTATCTTAGTTTGTTTTTTTTCTGAGATTTTGGTAATATAACCAGGTCAGATTCCTTATGAAATGAAATCTTTGGGGTCTAGATGCAGTTTTTATCAAATGTCTGGGTGTATCAAGTTGCCCTTATGCCAGCACTCTCAGAATTAGCCCTTGAATCAGCAGGAATGGTGGTGATGCATAATGCTTAACATTTAAAAGTAATGAATACCTTATGTTCTCAAGCTTCTATCCTTAGAAAACCAGAAAAGGGTGTAGGAAGAGAAAATGCAATTCAGCCAAAGGGAACATAAGCTGACCTAAAACATACATAAAAGTGCATGTCTGGTCACACTAAAGCATCAGGCATGTGTTTGAGGATGAGAGTAGCAAAAAAATAAAAAAGGCTGAAAAAGAAGGGTACTCAGTTGTGAAAGACTTTAAATGATGGTTCAGGAAGCTTGAATTCTGTATCAAGGCAGTGGGAAGCTAAGGTTTTCATAACCAGAAGAATGGTTTTCCCAGATCTCTGTTTGAGAAAGATGACTGGCAAGCTGATTGAGAGTTAGAAGGAAATATGCATATCAATCACTCTATCATACGGGACTCTTTCTCTTGCAGATAATAGAAAACCTGAATTCTAGCTTAAGCAAAATTTTAATTTATTGGCTTCTATTTTTCCACAACACAGGAGCAGATTCATCTTCTGACTCACTATCTCTTCTATCTCGCCATCTCTGCTTTCATGGTATTGATCCCTTTTCTTGTAGTCTCAAGGTGGTATCCAGCCAGGGAAAACAGAATTGTCCCAGTTTCTCAATTAAACCCAAACATTCAAGTGATTGGGGCCAGCTCAGGTCACCAGGGGTTTCCCTGGTGGCTCAGATGGTGAAGAATCTTCCTGCAGTGCAGGAGACCCAGGTTCCATCCCTGAGTTGGGAAGATCCCCTGAAGAAGGGAATGACTACCCATTCCAGTATTCTTGCCTGGAGAATCCCATGGACAGAGGAGCCTGGCAGGCTACAGTCCATGGGATTGCAAATAATCAGACACGACTGATAGACTAACACTTTCACACTTTCAGGTCATAAAATCACTCCTGAAATAATTAATGGGAATCAAAGAATACTACTGGCCTAGTCTAGGTCAGTATACTTAAAGTATGGTCCATGGACCAGTGCCTAATTCCACATTTTTCTTACCATCTGCAACAAGATAACTATAGAAACTGAGAATGGCTAGAAACTTATTACAATTTGACAGAGTAATTAAATCTAATAATAAAATTGAGGCATATATTTTATATGTCATTGTTTGAAAGTCATTTTTCCAGTACTTCATTTTCATTGTATTTTACACAAGTACCAATCCTCAATGGATGGGAGTGTGGGAGATAAAACAAAGTGGTCCTTCACCAAAGATAGTTTGTGCTCTCAGGTACTGTGCACTATTGTGAAGCCTATAGCTGACACCATTCTGGAAGCACACAGTGAAACTTTGGGGAGATCCTTCCCTTTCTCCATGAAAGAAGGCAAAAAAAAAAAAAAAATGTCCATTATAATTGTGGGATCTTATTTGGAGAGAGGAAGGACACTCCTGTACTTTCTTTAGTTCTCTTATTTTCTCATATTTTTTTTCTGACCTGTCCTAGCAACATTTACTCTGCATAAGCTTTGGATATGGCCATTTTAATAGGCTAAACATTACATGGGCATTCACCTATCCTGCCCGTTGGGAGTTTTACTACTAGAATCAAAGGATTTGAATGGCTCTCTTTAACCATTAAGAGAAAAACAACTTTGAGCTAGACTAACACAAGGTAATTACTAAGCTGAGCCAAATTCCTCTGCCATCCTCTTGGCACTGAGGTATGGAAACTCTACAAACCTATAAGAGGTCTGAAGGGGAAAAAAAAAGTATTTAAGACAAATTTCAGGGGTCTCAGTTTCTCATTAAAAATGCATTTTAGAAAATTGTTTTAAGTTAACTTGCTAGGGCAGTTGTATGGCAAGGAAACGTGTGTAGCAATTTGGCAAATTGTAGTTCTCATCTCTCCTTTAAATTAAAATGGAAACAATAAAAATAAAATTAAAAATAAAATTAAAAAAGCATAATCTGAATGAGTATTTTTATTTTTTTCCTAATTAAAGCTTTGCAATTAAAGTTTTGCTGGAGAACAACCTGAGTTTTTAATCTCACAACGGGCTAATACATGCCCAGAATTTAAGATGTCTGCCAACACTCAGATCTGGAAGTGACCTTGGAGAACCTTCTAGTCTGGCTTTCTCATTTTAAAAATTGGAAACTGAGGCCAGAGCAGGTTTATTTCTTTTTTCCTTAATCCTTTCTTGTGTGTGTATATGTGTGTTTTCTCTTGGAAGACTTCAAAACTTGGTATCTGCACATAATTTAGACATTATAGGGCTTTTTTCTTTTCAGTAGGAAGACAAGTACTCAACAAACACCAAATTTTATTCAGCACTACCTCAAAAATCTGTAACTTTTGCCTAAGTGAACTTCACAAGCAATTGACATGCTAATGCTTCTTTGTGAAAACCAAATGAAAATATCATGCCTTCTGTAATAAAGTAAGCTGAATATAACTTCAACATTCCTTTATGACCCCAGCTTAGTTTAATAAACAGCAGTAGTATTTCAGAGGAGCAGGTGTAGGTGGTATGGGACAAGGACACAAATATGCATTGACTCCAGCAATGCCTCCCAAGCCTGCTATCAGTTAAAAAATCCATCATTTGTATTTTAAGTGTTTACTTCTTGTTCATATAAACACAATGACTGTTCATCAAATATACATACACAGTGCAAAAGAGAACTGCCTTTAGTAGATCACATGGCTGCCCTAAGTAGTTAATGTAGTTTGGATCACTTTTATCCCCTCAGTGTGGGTGTAGGAAGTGAGGGAGTTAGCAAAGAAATGGAATAGAACTTAGATTTGGTGGGTACTTAATTTGTTACCCAAACTTTCATTCATTTCTTAACTATCTTGTGAGAGAATATTTCTCTCACTTCACAGCTAACAAGATTGAGCTAACAAGAAAGATTAAGTAACTTGTCCAAGGCCATAAAAGCTAAAAAGTAATGAAGTAAAGGATTTGAACCAAGCTTGCTTTGGTCCTAGGTATGCATCTTCAGTCCCCATGATGCTATCTCAGAGAGCACAGTCACTGGGTCTTGATCCCTGACTCTTCATTATCATGCCAGCAACTATATTTTGGTGTATAACAAATCACCCCAAAACTTAGTGGCTCAAAACAATGGACATTTTATCTGCTCTTAATTCTGCAGTCTGGACTGGGCCTAGTTGGGTGATTCTTCTGTTGATCTTACCAATGGCTGCTCATGTGGATTATCCAGCTGGTAGGTCATCGGGGACCTGGACTTGGCTGGGATGCTGGGATGGCCAGGCTTGTCTCTCAGGGCCTCTCCCTCTTATGTGGCTTCTCCAATGGCTCTCCACATAGCTCTAGCCAGCAAACAGAATTTTGTAAAGCAGATCATGGCTCTGAAGAGAACAAAACACAAACTGCTTAAGGCTTAGAACAAGAACTAATGCCACATCACTCTGCCACTTCCAGTTAATTAAAATAAATCACAGGCGCAACTCAGGTTCAAAGAGAAAGAACTATACAAAGGCAAATATTGGGAGATGTGGACCATTGGGGGTCAACAATGTAATAGTGGTCACCACAATCTTCTTAAACTTTGGTCCAATCAACTCTAAAAGTTGCTGTTTCATCTGTACCTTATGCTTTTCTTAAGTTCAGTTTTTCACTATTTTCCTGCTTGTTTCTCCACTTCTCCCTACCATTTCTTAGCTTTTCTACATTGTAACAGGCCTTCCGTAGCCAGCCACAAATAAAGGACACCTCCCCTTCAGATCAGTGAACTGACCAATCGCATCTTGTCAACTCTCTTTCAGGACATCAGTCTTTGCAGCTAAAGTGTTCTATTGACAGAGATTTCTTTGTTTTGGTTGTTGTTTCATTTCACATTGTTTTTCAAAGTGGGTTCAAATCTGGAACTCTAATCTAAAGGAAATAAGACATTACTGCCTCAAAAAGCAACTTAAGTGAGTACATTTAAATGTTTTGTCCTTATAAATACAATCTAAAATCTGTGATACTCCTCTTTAATTTTACCTGCAAGAAGGCCAAGACAACAAATCAACATTTATCGTGTTTTACATGCTTTAAATTCCTTTAGCAGTCATTCACCAGGGCAGAGAAGGAAGAGAGGCCTGCAGGAATCAGATAATTTCCAGCATTACAATTCTAGTTCACAGCAGGTTGCTTCTTACATGTGGCTAAAATGAGATCAGATTAAATTTCCATTGAAGCATTCAACCTGTCTGATCACTGCTTTCTGCTGTCAGGAGAATTTCGAGGGTACCAAGAATTAGCCAGAGTCAGAAGAACTTGCTGTACAGATAACACAATCATGAAGGGGGTAAAGGAAGTAAGAGAAAAAAATTATAAACATACAAGGTGAAAAATCTTGCTGAAGGGGATCATGGGCTTCCATATGAAATACTAAGGAATTAAAAGGAAATTTTAAATAAAAGTTGAAATGTGAATTACACTTCAAGAGTTTCTAAATCCATTCACTGACAATATTTATCATTGTTTCTATTATTCTGCTCCTTGAAGCCAGTCATTGGATCTTTGATTGTTGGATTACATTTCCACCAGATATTTAGGTGCAAAAATGAAAGGGGATTAAATTCAATTTGGCTATTAATTGCTCAAGTAAAGAAGGCAACTGAGATTAAAATGTCTTTGTCATTATTTTAGACTAATTTGTTGACTCTAAATTCTGTTGTCACAAACATCAAAAGTTAATTGAAAGTGGACATAAACTCATACATAAATGAGATATACACAAACTAATTACAATCCTTATAATGATTTACAAAAGTCTAATAAATATTCTATAAAATTTCAGAGAATCTGACTAGATTCTGATGTTCTCAGGAAGAAAAAAAATGTTTATCAAAGAAATGAGAAATAAGATAAGTAAATATTCATACTAGAGCTTGAAGATTGTCATAGGGACTGCGACTAGGATAAATCATAAAAGATATATAATAATGATTTCATCAAGAGAATAGAAAAAAAAAATGTTTATCAAAGAAATTTTTGAGTGAAGAACATGAATGGGACTAGCCGCACTAGAGTTTTAAATATGTCATAAGGCTGAGCTGGAAAGAGGTTTCTGCAGTGATGCCCACCAGCACCAGCACCAGCACCATTGTCCACGTGGTGGGGGGAGTTCCCAAGGATGGCTGCCGCCAGTGTCTGTTTCCTGGTGAGCTGTAGTTGCCACCAACCTCCACCCTCTGCCTCTCCAGGAGACTCTCCAAGATTAGTTAGCATTTTTGGTGAGAAACCTCTTTTAAAAATGTTTTTGCTGTGTTCCATACATTTTGGCATCAACTCATCTCATGGTCTCTGCCTGCAGGACAGGTCCTGGATCTGACCCCATCTCTGCATCACAACTTCCAGTTCTCCCCTAGGACCAGACTTCACCACTCTCAGCCTCAAGTAACTGTCATGGTCTCCCATGAACTCCCTATCTTTGCTCTTTTGTTTATATGCTAGCTTCTGCCCTTTTATATGGAAAATAAACTCTATGGTGAAAAAAAATAAGGCTATGATAATTATAATAAGACTCTACTGAAAAAAGAAAAAACATAAATACATAAAATACACACTAGATAGTCCAGAATTGATTTTTTTTTTCCATACAAAAATTTGCTAGGAAACAAAAGTGATATCACTAGAAAGGAAGAACTAGTCATTAACTTGTTTGGGAATAACTTGGTAAGATTTTTTAAAAGATAAAATTAATTTGACCCATCTTTCTTCGAGTATAACAAAATAAATCTCAGATACATTAAAAAGTTAAATTTTTTAAAACATCCTTTTCCAAGTGCCCACTCAAAGAAGGTTTTTAGATCTCTGAATTTAAAATCAGGGATGACGTCTTAAGTTTAAAATCCATTTAAGAAATCATAAAAGAAAACTGCCCAGATTACATAAAATTTAAAACTTCTATTTGTAAAAATGAGTGTAGCATAACCAATTTCTTTTAAAGAACAAGAGATTGAAAGATGCATTATTTCTACTATGGCAAAAGCAAACATTTTCACATTTATTATTTGTTGATGAACTTCTATCTATCTGTGGCCTTTGTTCATGGACACAGAATCAATCTTCCTAAAACTCCGTTTCCTTATGACATTTCCTTGTTGCAGGAGTATAGCAATTCTTTTGTTTACCATTGTCAGTCATTTCAGTACAACCTTCATATACTCACCATATTCGTAGACCATCTATACACAATATTTAATACTTTTCTTTAAATCAACTCTGTTTTACTTAAATAAATTTACCTTTGTTCTAACCAATAATTTCTATGAAATCAGAAGCTTTCTGTAAAAGAGATTTAAATGTATAATACAAATTTAAAAACACAAATCTGTCTACCACTGAAGATTATCTATGCTAACTGTGCTGATTATTTTTAATATGTCAACTTGGCTGGGGTATGGTATCCCACTGTTTGGGCAAATATCAGTTTACAGTTATGGTGGCTTTTACAGATGTGATTAACATTTAAATCACTATACTTTGAGTAAAGCTGATAACTTTCCGTAATGTATGTGGGCCACGTCCAATCAATTGAAAGACTTGAGAGAAGACTGAGGCCCTCCAAAGAAGGAATTTGGCCTTCAGACTAGCTTCAGATTCAAGACCTCAACATCAGCTCCTGCTGGAATTTCCCGCCTGCTGGCCTGCTCTGCAATTTTTGAACTTGGCAGCTTCCACAAATCGCAAGAGCTAATTCTTCAAAATAAATACTCACTCCTGTGTGTGTGTGTGTGTGTGTGTGTGTGTGTGTGTGTGTGTATCCTATTGATTTTGTTTCTCTGGAGAACATTGACTCTCCTTTGGGAACACTGCTTTTACAAATCACATTCAAACATCTTGGCCTGGATGCCAATGTCCACCTAAATCTGGATACTCTTTCCTGTTCCAACTTCATTTCATGTGACTTTCCAATGCACACACTGCTTTACTCCATCTGGTCACTAATATCTTTGTGCACTGCACTCTGCTGAGAATGCCTGGGTTTGCCAGGCCTCCTCTGTTACTACCTTCAAGACCTGGATCAATTACCACATGAGGAGCTAAGGAAGAAATAAGAGTCTCACATTTCAGTTCAGTTCAGTTCAGTTCAGTCGCTCAGTCGTGTCCAACTCTTTGCAACCCCATGGACTGGAGCACTCCAGGCCTCCCTGTCCATCACCAACTCCCAAAGTTTACTCAACCTCATGTCCCTTGAGTCTATGATGCCATCCAACCATCTCATCCTCTGTTGTCCCGTTCTCCTCCTGCCTTCAATCTTTCCCAGCATTAAGTTGTTTTCAAATGAGTCAGTTCCTCGCACCAGGTGGCCAAAGTTTCAGAGTTTCAGCTTCAGCATCAGTCCTCCCAATGAATATTCAGGACTGATTTCCTTTAGGATGGACTGGTTAAAGAAGAGAGGCGAGTCAGTCTGCAGATGAATGGATAAGAAAGCTGTGGTACATATACACAATGGAGTATTACTCAGCCGTTAAAAAGAATTCATTTGAATCAGTTCTGATGAGATGAATGAAACTGTAGCCGATTATACAGAGTGAAGTAAGCCAGAAAGAAAAACACCAATACAGTATACTAACACATATATATGGAATTTAGAAAGATGGCAATGACGACCCTGTATGCAAGACAGGAAAAAAGACACAGATGTGTATAACGGACTTTTGGACTCAGAGGGAGAGGGAGAGGGTGGGAGGATTTGGGAGAATGGCATTCTAACATGTATACTATCATGTAAGAATCGAATCACCAGTCTATGTCTGACGCAGGATACAGCATGCTTGGGGCTGGTGCATGGGGATGACCCAGAGAGATGTTATGGGGAGGGAGGTAGGAGGGGGGGTTCATATTTGGGAACGCATGTAAGAATTAAAGATTTTAAAATTAAAAAAATAAATAAATAAATTCTTTAAAAAAAAAAGAAAAAAGAAGGTGAAAAGCAAAGGAGAAAAGGAAAGATATAAGCATCTGAATGCAGAGTTCCAAAGAATAGCAAGAAGACATAAGAAAGCCTTCCTCAGTGATCAATGCAAAGAAATAGAGGAAAACAACCGAATGGGAAAGACTAGAGAGCTCTTCAAGAAAATTAGAGATACCAAGGGAACATTTCAGGCAAAGATGGGCTCGATAAAAGACAGAAATGGTCTGGACCTAACAGAAGCAGAAGATATTAAGAGGTGGCAAGAATACACAGAAGAACTGTACAAAAAAGATCTTCATGACTCAGATAATCATGATGGTATGATCACTAAACTCGAGGCAGACATCTTGGAATGTGAAGTCAAGTGGGCCTTAGAAAGCATCACTACGAACAAAGCTAGTGGAGGTGATGGAATTCCAGTTGAGCTGTTTCAAATCCTAAAAGATGATGCTGTGAAAGAGCTGCACTCAATATGTCAGCAAATTTGGAAAACTCAGCAGTGGCCACAGGACTGGAAAAGGTCCGTTTTCATTCCAATCTCGAAGAAACGCAATGCAAAAGAATACTCAAACTGCCGCACAATTACACTCATCTCATATGCTAGTAAAGTAATGTTCAAAATTCTCCAAGCCAGGCTTCAGCAATACATGAACCGTGAACTCCCTGATGTTCAAGCTGGTTTCAGAAAAGGCAGAGGAACCAGAGATCAAATTGCCAACATCCGCTGGATCATGGAAAAAGCAAGAGAGTTCCAGAAAAACATCTATTTTTGCTTTATTGACTATGCCAAAGCCTTTGACTGTGTGGATCACAATAAACTGTGAAAATTTCTGAAAGAGATGGGAATACCCGACCACCTAAACTGCCTCTTGAGTAAATCTGTATGCAGGTCATGAAGCACCAGTTAGAACTGGACATGGAACAACAGACTGGTTCCAAATAGGAAAAGGAGTGTGTCAAGGCTGTATATTGTCACCCTGCTTATTTAACTTATATGCAGAGTACATCATGAGAAACGCTGGACTGGAAAAAGCACAAGCTGGAATCAAGATAACCTCAGACATGCAGATGACACCACCCTTATGGCAGAAAGTGAAGAGGAACTAAAAAGCCTCCTGATGAAAGTGAAAGAGGAGAGTGAAAAAGTTGGCTTAAAGCTCAATATTCAGAAAACGAAGATCATGGCATCTGGCCCCATCACTTCATGGGAAATAGATGGGGAAACAGTGGAAACAGTGTCAGACTTTACTTTTTTGGGCTCCCAAATCACTGCAGATGGTGACTGCAGCCATGAAATTAAAAGACGCTTACTCCTTGGAAGAAAAGTTATGACCAACCTAGAGAGTATATTCAAAAGCAGAGACATTACTTTGCCGACTAAGGTCCGTCTAGTCAAGGCTATGGTTTTTCCTGTGGTCATGTATGGATGTGAGAGTTGGACTGTGAAGAAAGCTGAGCGCCGAAGAATTGATGGGTTTGAACTGTGGTGTTGGAGAAGACTCTTGAGAGTCCCTTGGACTGCAAGGAGATCCAACCAGTCCATTCTGAAGGAGATCAGCCCTGGGATTTCTTTGGAAGGAATGTTGCTAAAGCTGAAGCTCCAATACTTTGGCCACCTCATGCGAAGAGTTGACTCATTGGAAAAGACTCTGATGCTGGGAGAGATTGGGGGCAGGAGGAGAAGGGGACGACAGAGGATGAGATGGCACGATGGCATCACGGACTCGATGGACGTGAGTCTGAGTGAACTCTGGGAGATGGTGATGGACAAGGAGGCCTGGCATGCTGCGATTCATGGGGTCGCAAAGAGTCGGACACGACTGAGTGACTGAACATGAACTGAACTGGTTGGATCCAACCAGATCCAACCAGCCTCACAGTTAGACATATATAAAAACAGCTTTGGAAAGTAAGGTTCCATCCCATATTCCAATTCTGACTAGTTGGTGGTGGCTTCTTGGACCATATTAAGATGAATTCTGAGGCTCTCTGAAAGAGCACAGTGATCTACTAGTGATGTCTTACAGCAGAAGGGTGAGAAGGGGCAGAGTGGTAATAGACTTAGTACATATTTGCTCTCTGCCTTAATGATTAAGGAAAGTAGCCAAAAGTATTTTCCTGAGTCTTTTCCAATGCCTATTCAAACAAGATCAGATCTGTGAACTTGTTTTTAAAAAAATGATTTACATTCTAGTCATTTTCCCAATTTACATATATAGGGAAGTCAACTAAGAGCATTCAAACAAAGGTAAAAGAGAACAGAGAGCAAGCTACATTTACTTCCCTGAAGCCTTTTTTTTTTTTTTTTTTTTTTCACATAATACCAAATGTTGAAACAGAATCTACCTGCTGGGATGAGTGAGTGGGGAATACAAATATCCCCAGCATGCCCTCTTAGCTATTTCATGGCTAAGACACCTAGCACCTGACACTAAGACATCCTTATAAGTACTTGGGGAAATCGCTAGGAATGGAAATTCTCCTGGGGCAGAAAATTTGCATTGATCCTTCCCTGCTTTCCCATCTCTGGAATACTAGAATAAGAAAAGTAGCAACTCTTTACAGGTCACCAAGATCAGAGTTCCAAATTCCAAATAGGAAAAGGAGTACATCAAGGCTGTGTATTGTCACCCTGCTTATTTAACTTATACGCAGAGTACATCATGAGAAACGCTGGGCTGGAAGAAGCACAAGCTGGAATCAAGATTGCCAGGAGAAATATCAATAACCTCAGATATGCAGATGACACCACCCTTGTGGCAGAAAGCAAAGAAGAAAAAATTGGCTTAAAGCTCAACATTCAGAAAACTAAGATCATGGCATCCAGTCCCATCACTTCACAGCAAATAGATGGGGAAACAGTGGAAACAGTGGCAGACTTTCTTTTGGGAGGCTCCAAAATCACTGCAGATGGTGAAATTAAAAGATATTTTCTCCTTGGAAGAAAAGCTATGAACAACCTAGACAGCATATTAAAAAACAGAGACGTTATTTTGCCAACAAAGGTCCATCTAGTCAAGGCTATGGTTTTTCCAGGAGTCATGTATGGATGTGAGAGTTGGACTATAAAGAAAAGCATCGAAGAATTGATGCTTTTGATCTGCAGTGTTGGAGAAGACTCTTGAGAGTTCCTCGGACTGCAAGGAGATCCAACCAGTCCATCCTAAAAGAAATTAGTCCTGAATATTTATTGGAAGGACTGATGCTGAAGCTGAAACTCCAATACTTTGGCCACCTGATGCGAAGAACTGACTCATTTGCAAAGACCCTGATGCTGGGAAAGATTGAGGGTGGGAGCAGAAGGGGACGACAGAGGATGAGATGGTTGGATGGCATCACCAACTCGATGGACATGAGTTTGAGTGAACTCCAGGAGTTGATAATGGACAGGGAGGCCTGGAGTGTTCCAGTCCATGGGACTGCAAAGAGTCAGACATGAATGAGCGACTGAACTGAACTAAACTGAAGATCAGAGTTTGCCCGACTGATGCAGGTTTCCTAAAAATAAACCCCAAATTGTCTTGATAGGAAATCTCCCTATAATGGTTTTTTCCCATATTCTTTAATATTGGGAGTTGAAGGGGAACATGAGTATTTATACAGATGGATTCAGTTACTTTCATTTATCCTGAACTTGAGCACTTCTTTCCAATACAATAGTGTGACAGACACTGAAGAGACAAAGAGAAATCATATATGGTCTGAGTTTTCAAGGAACTTGTAGCTTAAGTGATAGTCAAAGGATCTACAGAAACATATCTTAGACCAGTGTTGGCAAACTTTTTTAAATAAAAGCCCAGAGAATGAGTATGTTCAGCTCTGTGGGCCATATATTCTCTGTTGCAACTACTCAGCTCTGCTCTTGCAGCGCAAAAGCAGCAAAACAGTGCTTAAGCATGGGTGTGGCTATGTTCCCAAAAAAATCTATTTACAAAAAAAAAGGGGGAGGGGGAGCTATTGGTCAGGTTTGTCCTACACTTTGCTGTTCCCTGACTTAGACATTTTTAGACAGATTAGGACCTGAGATGAGCATCTCTCAGAAGAAGAATTTGGAAAAAAAAAAAAAAAAAAAAGGTTTGGTCTTTATTTAGTGTGATTGCTTCAACAATCAGAATCATATTCCTTGGTGATGATTTTTCTTAATTAAAACTACCAGTAAGATCTATGGCATCTCTTATGAATATGTTACAGAATAAAGTAGTTATATTGAAGAACAGAATGACTTTATTCATTTAAAAATATTTTTAATATAAGATTTTCCATAGTTCATAATTCATTCAGTGAAGAACAATTCCTAAATAAGAAAGTGATGTTGTAGAAAACTACTAGGCAGAGTGGAGAGCGCCCTAGAGGGAAATAAGAAGTCTTATAGAATGTGTTCAATGGAAATGTTTCCCTGTCATGCACAGAGTTCTTAATTTTTCAAATCATCATGAAATATTCTGGGAAAACAACCCTCACCCCATAATTTCAACAAAGGCTCTCTTTCTCATTCATGTCCCCTCCAGCAACTAGAAATGTATTGAGCAATGGGGCAAATAAAGAAGTCTGGAAAATTTGATGAAAGATCAGAAAGCACTATTTTACTATCAGGGCCACTGATGTTCTAAAGAAATTCTGGTCTTACGAAAAGAGCTTGTTTCTGAAGAATAGATTTGAGAAGTCCATTGAAACACAAAGGCTTTGGCAGATAGTGCCACTGGCTCAGCTTGTGTGACAGAGCAACTTATCCCCCAAAGTTCATTGCGCTGTCCCTCATGATACTATTAAACTTCAGTGTCCCAGAGGTTATGAGGAAAAGGATTCTCTGTTTTATTGTGAAATCAAATTCCACATAGACTCAGCTACAGTGAGTAGCAAAATCATTGCCATCATTTGCAAAACAATTTCTGGAGGTGACAATGGAAGCAAAACTGAGGGACTAGCCATCTGGTAAACATCACCTCTACATTACCAATGCCTCTGCTTCATCCCCAGTAGACATAGTTCCTTTATATTTGAATCCCCATTGAGGCAGAAGTAGCTGAATGTTGGTATATATCTTACCCTCATTTAGGTATTTACACTTTCAAAGAGGACTCTTAAAGACCCCAGAGTCTTTATGATTCTGTAATAGTAAAATTTCAAGTATCATGAGTGATAAATAACATTATTGGAAATGGGAAGAACCCTATTAGTTTCCCAAACATTAAAGAAACAGTCTTTGTTGGTTAAGATAGTAGTGGATAACCAGCTGTCCATTCACCATAATGAACATGTTTTTCACAGTTTTAACACAAATTGTAATGTTGTGATAAGTTATCCAATGGATTTGGTTAAATAAGTTTCTTTCTAAGTGTGTTTACATAATGCCTCACTTTCAAGAATCTGAACTATAACAAGAAACACACATGCTTTGGTCACCCACTCTATTTATTGTATACTGCTAGATTCTGAGAACTCTGAAGAAATACAAAACATGCTTCCTGTCCTGAAGAAGTCTGCATAATCAAAATAAATAGTAAATCAAGTCATCATTTGACTAGATAAATCCCCACAAAAATGCAATAGCACACCAAAATCACTGGGTTTTTTAAATTGATTTCCCAATGCATTTAAAGACAAAACTTTTAATAGGCCCACGAAAACCCATACGTTCCAGGTAGACAAGCCTTTTCTCTGGCCTTAAGTCACTTTCTCTCTCTGCTCCAGATACACCATCCATCTTTCAGCCTCTCATTCTTACCATTCTCCCTCCTACCCTGGATCCTTTGAATAGGCTTTTTCCTGAGCCTGGAAGACTCTTCATTCTGCTTTCTCCCTAAATAATTCTTCTCACTGTGAGCACTCAGATCAATTGTTACCTCTCAACCTCCATTATTATACGCTTTCATTGCCCCCACATGCTTATCCTCATGTTTCTATTTATTGTAGCAAACTTTTATTCATTATGCAATTATTTTGCTGATATATTTGGCTTCCCTGGTGGCTCAGATGGTAAAGAATCTGCCTGCAATGCAAGAGACCTGGGTTCAATCCCTGGGTTGGGAAGATGCCCTGGAGAAGGGAACATCTACCCACTCTAGTATTCTGGCCCAGAGAATTCCATGGACAGAGGAGCCTTGTGGACTACAGTCCATGGGGTCACAAAAGTCGGACACGACCAAGCAACTTTCATGTCACTTCACCCAAAACTCCATGAAAGCAAGGATCATATCTGTTTTGTGTTTATCACTGAATCACTAATGCTTAGCATACGATTAGTGGTTCAACAGATGGTTGTTGGATTAATGGATGAATGAATGAATGTATGAACTTCTATAAAAAATGTATTTATAAGTTATTGTATAATATTTCATATACAATTATTCAGTTCAGATCAGTTCAGTTCAGTCGCTCAGTCGTGTCTGACTCTGCAACCCCATGAATCGCAGCACGCCAGGCCTCCTTGTCCATCACCAGCTCCTGGAGTTCATTCAGACTCACGTCCATCGAGTCAGTGATGCCATCCAGCCATCTCATCCTCTGTTGTCCCCTTCTCCTCCTGCCCCCAATCTCTCCCAGCATCAGAGTCTTTTCCAATGAGTCAATTCTTCGCATGAGGTGGCCAAAGTACTGGAGTTTCACCTTTAGCATCAGTCCTTCCAGAGAAATGTCAGGGCTGATCTCTGTCAGAATGGACTGGTTGGATCTCCTTGCAGTCCAAGACACTCTCAAGAGTCTTCTCCAACACCACAGTTCAAAACCATCAATTCTTCGGTGCTCAGCCTTCTTCACAGTCCAACTCTCACATCCGTACATGACCACTGGAAAAACCATAGCCTTGACTAGATGGACCTTTGTTGGCAAAGTAATTTCTCTGCTTTTCAATATGCTATCTAGGTTAGTCATAACTTTTCTTCCAAGGAGTAAGTGTCTTTTAATTTCATGGCTGCAGTTACCATCTGCAGTGATTTGGGAGCCTCCCAAAATAAAGTCTGACAGATTCCACTGTTTCCTTATCTATTTCCCATGAAGTGATGGGACCAGATGCCAGGGTCTTCTTTTTCTGAATGTTGAGCTTTAAGCCAACTTTTTCACTCTCCTCTTTCACTTTCATCAAGAGGCTTTTTAGTTCCTCTTCACTTTCTGCCATAAGGGTGGTGTCATCTGCATATCTGAGGTTATTGATATTCTCCTGGCAATCTTGATTCCAGCTTGTGCTTCTTCCAGCCCAGCGTTTCTCATGATGTACTCTGCATAGAAGTTAAATAAGCAGGGTGACAATACACAGCCTTGACGTATTCCTTTTCCTATTTGGAACCAGTCTGTTGTTCCATGTCCAGTTCTAACTGTTGCTTCCTGACCTGCATACAGATTTCTCAGGAGGCAGTTCAGGTGGTCTGGTATTCCCATCTCTTTCAGAATTTTCCACAGTTCAGTGTCATCCACACAGTCAAAGGCTTTGGCATAGTCAATAAAGCAGAAATAGATGTTTTTTCTGGAACTCTCTTGCTTTTTTGATGATCCAGCAGATGTTGGCAATTTGATCTCTGGTTCCTCTGCCTTTTCGAAAACCAGCTTGAACATCAGGAAGTTCACGGTTCACGTATTGTTGAAGCCTGGCTTGGAGAATTTTGAACATTACTTTGCTAGCATGTGAGATGAGTGCAATTGTGCAGTAGTTTGAGCATTCTTTGGCATAGCCTTTCTTTGGGATTGGGATGAAAACGGACCTTTTCCAGTCCTGTGGCCACTACTGAGTTTTCCAAATTTGCTGGCATATTGAGTGCAGCACTTTCACAGCATCATCTTTCAGGATTTGAAACAGCTCCACTGGAATTCCATCACCTCCACTAGCTTTGTTCGTAGTGATGCTTTCTAAGGCCCACTTGACTTCACATTCCAGGATGTCTGGCTCTAGATGAGTGATCATACCATCGTGATTATCTGGGTTGTGAAGATCTTTTTTGTACAGTTCTTCTGTGTATTCTTGCCACCTCTTCTTAATATCTTCTGCTTCTGTTAGGTCCATACTATTTCTGTCCTTTATCGAGCCCATCTTTGCATGAAATGTTCCCTTGGTATCTCTAATTTTCTTGAAGAGCTCTCTAGTCTTTCCCATTTGGTTGTTTTCCTCTATTTCTTTGCATTGATTGCTGAGGAAGGCTTTCTTATGTCTTCTTGCTATTCTTTGGAACTCTGCATTCAGATGCTTTTATCTTTCCTTTTCTCCTTTGCTTTTCACTTATTAGAAGTCTAAAGTTCACTCAGCAAGCATTTATATAAATCCTACTATACCTGGCACTCTGCTAAGTACTCTTATACGAAGATGAAGACATTGTTCCTATCCATGCTGCCTACTGAAAGAGACACTAAACAAATAAGTATAACATAATGAATTATGGGTAAGAGAAATCCAAAGTGTGATGAAAACATAGAGGCAACAATTAACTCTGTCTGTAGAAGCTGCAGAAGACTTCTAAGGAATTTGAGTTCTTGAAGAAGAAATAAAAGTTCAATGGGCAAAATAATGAGAAAAGACATTCTATGGAGAAAATGGAGTGGGGAAAAAAGTCAAAAGGTTTGAAGAGCTTGAGATAGATATGGAAGAACAAATAGTTTGGTAACACTGTGACTAAAGTATATGGAAAGGGAATGACTTAAATGGGATGGAAATAGTAGGCTGACCTGAAGCAAAGAGGACACGCTAAATCTGTAGGTCAAGCCACTCATGTGGGATGGGACTGAAAGGCAGTTAGTGGGAGGTAGAACTAAGAAAGAAAGAAATACCACCATGGGAATGAGGAGGGATATTTGAAAATCAGGCACTCCCTGTCTCTGATCACTTTTTCAAAATCCTACTTCATAGGACAATGTTTGCCACACTTCCCTAATGGCAACATTGCATGGCTGTTAAAATACATATTCCAGGGACATAGCCTAACACCTTTGAATCAGCATCCCCAAAGGATTAACCAGGAATTCTGAATGTTTAACCAACATTCTAGGTAACTCTTATTACAGGGAAAACTTGAGAAAGATTTTCAAAAGGAACTCCTATTCCACCTTCAGTGAGGCTCAGCATCCTTTTCTGTAGAACTGCCTACTGGTCTATCAAGAATGTGTCAGTCCAAGAAAACATTAACTTCAATTAGCAGGTAACATAATGACTCTTGTTTCCAATAAAGCAATAAAATATGACTGTGCTCACATAGAAAAAATACAAGTGTAGTCAACATATCATGGGAAGAATTGTACAAGCTACTGGAAGAAAATTTCAACTAATTATGTTCAAAAGATGAACCAGACTCTCTGCAGAAGGAAGAAAGCCCATGAACTTCTTCCATTAGTGCAGTGGTTGATTTCTTGGGTCTTCAAATCCATTTGTTTCTCCCCAGGTGACTAACTATCAATTAAATCAACTATTGAGTTCCCATGAGCTATGTGGGCAGCTATAGAACAACCGAAATGCTCAATGCTCAGTTGTTGAGCTTGTCACTGACAGAGAATGGAGCCCATTCTGAGTTTATCACACCCCCACCCATAACGGAAAACAAAAGCAAAACCTCTCTCCATGCTATTGAGTTATTGGCATTGAGAACACCAATATTCTCAATGATTATTGAGAATCATTATATTATAATGATTAGTTATATATATTCATTTAAATTTGAATAGAAACCCTTCATTTAGTCCACAGACTTCCTATGACCAGCTGGGTCATTGCTTGACTACCCACAACTGCAGATTCACATGGAAACTTTGGTGTTGTAAGCCTGAACCACTTCTAATGGAAAATTTTGCCTTTCGTGGGGATCCAGCTGGGTAACTGCCTCCAACCTTGGAACTCACTGAAAAGCAATAGAGAGGATTCTCAGGTTGTTTATACAATTTCCTTCATGGCTTTTGCTAAATAGTTTCATATCTCTATGCCTCAGTTTCCTCACCTGCAATTAATCACAAATGCTGGCATTTTAACCTGTATCATATAATACTGTAAAAGTAAAATGTTTCTAAGAGTTTGCTTGCTGCTGCTGCTGCTTCTGCTGCTAAGTCGCTTCAGTCGTGTCCAACTCTGTGTGACCCCATAGACAGCAGCCCACCAGGCCAGGCAAGAACACTGGAGTGGGTTGCCATTTCCTTCTCCAATGCGTGAAAGTGAAAAGTGAAAGTGAAGTTGCTCAGTTCTGTCCAACTCATAGCGACCCCATGGACTGCAGCCTACCAGGCTCCTCCATCCATGCGACTTTCCAGGCAAGAGTACTGGAGTGGGTTGCCATTGCCTTCTCCGAAGAGTTTGCTTGATAGCATATCAAAACTGGGGCTTCCCCGATGGTTCAGTGGTAGAGAATCTGCCTGCCAATGTAGGATATGTGGGTTCAATCCCTGGCCTGGCCAGGATAATCTCCTGGAGAAGGAAATGGCAACCCATTCCAATATTCCTGCCTAGGAAATTCCATGGCCAGAAAAGCCTGGTGGGGCTACAATTCATTGGGTCACAAAGAATTGGATATACAACTTAGTAACTAAACAATAACAAGTCATAAAATGAAACTTTTAATATTTTTCATGGAGGAGGGGGCCCAGGAGAGGTTAAAATGCTTAAGGCAAACCAAAGTCATAACGCAGCCTATGTACAAATATTCATGCTCATTTCTCTGGCTGAAATTTCCACTCTCTTCCATCATCTGTCTCACTCACCCTTCAAGCATCAATTTATGAGTCATTGCCTTGGGGAAATTTTCCTTAAGGAAATTTTCTCCTCCACATTTCATCTGCTCCATCCCCCTCCCCCACACACGTACATACTAACACCTAGCTTGGTTTACGTGCTCTTATGTACACAGCTCCATCACTCCATCTCCACAATGACCCTCTTCTATGGAGTCACTCAAAGACTAAATATCAGGTATCTTGTGATGCAGATACTATTGAGTTCCACCCAGTCCTCGGATATTATGAGTGCATGGCTCACACACCAAGTCTCCCAGAGGAACTGTCCTTGCCTGACAGGAGGTGCTTGTGAGCTCGCATTGGCCTCTGCCTATCCCCACCTCCAAGGGTGGTCCATAACCTACAAGCAACTGGTAGCACCCTGGCCCTATTCTCTTTCTCAACCAGCTTTACAGCATTCCCTATAAAGGACTAAATCATTTGCTAAGAATACCCATATCAATCTCTGCTTCTAGAGAGCATGACCTAAGACACTTTGAATTGCCTTGACTAGCATTAACAAACTGGCAAAAATTGCCTAAAAAATGAACAAATGAGTGGACAAATTAAGGAGTAAAAGTTAGAGATACAAGGAAGTAAGTGTCAAAGACCTACCCAGGCCTTTACAAGGGCTGAACAGATCATAAAAGAAGTTCCGTCCTTGTTAAACTAACACAGGGAGGAAAGACAGAGAAGGAGGCTCCAGAAAAATAACAAGACTCTTCTCCAGACTGGGAAAGAATCTAACAATCAGACCTGAAGAACAATGCCTGCTGTGTGCTCAGTAGGTCACTTTCACATATACCAACAGACTGAGATGATATCAAGTCATCAAAACTGATGGAGGTTTCCTGGGACTTCCCTGGTGGTCCAGTGACTAAGACTCCATGATCCCAATGCAGGGAGCTGAGGTTCAATCCCTTGTTAGGGAAGTAAGGTTCCACATGCTGCAACTAAAGATCCTGCATGCAGCAGCTAAGACCTGGTGCAGTCAGACAAATACTTTAACAATATATGTTTAAAAAAAAACTGATGGAGATTTCCATATATTCTCCCAGACCTGACTGGCTCCAGAGCTGGGGACAAGATGAGTTTGCAAGTGTGGATTATGAGGTTAGTTCCAGTGAATTTTTGCGAACTACAGTCTGTTAATGAAAGGCTATCTTTTTTTTTTTAATTTTATTATACTAATAGAGATAATATGTATTTTGTCAGTGGTAAGATAACCTATTCTAAAATGAATGGAACTTTGTTATTAATTTTTAAAATATATTACTACTAATAAGCACCCATGAAGATACTTTCACAGGTAGAGAAGGTGACAGTCCTAAATGCTGTGGAAAAGCTGCCTTTGAAGACCTGATACCTTGTGATAGTACCCTGGTGATCCTAAAAGTGTGGTCCTCTGGAGCCAATGTCTGTCAAGCTGGAAAAATTAGAGAAGATTTCATGGCATGGAGTTTCTATCATAGATATGGTTCTTTGTAATTTAAGCAGATCCTCTCAACCTTTGCAGCAGTTTGGAGCTGAGCAGATGGCAGGGGAAGGCTTAACTAAGTGGTGAAGTTTCAGCTGCAAAAGGCAATTCCTAGAATGACAATTCAGAAATTCATTTCCCCCAACACTTATCATATTGGCAGAGGGTTCGTGAATCTTTTTAGGAAAACGAGAAGGAAGCAGTGCATTAGAATAAGGCATCCTATGTTTAGTTAGGTTATATGGAAGCAAACACTACTGAATCCAATTCTTCCTTTTTGTTTGCTATTCCCAAGGCAGAGGACCAGACTTGTTTGTAAATTAAATAATACCAAAAAAGCTAAAGCTTATGGTCTGCAGTAAAACAGATCTCCGGCACACAAAGCAACTGATAAATGCACTCTAAATTGCTCCAATCCTAACTGCCTACAGACCCCTGTAGTTTCCAGCTATATCTTATAAAGAAACATGGAGGTTGTGAAAAGAGCATAATCTGGACTCAAACCCTGCCTCTGATACTAAATAACTATATGATCTTGAACAAATTACTTTTTTGTTCTGAGGCTGTTTCCACAAATGTAACATGGGAGTGGAGGTGGGGGAGGGGATAATGACAATCTCAAAAGATTATTATTGTAAGAATTCGGTGTGATAATGTTTATGAAAGTAACTGACAAACAGTAGACTTCAAACTCACATCAGTTTTTCTTCATTTCTATTCTGCCTAGCGTGGCAGAAGTTTATGTCAAAATAGCTGGATCTTTCAAACCATTCCAATGCTGGCTCATCTATAATTTTTCCTTTATCTTCAAGCAACTGTAATATTAAAGTTTGTTTTCCTTGCAATTCCATAGCCCTTATTCTATGTGAATGAAGGAATGAGGTTCAGCTTTTGTGATTTTAGTTTTGATCCTTTGCAATGTGCATGTATGAAAAACTAGAAGTCTATTCAAAAGCTCTAAGTGTATATTGTCTTTTAATGAGGATTCTTTGTTTTAATTCAGTTTAAATTACTCAAATGCAACAAAAATGTAATCAATTGAAATTATTTCTGTGGCAAATAATAGAAACATTATTCAAATGTCTTTAAAAATTCAGGGAACTGGGCTTGCTTGGTAGTCCAGTGGTTAAGAATCCTCCTGTCAATGCAGGGGAGACAGGTTCAATCCCTGGTCTGGGAAGATCACACATGCTGCAGAGCAACTAAGCCCATGGGCCACAACTACTGAGTCTGTGTGCCCTAGATTCTGTGCTCTGCAATAAGAGAAACCACTTGTTGTGAAGCCTGTGCACCACAACAGAGAGTAGCCCCCACTCACTGCAACTAGAAAAAGCCTGCTTGTAGCAACAAAGACCCAACACAGCCCCTGCCACCCTACAGAAAAAAATCAGGGAATTTACTAGCTTCTCTAACTAAAAAGTCCATAGGACTTTCCATGAGGCGGTCCCAGACATGGTTCAGTCTAGGCTCTCACTCAATTTTTCTGCAGGTCTCTCAGTTCTGTCTGCCTTCAAATGTTGGCTTTGTTCATGGGCTGGCCTCATGAAATGACCACCAGCAGCACTCATGGTGGTTCCACAGTCACATTCAAGGGTAGAGCAAAGGCCACAGCCAGTTTTTTGAAACATCGTCATACAAAAGTCCCAAGCTTCACCCTTATTGGACAACTCAGATGCAATCTTTATAGGATGGGAAATAAATACAATGCTCTGATTGGCTTAAACCTGCATCAATCATTGCAACAAGGATATAGGATTACTCTGAGACTCAGATCAATCAGGGCCCTCCTCTGACTCTAAAGATAAGGTTCATTCATCCCTCCTAAACATCATGGTTGTCACTCAAGGAAGCTGAAATGGATGTCAGAGAAACAAATTCAACGTCCACTACTATTAAAAAGTAAATTTAGCAATTTAGTACAGTGCTTCTGAATGTCTATTTTTTACTTTTTGAAGTTATCGCTTCTTTCACTACATGGAATTCTTTCTAAATAAAATATCATAATTTAGCATCCAAGGGCAATGTTTGACTGAGAGTCAACAAAAGAAAGGCAAGACATCAGCGGGAATTTCAGGACATCAAGGTGAGGGGTCTTGTTTCTTGGTTTTCTTTTCTCTCCACTTCTATTTTTTCACTAATTTTTTCTCACTTTCTTCCATCCATATCCTCTTTTTCTTTTCTTAATATGCCTTTTAATGCATGCCAACATAATAGGATGTGAGATTAGACATTTCTTGATGTCTAACCAGGAAATTTTAGCAAACACCTCAAAGCTATTGAAACATCCTTCTAGCGACATATCCTCTCAGAACTTGTTAAAGAGGGGGTCAGACTAACCCACTGCTCACCTCCCCAGAAGCTTATGAAAAATAAAATTAGAGATTCATCAGAAAGGAAGTTTGTCAAAGGTGAATTTATATAGAGAGGTGAGAAAGGGATGTTTTTACCTAGCCTGGAGCCAACTGAGGAAGCTTTCAAATGAATTACTCAGAGAAGCCAGGGCCTGTCAGATAAGGGAGGCTGGTGGCTCACTCATAGGCTGGATATGTAAGAAAATGCAGAGGAATTCGTTGGTGCTTTCGTGGTTAGGACTTTCACTGCCAGGGCCCAGATTAGATCCCTGGTTGAGGAACTAAGATTCCACATGGCACAGCCAAATAAAAAGAAATCCATAACATTAGAGTTTGGTGGGGAGGGAGGAAAGGAAAGAGTGAAAGAACAGATAATGTCCATCTTTCACACTGCCAAACCCCAAGCTTTGAGTTAGATCTTAGCTGAGGAGCGAGCAGAGGACTTGGGTGGGACTTTTAAACTGTATGCAAGATGAGTTGTGTGGATTTATTTTTTTAGGTTCAACTAGGTTCTCTAATATTTGAAAATATGGCTCTTCAATAATAGTCATGGAGAAAGCAATGGCACCTCACTCCAGTACATTTGCCTGGAAAATCCCATGGGCAGAGGAGCCTGGAAGGCTGAAGTCCATGGGGTCGCGAAGAGTCGGACACGACTGAGTGACTTCACTTTCACTTTTCACTTTCCTGCATTGGAGAAGGAAATTGCAACCCACTCCAGTGTTCTTGCCTGGAGAATCACAGGGATGGGGGAGCCTGGTGAGCTGCTGTCTATGGGGTCGCACAGAGTCGGACATGACCGAAACGGCTTAGTAGCAGCAGCAGCAATAATAGTCAAACATGATGCTGGCTGAGCAGTTTTCAAGAAATGAGGAATAAAGAGTCCTGAAGCATGTTGTTAGTTGTGAGAATATCTTTAAAATAATTTTTACGTTATATTTTAATGTAAAGGAAAAAAGCTGTTTCCTAAATTCAGTTTTTGTAATAAACTTACTATATGAATGCAAATTACCATATATACATCTTCAAAATACTTTCTCTGAATATACCTAAGTAATGCATTATTGGGGTCCTGCAGGAAACGCAAAATATTCATATGAGCAATAGAGGAGTTTACAAAGCTGTGAGGTGGTGGGGGGTGCGGATATTAAGTTCAGCATACTCATCAAGGATGGTGAGGCACCAGAGGGAGCCTTAGCTCCCCAGGCCTGCAGAGAGAAGGGGAAGGAGTGATAACCCAAGCCCAGGGAGGGATGGAGCTTCTCTCTGATGTGCTGGTGTCTTGGACAGCAACAGGCAAGGAAGCCCAGTCAGCGCTGGGCACAGAACAGAATGGAGACCAGGGAAGAGCTCATCGGGACTGGCAAATATTCAGCACATATATTTCAATTTCTAAATTCTGACAAATATCATTGTAATTGATACAGAATACTCAAAGTACTCAAAAGTAATGATAAAGTTTCCCATTGAGTCTTGTGGCAAAAACAGAATTATATTCCTCAAGGAGGAAAAATTAAACCCAGGCCAATGAAATCAACCATAAGGGTATAGAAATCTTACTTAAACACAAATGTTTTTCACCTAAAATTCACCTAAATATATGAATAACCAAAAAAGTTAATCACCAAAACAATTCTGGAAATTAAAATGTTGAAAATGAAAACCAAAGAAAGAGTGACCCCACGTAAGGTCACAAAGAGAGGCCACAAGCCAAAGGCCTACTTCAGCATGCTGACCTGGCAACACAGACCATTAAAGTACCATCTCTCTTAATAGCTTTGCTCAGACAGGCCCTCCATGGTATATTTTCCAACATCTGAAGTCTAAAATGATGATAAAATCATTCCTAGGAATACAGAAATCTTTGTCCCTCTTAGCATCTCAAAGAATCATTTTTTCCCTTTGCACCATTTTTCCATTACTCTCTACATTGTTATTTTTGTGAACTTGGAGTAGAACACCTAATTTTTTCCACATCTTTGTTTTTTGTCACTAATGAAATAGCGACACAAGATTTGTTCAACTCATTCTTTCCCTTCCAGTTAGTTCCCACATTCCAGCCATGCAACACTCAGCCTTTCTCTTTCTAAACTCAATTAAGTGCTGAGTTGTGTATTCTTTCATTGCTCTGCAAAAGTGTCCTCTCTGTCCTCACCACACGCACACACACATACACCACACACCCCACACCCCACAGACACACACACACACACACACACCCTGTTACCACTCCATCATCCAAAGAAATCCTTCAAGGTTCAGTTTAAATGTTATCTCTTCTCTCAACCCCCCACTAATCTGGTCCCATACCACACCCCTAAGGCCAATAGGATCAATACAGTTAAACATCTTCTGTCTACTCACCTCATACTCAGTCCCTTTAGAGCGATCCTTATCACCTATATCACAGATAGTTCTTTCTATGACCATCTTCCCATTAGACTATCAGATCTGGGAGACAGAAAACATGCCGTTTATATCTCCAGTGGCAGAGGGAGAAGGTTTATGCTTTAAGAAAGAAAGAAAAAATATCTGAAAAGGGTGTCAAGATTTCTTTAGTGTTTTGTAAGCAACAGAAGTAGCTTCTGTGCACTCCCCTCTGCTCTGCTGGCACATTAGGGACAGGGCTACAAGGAGATAGACGGCAGACATGTGAGCTTGCACTTGGACACTGGCTGCCCCTTTGACCAAAAATCAGGTCAAGGCCACTTCAAAATTCCTTTAACATAGAGACAAGAACAACATGTAATAAATTAAAACCATCTTTTGCTACTTAATTCTTAGCCATGGTCTACATGTCAAGTTGCCTTAAAATGAGAGGTGACTGTTCATTAATATCTTCTTGTTTATTAATGAGCAATGAGTGGCTGTGTATACAAAATGGGTTGTTGCTACAACACACTGACACAGTTATAAATAAAGCAAACTGCAAAGAGATTAGCTGTGGAAGATCCGAGATTTTATTTGTTTTCATGAGGACTCTCCCAGTCACTTCACGCTTATGGCAAAGTCATGACTACACCCTAAGGTCTATTTAGCCTAGACTAAGCGGCTGTCACCAGCCCCATTAATGCTGCAAGCAAGCTCAGTGGAGCTGCTTACGGACCAGGGAGGAGAATGATGTCACTTCACTTTTAATAGATATCATTCTGAAGTCTTTGCATTTCCTTTGCAGTTAGTAACGACAGACTCCAAGTGCAGGAAGAGAAGTTTCTGACTATAAAAAAATTTCAAGACTTTCCTTCCTACCCACCCCTCCCTTTGAGTCATGTTGACTATGCTCATTAGATGAGTTACTCAGGTACAGTATGTTCCTATTATTTGCAACCCATTGTTCTCTAAAACTGCTTTGTAAACTATAAAGGGCTTTAAAAATTCACTTGTTTTCCTGCCTGAGCTGAGGACAACACCTCCTCCAGCTACAATTATCAGCACACCAATCGCAACTCTCCACCAATGAGGACAGACTTTCTCTGATTCCTAAAGCAACTGATTCAAGTGGAAAGAACCCTTACTTAGAGAACTAAAGGCCTAGGTTCAAATTCTGGCTACATTACCAGGGCTGGGACTAAGGCAAGGTAAGCAAGGGGCCCAAGGAGCAAAACTGAAGGCAGCACTCAGTCTCAGATCTCCCTCATCTTGTCCCATCCAATACAACCTCTGAATTTTTTTTAATGAAGGGCAAATTCATATAATGCAAGATCAACCATTTGGAACCGTACAATTCTGTCGCCTTTAGTATAGTCACAATGTTATGCAATCACCACCTCATCTAGTTGCAAACATTTTCATCACCCCAAGACGAAACTTCATACCCATTAAGTAGTCACACCTCATCCCTTCCTCCCTCCCTTCAGCCCCTGGCAACTGCCAACTGCCTTCCTATTTCTATGGATACAACACGTGTGCTTCTGAGTAGTTCTACTAATAACTAAGTTACCTTGTGCCAAGACACTATTTGAGAGGTTCTAGGTGCATTAATTGGAGAAGGCAATGGCACCCCACTCCAGTACTCTTGCCTGGAAAATCCCATGGACGGAGGGGCCTGGTAGGCTGCAGTCCATGGGGTCGTTGAGAGTTGGACACGACTCAGTGACTTCACTTTCACTTTTCACTTTGATGATTTGGAGAAGGAAATGGCAACCCACTCCAGTGTTCTTGCCTGGAGAATCCCAGGGATGGCGGAGCCTGGTGGGCTGCCGTCTATGGGCTCGCACAGAGTCGGACACGAATGAAGCGATTTAGCAGCAGCAGCAGCAGCAGGTGCATTAATTCAATTACTCCTCCCCAAACCCAATGAGGTAGACATTAATATCTCCAGGTGAATCGCCTCTTATTTAATTCTCTATTATTTGTTCATCTGTTAAATGAAGAAAATAGTAACACTCTAACAACAACTTGCTAAGCACACTTATGTGAAAGGCATTGTTCTAGGCCAGGAATAGCAATAGGATTCATTGCTAACTAACTGGGAGTGACTTCCTGTAGAAAAGGGGGAGAGGAATTCTTGAGATAACTCACTGGAACAGAGTGTAATCATCGACTCGTGGTGTCTGCCACGGACAGAAGATGGGTGAAGTGCCATAAGAAACAGATTTGCCTTCCCTCCTACACAAGTAAGAAAAAAGAGACAGAGAGAAGTGCAGTGCAGACCCTCCCTCAGTCCAGTACAAGAGAGAAGCAATTCCATGTAAGTATAAGGAGGTAGTGAAGACAGTTTGGAGCATGTTAGAGGAGAGGCATTGGAATTCAAAACAAAAACAAATGAAACTCATTCAATTCTCTACTCTGCCATTCATAGGCAACATCTTGAAAAAGTTATATAACCTTTCTTATTCTCACTTCCTCTTTTGTAAAATAGTCAATAAATCTAATTCATAAAGTTCTGGTGGGAATGACATGAGATCATGTGAGAGGCCATCTAAGCATGGTGTCTGACACATAGTTAAGAGTTTAATAAATCACTAGGAAATAAAATAAACATACTATACATTCAGAACTGAGCATTTCCACTTTGGCCCAACCACTACCTTCATTCTGGAGCTATTAGTAATTGCCCTCTGCTTTATCTCCAGTAGCAAATTAGATACCTCCCAACATGGCAAAGAAATAGAGGAAAAGAACAGAATGGGAAAGACTAGAGATCTCTTCAAGAAAATTAGAGATACCAAGGGAACAATTCAGGCAAAGATGGGCTCGATAAAGGACAGAAATGGTATGGATCTAATAGAAGCAGAAGATATTAAGAAGAGGTGGCAAGAATACACGGAAGAACTGTACAAAAAAGATCTTCATGACCCAGATAATAATGATGGTGTGATCACTCATCTAGAGCGAGACATCCTGGAATGTGAAGTCAAATGGGCCTTAGAAAGCATCACTATGAACAAAGCTAGTGGAGGCGATGGAATTCCAGTTGAGCTACTGCAAATCCTGAAAGTTGATTCTGTGAAAGTGTTGCACTCAATATGCCAGCAAATTTGGAAAACTCAGCAGTGGCCACAGGACTGGAAAAGGTCAGTTTTCATTCCAATCCCGAAGAAAGGCAATACCAAAGAATGCTCAAACTACCACACAATTGCACTCATCTCACATGCTAGTAAAGTAATGCTCAAAATTCTCCAAGCCAGGCTTCAGCAATACGTGAACCATGAACTTCCAGATGTTCAAGCTGGTTTTCGAAAAGACAGAGGAACCAGAGATCAAATTGCCAACATCCACTGGATCATGCAAAAAGCAAGAGAGTTCCAGAGAAAAACATCTGTTTCTGGTTTATTGACTATGCCAAAGCTTTTGACTGTGTGGATCACAATAAACTGTGGAAAATTCTGAAAGAGATGGGAATACCAGACCACCTGACCTGCCTCTTGAGTAAATCTGTATGCAGATCAGGAAGCAACAGTTAGAACTGAACATGGAACAACAGACTGGTTCCAAATAGGAAAAGGAGTATGTCAAGGCTATATAATGTCACCCTGCTTATTTAACTTATATGCAGAGTACATCATGAGAAACGCTGGACTAGAAGAAATAAAAGCTGGAATCAAGATTGCCGGGAGAAATATCAAGCAGATGACACCACCCTTATGGCAGAAAGTGAAGAATAACTAAAGATCCTCTTGACGAAAGTGAAAGAGGAGAGTGAAAAAGTTGGGTTAAAGCTCAACATTCAGAAAACGAAGATCATGGCATCTGGTCCCATCACTTCATGGGAAATAGATGGGGAAACACTGGAAACACTGTCAGACTTTACTATTTTGAGGGGCTCCAAAATCACTGCAGGTGGTGACTGCAGCCATAAAATTAAAAGATGCTTACTCATTGGAAGAAAAGTTATGACTAACCTAGATAGCATATTCAAAAGCAGAGACATTACTTTGCTGACTAAGATTCATCTAGTCAAGGCTATGGTTTTTCCAGTGGTCATGTATGGATGTGAGAGTTGGACTGTGAAGAAGGTTGAGAGCCGAAGAATTGATGCTTTTGAACTGTGGTGTTGGAGAAGACTCTTGAGAGTCCCTTGGACTGCAAGGAGATCCAACCAGTCCATTCTAAAGGAGATCAGTCCTGGGTGTTCTTTGGAAGGACTGATGCTAAAGGTGAAACTCCAGTACTTTGGCCACCTCATGCGAAGAGTTGACTCATTGGAAAAGACTCTGATGCTGGGAGGGATTGGGGGCAGGAGGAGAAGGGGACGACAGAGGATGAGATGGCTGGATGGCATCACTGACTCGATAGACATGAATCTGAGAGAACTCCGGGAGTTGGTGATGGACAGGGAGGCCTGGCGTGCTGCGATTCATGGGGTTGCAAAGAGTCGGACACGACTGAGTGACTGAACTGAACTGAACTGAACATGGGAGACTCATCTTTTTATACTGTCCATGGGGTTTTCCAGGAAAGAATACTGGAATGGGTTGCCATTTCCTTCTCCAGTGGACCATGTTTTGTCAGAATTCTTCACCTTGACCCATCTGTCTTGGGTGGCCCTGCACAGTGTGACTCATAGTTTCATTGAGTTACACAAGCCTCTTTACCACAACAAGGCTGTGATCCATGAGGGGGAATATTATATATTACATATTATATTATATATTGTAATGTTATATATATTATACATACTTTATATATTTAATATTGTATATATTAAAGGAGAGTATATGTGTATATATGTGTGTGTACAATATATATATTCATATATAAAAATAAGTATAAATATATACATATATATATATTTAAGGGCTTCCCTTGTGGCTCAGGGAGAAGGCAATGGCAACCCACTCCAGTACTCTTGTCAGGAAAATCCCACGGATGGAGGAGCCTGGAAGGCTGCAGTCCATGGAGTCTTGAAGAGTCGGACACAACTGAGAGACTTCACTTTCACTTTTCATTTTCATGCATTGGAGAAGGAAATGGCAACCCACTCCAGTGTTCTTGCCTGGAGAATCCCAGGGATGGAGGAGCCTGGTGGGCTGCTGTCTATGGGGTCGTACAGAGTTAGACACGAGTGAAGCGACTTAGCAGCAGCAGCAGAAGCTTGTGGCTCAGACGGTAAAGAATCTGCCTGCAATGCAGGAGACCTAGGTTCAATCCCTGGGTTGGGAAGATCCCCTGAAGAAGGGAATGGCTACCCACTCCAGTATTCTTGCCTGGAGAATCCCATAGACACAGGAGCTTGGCAGGCTACAGTACATGGGGTCACAAAGAGTCAGACCTGCCTGACCCGCTAACGCACAAGCATATATATACACACACACATACACTTTCTCTCCTCTTTATATAACAGAGTGGACACAAAGGAGAAGTCAAGCCTACTTGCTAGTGGGAAAGGAGATTAGAAAAGCCTTCTTACAAAAGAAGCCTCTTGAGATGATTCTTGAAAGAATAGATCCACATGCCTGCCTTATCCTGTTGTTTTGATGATTTGGTGACATCCTTTATTTAAAACATTTAGCACAATGTTTGCAGTCCACAAATGTTAGCCTAGTATAAATGGTTTTGTTGGCTGCTTTATTATTCCATTGTGACCCTCTGAATCAGTTAAGCAAGGTTCCTGATGGCAAAGAATAGAAAGTGCCTCCAGGTAACCTATGCAGAAGAGAAATTTTTTGGAAGGGTCTCAGAGAGCTCGATGACTCCACAGAAAGCAGGTTCAGAACAGAGACAGGAATCAAGAGTAGCTGGACGACAGAGGACACGGCCAGCAACAGTTCCCTGGGGCAGTCTGGCTAGGCTGATGCCATGAACACCATCACTGCTGGGCACTCAGCATTGCTGCCACCGTCAACAGCGAGTCTCAGTTTTCTACCTGAGGTTTTCCATTGCTTCCCCAGGATGCGACTCTTGGTGAGAGAATCTTTCGGCTAATTCTAAGTCAGTTGTCCACATTTCAGCTGCCAGTGGTCATGAAGAGATGGTATCTGGTCTCCTATACTTCTACTGTAGCAATCAGGTCCTTTTTCCTACTGAGAATTACCCAGAAAGGCTTATTTTAGAAATAGAAAGGGAATTTGGATGTAAGGTATCAATAAAAACGTTTCCGCTAAACCATAAATAATATTGTTTGGATGTAGCATAAAGTATTGTACCAAAAGTGTAGAAAATCATCGTAAATCTCAGAAATTTATCTTCAAACTGTAAAATAGTTACAAAATGAGATTTTCAGGTCAGTGTCAGGTGATCCATGCCAAACACATGCTATGTATTAGGAAGTCAATAAATAATAGTGAAGTAAGCATGAAACAAGTCAGTGCACAGGGCGCCTGAAGCCGGTGCTCTGTGACAACCTGGAAGGATGGGGCGAGGAGGGAGGTGGGAGGTGGGGAGGAAGGCGGCTACAGGATGGGGGGCAAATGTATGCCTACGGCTGATTCAGACCGATGCATGGCAAAAACCATCACAATATTGTAAAGTAATTGTCCTCCAATTCAAAGACATAAATAAATGTCTTTAAAGTCAACGACCAAATGTGTAATAAATGTTAATCCTAAGCAATAATTTCTTCAGATTTTTAAAAACTGGTCCAAAATGTTCATCTCTCAGTTGGAAATCTTATACAGGCCAATTTGAGATGTGAGAAAATTACTTAGGTTCTCTTTACCCCCATTAACATTTTTCAGAGATGCTTTATCTAAGATGAGTGTGAGCATCTGGAAAAAAAGTCAGAGGGGAATGTAGGCTTATGAGTGGATAGCAAAAGTTGGTTGGTAAGAATTAGTTGATAATGAATTAGCAAGAGATAATTCTGATGCTCCTAAAAGATCTGCTCTGAGATTTCCAGGAACTACTCAGACCTCTAGACAGAAAGCAGAAGTCAGAGGAAAGAAAAATGACTTCAGTGTAAAAACTGGAAAACTGAAAAACTCTTACCATCAGTACCTAAACATGCCCAACTCTCTCCCACATCAAATAAAACCCTCCCTCTACATCTTCCCCAGCAGGGACTGCCCTACTTCTGCCCTTCCTTTGGCTGTCCCAAACTTCTTAATGGTTGTTTATATTCACTTCTATTTCCTCACCTCCCACTCATTTCCCAGTTCACTACCATCTGGCTCTGGCCCCGCTGCTCCACTGAAACTTGTCAAGGTCACTAATGACTTCCTTCTAGTTAAACCCAATGAACACCTTTCCATGTCTGTCTACTTGGCCTCATTGCAGCTATGGGTAATAATAACTTCCTCTTGGAAATACTCTCTTTACTAAACTTTCATAACCCAATAGTCTCATAGTTTTCCTCGTATATACTCAATTGTAACATGTTTTCTTGGATTTGACTAAAGACACTCAAAATTCAACATTTCCAGTCTGAATTCTAAATCTTTCTCTGACAGTACACTTTGCCGCCTATGTCCTCCTTCAAAAGGAAGGCCTCCCATATGCATGGTTGCTAAGGCTAAAGATTCAAACACCACTTTTGAAGCTTCCCTCTCAGCATCCAACCCCTCAGTCTGTCGCCAACCAGTCAGTCAGTGCTGATTATCACAGTCTATCAATATCTCTCAAATATATCCACTCTTCTGTATCCTTTCTGAAACCAGCCTGCTCCACATAGTCAGCTAAATAACTGAACGATCTTAATGACATGGTGCCTCTGTGTCTCAATTTCCTAGTTTGTAAAATGAGACCGAATGAACACCAAATTTTTTCCTTCTCTATATCCTGTGATTATAAGAGGTTAAAATCAAGGAAGCACTCAGGATAAAACCAAGTCCAGTGTTTTAGAAGATTGTGCCTCATATCCTCCCATAGCACTGCTCTTAAAGACAATCTCAGGATCTTCAAGATAATTTATAATAAGGCTCTTCCTATAGAGATCTGCTTTATGCCTCTGCTGCTGCTGCTGCTGCTGCTACGTCGCTTCTGTCATGTTCGACTCTGTGCGACCCCACAGACGGCAGCCCACCAGGCTCCTCCGTCCCTGGGATTCTCCAGGCAAGAATGCCGGAGTGGGTTGCCATTTCCTTCTCCAATGCATGCAAATGAAAAGTGAAAGTGAAGTCGCTCAGTCGTGTCCGACTCTTAGCGACCCCATGGACTGCAGCCTACCAGGCTCCTCTGTCCATGGGAGTTTCCAGGCAAGAGCACTGGAGTGGGGTGCCATTGCCTTCTCCACTTTATGCCTCATTTGGAGTTATAGACAATGAGATTCTAATAATGGTAACAAATGTATCTACCCTGTTTCATTAATTCATCTGGAAGTTCCTTGAGAAGAATAGGAGAAATCTCCTAGTCTTGAAAATGGTCCTTGTAGGAAAAGAAAAAAAAAAGTTCACCGTGTAAATCTCAAGTCTGTCTTTGTTGGCTACCTCTCAAGTGTATGTTTAAAAACCTGAATAACAGGGAACGGTTAATGGAGGTTAGGGGAAGGACAGTGATGAAGGAGTTGGGTTGATTTTTAGCGAGTAGTAAGGTCAAAATAAAAGCTTTATAAAGGGAGAGTAAAGGATTAAGGCCAGGGCTTTCTATGAAATGAAGTTTAAATCATAACAGATGGGAAAGTGGCTCAGTGGTAAGGAACTTGCCTGCCAATGCAGGAGACACAAAAGATGTGGGTTCGATCCCTGGGTCAGGAAAATCCTCTGGAGAAGGAAATGGCAATCTACTCTAGTGTTTTTTCCTGGAAAATCCCACAGACAGAGAAGCCTGGTGGGCTACAGTCCAAGGGATAGCAAAGAGTCAGACACAACTGAGCAACAGATGGAAAAAGTTTAGTAATACATGATGGTAGAGTCCACTAATGAGTTTATTTTAACAGGAGAGAAAGTAGACTGAAAAGTGAGAAGTTGGGAAACTTTAAGAGGCAAGAGCCAGAAAAGCCAGGGACCCCTCCCTGCTCCGAGGATTCCTTTGGTTCCAAAGTGTGTTAACCTACTGGTAAGAATATCATATGTCTTCTAAAAGGGACATCCATCAACTAGAGAATGATGTGCCATCTCTCTCCACAGCTCATTAGCAGACTGAAAAAGTGACACTGCCTGCATTACTCTGATTAAGGATTAATTTTCTAATTCCAGGGATGAAAAGCTCCTCTAAGTGAGTAGGCCTTCACACAAAAACACAAACTCACATAGTATGACTGAAACACAACTTTAATGCTGCCTTCCACCTTCCTAAGACCCAATGGGGAAGAAAAAGGAGGTTCTCTAGCAAAAAGAGGAGCTAAGGGTGAGAGTTTTCCAGTTCCCCATCCAGACATAGGTCCCACCAGTAGGGGACAAATGTGATGCCAGCCTTCTAGCAGACTGATAACTTGGAAAACTAGGTCTTTCTAATCTGATGAGCAAAGACAAAACACCTCCAACTGTCAACTGTAGCAAGGCAATAAATAGCAATGTCACAGACTAGATGTATAACCTGTTACCCTTCCAGGTACATAAAATTTGGGTCCCAGGTGGCAGTAGTGGTAGAGAACCCATCTGCCAATGCAGGAGACATAAGAGACATGGGTTCGATGCCTGGATTGGGAAGATCCCCTAGAGGAGGGCACAGCAACCCACTTCAGTATTCTTGCCTGGAGAATCTCATGGACAGAGGAGCCTGGGGGCCTGCAGTCCAGTGGGTTGTAAACAGTCAGATATGACTGAAGTGACTTAGTATGCATCATTTATTAGAGATAACTGTATCTTGACCCTTTGAAAAATGCCCACTTATGCCAGTGCTAGGCTTCTTAGGAAAAAGTAGCTTCCAAGCCCTTTAAAATATGTAACTGAATGCTATCTACACTTTTACATTTCAAATACATTTGGGGGGCTTCATTTTAAACTGCTATATTTTTTAATTGCTTCTGTAGCTGCTGCTAAGGGGCCTCCTGCTGCTAAGTCGCCAGTCGTGTCCGACTCTGTGCGACCCCATAGACGGCAGCCCAACAGGCTCCTCCATCCCTGGGATTCTCCAGGCAAGAACACTGGAGTGGGTTGCCATTTCCTTCTCCAGATAGCATTAAATTCAAGGGGGTAGCTTTCAAACACTTTAGACAGAAACTTTCAAAAATATATGGAGTAATTTTTAATGATAAACCAGTACATATACACGCACAAAACTAATACAAAAGTTTTACAAAACTTTGTGTACCCTTATTACATATAATGCACTTTAGTATTATCTATTCTACATAGTTCCATTGTTTTTAAGTGCTTGTCACAATCTGAAGGATTACTTTTATAATCTACTAATGGGTCAAGACCTGCATTTTGAAAAACACTATTCTAAAACTATAGGTTCTAGCTACTTTACTCAGTAGTATGGTGTCAAAAAGTTTTAGTCTCATTAAAATGCATCATTTAAAAAAAGTATTTACTGAAGGTAACTCAGTCTCCATAAAGAGCATTGTCTTGGGGATTTCAACCATAACTCACTAAAGGAGTAATAAGCCTAACCTTTGCAGAACTGAGATGTGAGCTGAACATTGAGTGAAAATGACATAAACTCAGAACAGAGTTAGGAAAGGAGGATGATCACCAAAGTCAATGTGTGATTCCTCTGGAAAACACAAAGCAGCATAAAATGAGGGGTATAAAATAGAAAAAATATATATGCTAATGAAGAAAAGAACAAGCTTGAAACTTCAACCTTCAAGTTTCACAAGTTGCACTTATACTTTTCAACGCTATGAGGCTGAGTAATATTCAGGATGATTCCACTGATCATGTGGTCTTGAATGTCTCGGCAGATATCATTTAAGTCATTTAAAAGGATAACTGCAAATTAAATTAGTTCATCCTAATTATACAAAAATGATAAATTCAAATAAGCAAGGTAATTCTCTTCTAAATTAAAATTTTTTTCAATCACTTGGCATCTCAAATCAAAGCAAATGGGTAATGCTACCAATTATATCAATTTGATTCTTAAATTTAAATACATAAACATATGATGAACTGAATTAAAATTCTTATTTGATATGCACTTAACATATTAACATTTGCATTAGGATAGGAAACCACATTCAAGATATGAGACAGGGTCATGTCCTTGAAAACCAAAGAAGCTTGCCACAAAATTGCCTTTGTGAGAATCTAGCAATAGAATGAGTCCCAAAATCTATTAAACAAGTCCTCCCACAGGAAAAGTAAGGCAGACCATACTACTGAAGGTAAAGCTACGGAAGCCTTTGAAATATTTATCAAGAGAAATATTTGATAAACGATAAAAAAAATATTCAGTTTTAGCAAGCTGTATAATAATGTGTTAAGCTTTGACATGGTTGCACTTACGAAAAGAGGACTTTCATAAGGAGGAAAGAAATGGAAATTTATTGACTATCTGTGTTTTGCCTGGCAGCACTAAATACTCAAATATACTACAGCATTGGAAACTAGGAATCAGAGATGTTAAATAACTTGCCCTAGGTCACACAGTGATGAATGAGAGAGTTAGAATTCAAACTCCACCTTCTGATTATAAATCAATATTCTCGTCACATCTATGTTGCTTTATCCTGAACCAGTACTCAAAATATGATAGTGCTTAAAATATTTGCTTAAATAGTTCCTAAGATTTCTGATCAAGATCAATTCAGATTCTAATTTCATGGCTAATGAATAATAAAGTGACCTTTAAAAGAAAAAAAATTTAAATATACATGCATTCTGGATGACATTATGAATCTTTCAAACAGCTGATGAAAGAATTATTTATCGCTATATAACAAACCACACCAAAGTAGAGGAGCTTAAAGTGGTAGCTTAGCTTTGTCACTTATTGTTCTGTGGGTTAACTGGGCTTGGCTGGGCAGTCCTTGTTCAGGGTCTCCTTGTTCAGAGAAGTACAGTCAGATGTCAGCTGGGGTTGCAATCACCTGTAGGCTCAATTGGGTGGGATGTCAAGTTACTCCTGTGACTGACAGGAAGTGCTGGCTATGATTTGTTGCTGCCAACTGGAGGACCTCCATGCAGCTTCTCGATGTGATCTGGACTTCTCTCAAAGTGATGGCTGGGTTCCAAAAGGCAGCATCCCAAGAGTAAATCTCCCAAAAGACACAGACTTCATACAACCTAGCCTAAGAAGACCCAGAAAGTCACTTCCACCACATCCTGTAAGTTGAGCCAGTCACTGGGGCCTAAGAATAGGAATTTACACTCCACCTTTTGATATGAGAGACAACATAACAGAAACGAAGGGCATGGAGGACACCTTAGTTTCCTGCCTCCCATCCTGGCCTCTCTAGTTTACTCCATGGAGTTTAAAGGGAAACTATATAATAATTATATAATAATATAATATATAATAACTATTATATTATATAATAGTTATATAATAGCTATATAATAACTATTATTATAGTAACATAAATTACTTTGCTGTATTTTTTCTATCTCTTTGACTCTATTTCTTTCTTGGAAACACAGCACTTCTTGAATGAAGGAATAAATGAAGTCTCTCGTTTTTCCATTCTGCTCTTTATTTTCCTTTCCTTCTTTCTAACTGAAAATAAAAGATAAATATATTATTTATATATATATTTATAAAGCACTGACATATTATAATCAGTTGGTGAATCATATGGTTAATTTCTACCCATATCTCCCATTTGATATATGACTGACTGAATCATCATCCCATATAAAAAATAATAATAAGAAAAATGTTTTTAATGCAGGCAAAGGAAAAAGAGGAAAAATGGTAAAGTAGCATCAAGAGAAGAAGGAAAATATAAATGGGAAGGGAAATAAATCAAGGAGAATGAGCAGTATTAAGTCCAAGTGGCTGAAAAAGACAGAAAAAGAAGCCAAATTATCCCCCCTTATAATGCTGCACCTACCCCTTCATTTTAATCCAATACCAAACTTAGCCTAAGTCAATCTTAACTATTGCCATATTATCTTACCTAAGGGGCTTCTCTGGTGGCTCAGACCATAAAGAATCTGCCTGCAATGCAGGAGACCCAGGTTCAATCCCTGAATTGCAAAGATCCCCTGGAGAAGGGAATGACTACCCATTCCAGTATTCTTGCCTGGAGAATTCCATGGACAAAGGAACCTGGCAGGCTACAGTCTATGGGGTCACAAAGAGACTAACACTAAGTGTCTTACCTAATCTCCCTGCCAAAGTCTTTGCCCCCTCAGAAACCACCAATAGACACTGTTTTCCTTGAGGTGCTCTCAGTGACAAACAAACACTAAATGACTTACAAAGGATAAAGTCCAATACAAGCATTTTAAGGGTTGGCATAATCTGACCTAAGCGTTCTTGCCAATATTGTTTCTCAAATCTCCCCTGCATGAAACTATTGATTTAGCTACAGCACTCTACTGACCATATCCAAGCACACAGAAAAATGAGACTCAGTTCAGTTCAGTTCAGTCACTCAGTCGTGTCCGACTCTTTGCAACCCTATGGACTGCAGCATGTCAGGCCTCCCTGTCCATCACCAGCTCCCAGAGTTCACTCAAACTTATGTGTGTTGAGTTGGTGATGCAATCCAACCATCTCATCCTCTGTCGTCCCCTTCTCCTCCCACCCTCAATCTTTCCCAGCGTCAGGGTCTTTTCCAATGAATCAGTTCTTTGCATCAGGTGGCCAAAGTATTGGAGTTTCAGCTTCAGCATCAGTCCCTCCAATGAATATTCAGGACTGATTTCCTTTGGGATAGACTGGTTGGATCTCCTTGCAGTCCAAGGGACTCTCAAGACTCTTCTCCAACACCGCAGTTTGAAATCATCAATTCTTTGGTGCTCACCTAGATCTCACTATTTATTGTATAATGAAAAATACAAAATCTGAATTAAGGAAAATAATTCACAAAGCAGTATGGCAAAATTATAAGTTTATACTACAGCATTTATGATCCAGATATCTACTAATACAGCCTTCTCATTTTTGTCTTCTGTCCTTTGCTCTAGCTAATCCTATCACCTCCAGGAGCTTTCCCTGTTGCCCTTGATCTTCCCAAATCTTATCTCACCAGGATCCACCAGATCTCTTCTTCATGGAAATTGACATTAGCTGATTAATTTGGAAGTGAAGTGTGATAAGCAAGAATATTCTGGACCTGAAGTATGTGTTAATACTACAGCATCTGATTTGATTGTCCATGCAATCCAAGTTCCATTTCAGTTTTTACTCTGTAGATTTGTTTGCTATACAGTGGTTTACAGGATCATTTCAGCCCAGTCTGATAGATAACTAGCATCTAATCATTTGTACAAATTTGATTTGCAATCATTACAAACAGCAATTATAGAAACAGCTAAAAACACCATTGCTAATATTATAACTCTCTGGGAGCTCTATCTGGATGGAATTTCTTTTAAAATAGGATATTTGAAGATAATGATGGGTATATACATGATCAAACAGATTTTGTGGTGAAAGAAGCTTATTGTCAAGTATAATTAAAACTGTAGACACCATTTTAAAATGGTAGGGGAAGAGACTTTTTGAAGCAAAGTACAAATTAGGAATAATTACAGTGATGATCATGGAATGTCAACATCCATTTCGTTAAGATGAGCTCAGTATCCTTCAAAGTTCCACTGAGTCCGGGAAAGCATTAGTATAACACCAAAGGGAGCTTTGGGAAGTACACCTTTGAAGTATAAAGGAGTAGAGTGATGGGCAACAGCAAACATAAAAGTGGCTAAAGAGTAAATGTCTTTTATATTTAGAATCTAGGAAATAAACAAATGTATGTAACAAAACAGACTCACAGATACAGAGAATAAACTAGGGGTTACCAGTGGGGAGAGGCAAGATGGGGTAGGGCATTAAGAGATACAAACTACTACGTATAAAATAAATAAGCTACAAGTTTATATTTTACAGCACAGGGAAATATGGCTATTGTGTTGTAATAATTTTAAATAGAGTATAATCTATAAAGATACTGAATGAATCACTATGTTGTACACCTGAAACTAATATAATATTATAAATCAACTATACATCAATATTTTAAAAGAGTAAATGTCTTGATCAGCAATAGAAACTGTATACTTTGGAATATTACTTAAAAATCTAGTTTTCTTTTTCATGCCCAACATTGAGTGTGCTTGCAAGTTGCTATTTTTCTTTTTTAATCTATTTTGATTTCAAAGTTTAGTAAGACAAAACTTTTTTAGGGAAATTTACGTAGATGGCATCATCAAATTAATGGATGTGAGTTTGAGCAAATTCTGGGAGAAGGTTCAGTTCAGTCACTCAGTCATGTCCAACTCTTTGCGACCCCATGGCCTGCAGCACTCCAGGCTTCCCTGTCCATCACCAACTCCCAGAGCCTACTCAAACTCAGGTCCATCGAATCAATGATGCCATCCAATCATCGCATCCTCTGTCGTCCCCTTCTCCTCCCACCTTCAATCTTTCCCAGCATCAGGGTCTTTTCCAGTGAGTCAGTTCTTCACATCAGGTGGCCAAAGTATTGGAGTTTCAGCTTCAGCATCAGTCCCTCCAATGAATATTTGGGACTGATTTCCTTCAGGATCGACTGGTTTGATCTCCTTGAAGTCCAAGGAACTCTTAAGAGTCTTCTCCAACACCACAGTTCAAAAGCTTCAATTCTTCAGCACTCAGCTTTCTTTATAGTCCAACTCTCACATCCATAAATGACCACTGGAAAAACCATAGCTTTGACTAGAGGGACCTTTGTTGGTAAAGTAATGTCTCTGCTTTTTAATATGCTGTCTAGGCTGGTCGTGGCTTTTCTTCCAAGGAGAAAGCGTCTTTTAATTTCATGGCTGCAGTCACCATCTGCACTGATTTGGGAGCCCCCCAAAATAAAGTCCGACACTGTTTCCATTGTCTCCACATCTATTTGCCATGAAGTGATGGGACCAGATGCCATGATATTAGTTTTCTGAATGTTGAGCTTTAAGCCAACTTTCTCACTCTCCTCTTTCACTTTCATCAAGAAGCTCTTCAATTCTTCTTCGCTTTCTGCCATAAGGGTGGTGTCATCTGCATATTCGAGGTTATTGATATTTCTCCCGGCAATCTTGATTCCAGCTTGTGCTTCATCCAGCCTGGCATTTCGCATGATGTACTCTGCATATAAGTTAGATAAGCAGGGTGACAGCAGGGTGATGACTGAAGTGACTTAGCAGCAGCAGCAGATAGCGAAGGACAGGGAAGTCTGGCATGCTGCAGTCAATGGGGTTGCAAAGAGTTGGACACGACTGAGTAACTGAACAACAACAACAAACAAAGATGGAAGAATTATGAACAAAAACAAGTAAAATACTATTACATCAGGCAGGAGAGTGGAGATTTCTGGGCTGATGTCAAAGTTGTACTACTTGACATGGGTGGCAGTTCTATGGGTGCTCATTTCATTCTATTTGTTTATCTATATGCATTATCTTTATGTATTATCTTTATACTTCCTCAAGGATGCAATGTAAAAAATCCACTGATGGTAATAAAATGTCCAAATTCCATAAGTGATTAGCTCACAGGTGTCTATTACTGCCCTACCCTACCTCTTGAGAGTCCCTTGGACTGCAAGGAGATCCAACCAGTCCATTCTAAAGGAGATCAGTCCCGAGTGTTCATTGGAAGGGCTGATGTTGAAGCTGAAACTCCAATACTTTGGCCACCTGATGTGAAGAGCTGACTCATTTGCAAAGACAAATGCTGGGAAAGATTGAGGGTGGGAGGAGAAGGGGACGGCAGAGGATGAGATGGTTGGATGGCATTACTCACTCAATGGACATGCGTTTGGGCAAACTCTGGGAGTTGGTGGTAGACAGGAAGACCTGGCATGCTGCAGTCCATGGGGTCGCAAAGAGTTGCACATGACTGAGTGACTGAACTGAACTGACCCAGTCCTTTGCTCTCATTCCCTTTTGCCCAGATGAAGATGTTTGTACCTTAAGAGAAAACATCTTGTTTTCTAGAAGAAATAGTGAAACTGGTCTGGCCCTTGGTGATATTTCAAAAAAGTTCTGTTGTGATTGGCCTGAGATGTCTTTCTTAAGCCAAGGATGAAGTCTTATATTTTTGTTTTATTTAAGGTAACTGATACAGTGCTACACAACTAGTATGCATGCATTCATTCGTTCAACAGATATTTATTGACTTACCTATCAACAGACCTATCAAAAGCCAAAGACATTTGCTAACTAACATGGTAAAATGGCATTTGATAAGTGCTATAAAGACACTTGAGATTCAGCAATTACTCCTGACTATCAAATTCATTTTGCCTAAAGGATATCACTTACCCTCATTCCCATTTAAGTCCTACAAAGGGATACTAAAGGAGGATCAGTCAGTTAGAAGGTGGAGACTTAATACAAACTGACATAGAGTCAAAGATAGGAGAGAATAAGAAGAGGAATAAGCAGGCAGAGATTGTACACGCAGCAAGGCCTCAGGACCCTGCACAGGTTAAGCTGAGCCAGATATTCTTCCTGTTTCCTTGCTTGTCTTTCCTCTTGCCCATGCCCACATCTGGAGGAGTTGCGCCCAGCACAAATGCCACTGAGACAGGTTGAAGCCAGGGAAAGGTCCTGGGATCAAAACTTGGCTGAGTAGAGTCAAAAGTTTCGAGCAGCCAAAAGTAGCAAGAGCCAGAAGATAAACATAACCCCATTTTCAAAGGAGTGCCAGAGGTGAAAAGCAGGAAAGGCACAATTACTCATCAAGTCCAAAGAGGTGAGCACAGAGCCAGAAGCTGGGAGGAAAATGGAGTTAAGAAAGTCAAATGCCATATGGCAAAACCAATACAGTACTGTAAAGTAAAATAAAGTAGAAATTAAAATTATAAATAAATAAATAAAAGAGAAAGAAAGTCAAATGCCAGACAAAGCTGAAATACAGATTTGAAAAAATAATAATAATAAATTGAAATAAAGGATCTAAGACAATAACTGGGAACCATTCCTTGGAGTTTGACACTAAATGTGGTTAAGTATGAGTTAGCTTAATTTAAAAAGCACAGCATCTGAGCAGGTGCTTTCCCTCCATCTGACATTATCTCCCTCTTTATTGCCAGTCCATTATCAATAAGCCATTAAAAACACTTACCAAACAAAATCTGGGAGCCATTTAGGCAGTCCTGCTAATGAACGAACTTAATTCAGACTGATTTGGCCATGAAGATTATCACATTTCTTGAGGACAGCTCTCCCTAAATTCTTTCACTGACTAGTTTGGAAAACAAAGCACTTGAAGAAACGCTATACGTAAATAAAGGAGTTCAGGTTTGCATAGTCTGAGACGCTTGGTGGATGGAAGTGCCTCACTTATGTGCAGAAAATTTACTGAGCACTTACTATGCACCACACAGCATGTCCACCCAAAGTAATTCAGATATAACATACCAGGGTGTTTAACATTTAAAATTTTCTCTATTTGGTTAAAATCAATTAGCTTTTTGTGAGGACCTTGATCCTTTCCACCCAGCTTAATAGTTTCATGAAATCTAGGGTTGTCTTGTCATATTTTTTAACCTCCCTAATTTCTAGTCAAGCCTCAAAAAGTGAAGTATGCACTGGGGGCTTTTAGCACTTCCAAGATCACCTTCACTCTACTTGTCCTAAGGTGGGTGTGACCTACTCAGTCAATATGAACCAAAGTGTTTAGTATCAGCCTTAAAATGAGCGGCTTCTTTCTTTCTTTCTTTTTTTTTTTTTTTTATCATTAACTTCTTTTTCTGCTTTTCAGAGAAGCAGCAACAATAATTTAAACTTTTCCACTATGTGACCAACATTCCATAGACACTGTATAATAGCCAAGCCGGGGCTTAACAAAGGATTTAGGTAAGTGTGGGTATATGTGTGTGCACGTACGTGTGTGTGCGTGCACGCACGTTTTCCACACAATATGTGTGCCAATATGAGGTGGGAGACAAGAAAAAAAAGTTTGGAAACATCCAGATTTATATCAAAGGGATGCTAGGACCCACAAGAAAAGAATGCTTCTGTGTTATTAAAGTTTTATTTTGGAGAAAGATTTACAAGGAAGGAAGAGGAGCAGCTAGGGAGTGGATTCCTATCTGTAACTGTGTAGGAGGCTCCGGTAAAAAGACAACTGAAGCCTTTCCTGGAACTGGGATCTTTCAAGAAAGGAAAAAATGCAACACTTGTTCCCTGCCTCCCTCCCTCTCTCCCTGCTTCCTTGGTGCCCTTCCAAGGTAGGGCCCCTTGGTGCTGGCTTCTCAGTTCTCCCCCCGGGGAGGCTTGCCAAGGCCAAGAGGGCCAGATGGGGCTGCTGGCAGAGATGCTGCTGATCCGGCTCTTTCTCATCCCACTTTCCGTCTGCCAGTGCTTTTGGTGGTGGCAGTGCCTCGTCCTGATGAGGTTAGAATTACCACCCTGCAGCGGGTGGCATGTGTACCAGCAGCATCCAGTTACATTCACCAGCTCCCCTCTACCTGCTCTGGGCTGGAATGTGCCATTATCTCTATACTCCCATTTTACACTTCACACACCAGCTTTCTCTCAAGACAGTTATTTGATCACTAACCACTTTGAATATCATGATCATCGGCTCATTTATTTTTTCTATTTTAAAGGATGGTGCTGGGGTGTGCAGGGAGCAGCCGCATCGATTTCCACATTTGCCAGGGCATCCGAGTGTGAGCTGCCTATCACAGTACTGACTTTAATAAAAGGTTATTACTGTGATCATTATTTAGCATTTATATAGCTCCTCACAATTGTTTACCCATTATTCCTCAGAGCACCCCTGTCAAGGTGATCAGAATTAGTAACCTCCATTGTAGAGGCAATACATTAGGGCTCCTGGAGAGATTTTAGGAATATCCACAAAAGGACACAAAATGAATAACCACAGAAGTGGTGGGGCCTGGCCCTCCCTCTAACATTGAGCCTGATGAGTTCACTTACTCCATCATTCTGTTTAGCAGACCTACACAAGGTGGGGTCCTTTTGCAGGATGTACCTCAAATATCCTGAAAGGCCTTCCTTGGCTACCCAATCTAAAATAGCGTGGCCTTCCTAAGCCTCTCTCTACAACATTTTGGTGTTTATGGACTTCACAGTGCGTAGTGCTACCTGAAGTTATCTGATTTGTCTATTTATGATCTTGTTTATCGTCAGTCTTTGCCATTCAAAAAGGCCATCTCCATGACAGTAGCAGTCTTGCCTGGGTTATTCACTGCTATATCCATTCCCTTTTTGAAAGTAACTGGCATACAGTAGGTGTTCAATAATGCTTGTAGAGTGAATGACAATGACAAGAACCCTGTAAATGCTGCTACTCATGCATCATTTCCTAAGCTTTTTCATCTCTTTCTTATGGGTATAGTCACATATATAGTCCATTATTCTTAATTACCCTGGTACTAATAATCTAGTCTGTGGATGGCTCAGGTCCTTGCCTGCCTCTCCTTCTTGAGTTCCTTTCCTCTGGAGAGTCCTTCAAATCTTTCAGTCATTTCTTGCCTTTAGTTGAGAAGTGTCAGGAAGAGAGTAGAGCAATGAAAGTCCTACTAGACAATTTTACCAGTTCTAATAGCTTTGGAAAGGTACAAAGTTGAAATTATTGATTCCAAGATTTCTTTTGCACCTTATATTTATGGATTAAAAAAAGAATCCATCTGTGTTATATATGCAATACAGTGAAAAGTGCTTTGAAGAAGTTAAAAGCACTATATAAATGTAAGATATAATTATGTATGCATGTAGTCCCATTAACCTTGGTAATTGAGAGTTGGTTATACATTTAAGGTTTAATTAGTTTTGATAGAACAGTAGCTCACACTCTTCTAATGGGTAGGTCCAGACATGCTCTTAGAAAATGTACCTTTGGTTGATTTTGGTTTTTTTTAATCATTAAATCAAGATAAAGCTTGAAATCCCTTCAAAGCCTAAAAGGTTGGCAGTAATGCTGATGTCTCATCAACAAGTAAGAATAGACAAGTAGTACAAAGCATTTATATTTTCTTGCTTCAAACATCAGGTGATTAGAATACAGTTCCCCCTTAAAAAAAAAAAAAACAGTCTGATCTTGAAAGAAAGACCCTCTGGATAATATAAAAATGGAATTTTCTCTTTAAAGGTGGTTCTTAATGTCCTTTATAGTGCTATTGTATTTGATAACATGTGCTCTTGCATTTGGTCCTTATTATAGCTCTGTCCATAGATAGTTACTGACACTTTATAGATGAAAAAAAATGGAAGCAAAGCCCTTAAATGCCTTCCTACGTCTTAGAAGTCACCAAGAAGACTGGTCTGGCTCAAGTCTCCTACCTCCAGTTTAATATTCTCTACAATAATATTAGAAAACCACACTGGAAAGGAAAGACTCATTCCTAGTACTGCTGTCATACCATCAAGCTTCAAAGGTCAGATAAATATTTTACTTTATGGTTAAATTGGCCACATCTACCTCGTATGTATTACATCCCAGGCCCTGTGCTTTGCCCAGGGAGGTTGCCGAAAGACTAAAAGACTGGTTAGATTTCCCTGGTTGTTACTACCTAGTTGTGATGAGGGATGTTGTTGAAATACAAAGGAATGGTGTGGCATGCACTAGGAGAGATGTGGAGTTCTACAGGATCAGGGGAAGAGCAACATCTGAAAACATTACACACACACTTCAATCATACGCCACGCAAACAACGGGGTGGCATGCTCAGAAATTAGCTTTATATCAGCAGTGGTGCTCACATTTGAGTTTAAAGTGAAAGTCACTCAGTCATGTCTGACTCTTTGAGACCCCATGGACTATATATCCATGGAACTCTCCAGGCCAGAATACTGGAGTGGGTACCCTTTCCCTTCTCCAGGGGATCTTTCCAACCCAGGGATTGAACCCAGGTCTCCTGTACTGCAAACAGATTCTTTACCTGAGTCACAAGTGAGTTTGTTAAAACTCATGGGCCTCTGGGCTTCCCTGTGGCTCAGTGGTAAAGAATCTACCTGCCGATGCAGGAGACATGGGTTCAATCCCTGATCTGGGAAGATCCTACAAACCTGTGCTTGCACCGCAACTATTAAGCCTATGCTCTAGAGCCCAGGAGCAGCAACTGCTGAGCGCACATACTGTAGCTACTAAAACCTGTGTGCCCTAGAGTCCATGCCTGGCAACAAGAGAAGTCATCACGATGAGAAGCCTGCACACTGCAACAAAGAATAGTCCCTGCTCACTGCAACTAGAGGAAAGCCCATGCAGCAACAAAGACCTAGCATAGCCAAAAATCTAAACAAATAAATAAAATTATTTTTTTTTTAATTGCTGGTCCCAGTTTCTTCTGGAGTAGGTCCAGGATGAGGCCCAAGGATTTTCATTTCTGATAAGTTCCAAGACGATGCTAATACTGCTAGTCTGAGAACTACAATTTGAGAATCAGTAACAGAGTAATCTAGCAACAAGAAGGCTAGAGTAGTATAAAAATGGAGATAAAGAACCTGTTCCAACAGGACAGACCAGGAGGAATGGAGCCCTTGCCTAGGAAGCTGATGGTGGGGAGGTGCAGAGCAGCCATCAGGAGACTAAACCACCTGCTTCCAAGGACAGGGGAATCACTGGACCTGTTCTGGGCCACTTTAAGTCACACATCATTGCCAAATCTCCTTTGCCCATGCCAGGTATACAAGAAGCACTTGGAATTCATTTTTAAAAAAGCAAACCTGTCTAGAAATTAAGGTGTGAGTTTTATCTTACTTTCCCTTCCTCCCACATCGGTAGCCTCCTCCTAGTGCGATTCAGGTTGCAAAAGCATCTTCCAAGGAGAACATCCATAGCTGCACCTAGTCAGCAAGTGTATCCATCTGTATGCGTAAAATTGTACTGAAACCGATTTCCTTATAATCTCATTTTAGAACATCCTTGTAGCTAAATAGTATTCAAAATAAAAAGGAGTACAGGTAGCACCCATCTCTACAGACTGGGGCAAAAAATGATTAACTCACTGTATCATGTAAATACCCATGGAAACACACGTGAATCCTTTATCCAACCAACATTCATTGAGTATCTACTATTTGACAAGCACCATGGATGTGATTGGAGATGAAGATAAAACATAGGCTCTGCCGACAGCAGTTCAAAATCTAGCAGGCTTCTTCCTATGCTCTTAAATCTGCCTAAGGATTGTGTTTTGTTTGTAATAAAAATTCTAAAGCAGGGACAGAAGAAGGTAGCTAGTTTTTCTAAATTGACCACCTCTTGTCTAATTATTCAACTGAAGAAACTGCTTCGGTCCTGGGTTATTTTCCTGAGCTCAGATCTATTTTGCTGACATATAGAAAGAGTCGGGGGAGTATCAGCACCCGTTCACCCCTTGTCTTTAAGTATAGTGAGACTTTTATCACTTACACCTTTCAGTGTCCAAAGAGAGCGCCACTTGGGGTTTTTAAAATATCATTTCCTTTACTACCTCCCAAAATAACAGGGTCACTTCAGGACCAGAGAGTGGTTGGCACTGTAACGGGTTTCCCAGAAGTACTAATAGTTCTGGAGAGGAGCAAGTATTTTCACAGCTGCAGGTCTGGGTGCTGAACTTTCTACTGTCAGTGAGAATCATGTCCCAGTGAAAATATAGAAGTGGAATCAACTGTCAAAGGGATAAGGTGACAGGGAGTGTTGTTTACTCGAGTCAGAGAGCAACCAGAAACGATTTCTGCAGCTGGAACAAAACAAAGACAAAGGTTGAAGGTCAAGTTCCTCTATTATTTTGGCTAACCAGCACACCTAAGAGGCTTTTCTCAAATATTTCGGGCCTGTTGACAATTCCAACTTTATAAAGACCCCACATATTATACCAGTCTATGCCTCTTGGCTACTGGAGGGAAACAAAAGGGAAAATGTTCAGTCTCATTAGGATTAAAGAAGTCATGCCATGGCACCCAGCTCTTCCTGCCTAGCTCATCCATCTCCAAATGTTAGGAATTTTATGTGTTAAATGCTACTCATATTCTTCCACATCATTCCACCTTGACCACCACCACAGTAGTCCAAGCTGATGTCATCTCTCATAGTTTACTGCAATAGCCTTTTATCTGGTCTCTCACATCCTATTTAGACTCCTCCAAATCTTTCTTTATATTAATTCACAGCAACTCATTAATTCACAGTATTAGTTCATGGTAATTCATTTACAGTACTCTTTCAGAAACTCAAATAAAACCACTAAAGTCTAAATACCCCCACACATACAACCTAGCTTAAATTTTTTTCTCTGGCTCCCCGTTGCTCCAAACACTTAGCTAGTGGATTTGGCTGAGACAGAGCTCTGTGTAACCTGTGCCTCCCGCCCTTTTCCCTTCTCTTGTGGCATCATATTCCCCGCTCCTCACTCCCTCTGCTCTCCTCACCCAGATTCCCCCGCCTGAAACATTGCTCGCTCCCTGCTTCACCAAGTTGTCTCTTCTACTCACCTTTTAGCTCTTAATTCATATCAGCTCCTGAAGGACTCTTAGGCAACACCCTATTCTCCCTGGTTAGGGCAAATCCCCATGCTTCAAACTCCCTTGATATCATTTGGCTCATGAACCCTTCACAGAATGTATCACAAGACAGTTATATAGTTTTATTTGATTGTTTAATTTCTGCCCGGTCTCCTCACTAGACTATATGATCTGTAAAGGCAAGGACACTATCTCTTTTTCCTTACCATTGTATTTCAGAGCCTAGCACAGCATCTGGCACATACCAGACACTGGTAAACAAATACATCTGGAAGAAAGGATGAGAGGGAGAGAGGGAGGGAGGAAGGGAGGGTGAAAAGGAAAGGAAGAAGGGAAGGGCAAAGGAGGGAAGAATCTGAGCAACAAATTGACACTACTAAGCTAAGAAGGTCTAGCGCTTTAAACGGATGATAATAATAGGTAACACATTGAATTTCCAATGTTAGGTAAAGCTTTTAAGTTATATTTATAATTTCTTTGTCACGATAACCCTAAAGGTAGTTATTTTGATTGTCTTCATTTCATAGATGAGGAAACTGAGCCACAGAGAAAGTAACTACTCAAAATCACACAGTTAGTTACCTCACAACTATAGAGACATTATGATCATATATAACCACTAGAAGCCACTGCTTTTCAGGGTCAGGGATTTACTTTTATTTGGAATTGGACCTTGAAAGTGAAAAAAAAAAAAAAAAAGGCCTCTATGTCCTCTTTGTGTGTTAAACTCCCAAACAGATAAATATCAGAGAAACTCTTATGTGAATTTCAGCTGCCCCTGTGACACTTCTCAGGATGAAATTTTTCTACATGAATTAAGGACAGGCTGATTAAAATGAACACATTGTGGCAAAATCAATACAATATTATAAAGTAATTAGCCTCCAATTAAAATAAATAAATTTATATTAAAAAAAATAAAATGAGCACATTGTAATCGCCAATCCTCACCTTAGTTTTGACTCTATTACTTTAATGTGAGCAGAACAGAAATTGACATGCCAAATGGATGAAAGAAAGAAAAAGAGAGCATTCAGCACATGGGAAGAAAGATGGAAACAGAAATATATTTGTTTAGAAGAGAGAAGATGGAAAGGAATGTGCTGCCCTCCCAGTAACCACAGGAAGCTGCTTGCCATGCATGCCACCATAGATCAGTTTATTTGGGGCCAAACCTGGAATAAAAGCCTAATGTTTAGACAAGGTAAAGGCTTCTGGGGAGGGGAGGCAGGGCACTAAGTGAAAGTAAGTAATCTTATTTGCAAGCTGGAACTCTAGATGGAGCAGTTCCCTTTATTTGAATTTTTTCTGGAGAGGGATAATGATTCCACTGGATTAGTGACTACTGGAAAGATGACTGGTAGGAATACCTTAGCTCTGTGATAGGAAACAGAATTGGATGATCCACCATTTACAAAATGTAACCTGACTCTACGAATGGGAGCCATGTAAACAGAGGAAGGCAGAAGATTAAGAGGAGGAGGAGCAGGAGGGAGAGGGGTTACAAAAGGAAGAACTTTGAAAAGTTGTCCAACAAGATGGAGGATAAATCAAATAAGATACAGGGCACAAGTGCTGGAGTCCAGCTGCTGGGATTAAAATACAGGATCCATTTCAACTAATTGTAACCTCCCTAAACTTACCATCTTTAAAGCTGGGATTATCATCACCTCTAGCTCATAAAATTCTTTTAAGGGTTAAAGAGACTAATCTTTGTTAGCTTCATAGCACATATTAAATGCTCAGTAAAGAATAGTGCTATTGCTACTGGTAAAGAGGATCTATCAACTCATAACATAAACTTGAAGTACTAGCTATGTTGAATACCACTGGGCTTTAGACTCCACCAGAAATATTCAGGGATAATGCTGTATTGGACTCCCTCCTGGAGGAGGTCAGCACCTATCAGTAAGCTTTATACCTTGGATGCAGAAACTCGGTACGATACTATCTTCCAGAAACCGTCCATTCTAGACTTGTGTTTTGAAATCATTTTCTTCTCGCCCTCTCTTAGCTTTAATGCTCCATCTTTTTTCTCTTGGCTTGCTTTCCTACTTCATGCTCTCTTGTCCATTCCTTTGAAACCTTTGCTCCTCTCCCCAAGCAAGGATCCTGTCGAGACAGACTAAGCAGATCTTTTTCCTCTATGCCTTACACACTGGGGGCCAAGAGGGTAAAATGTTTCCTTTGGGTGGATGCCAAGGAACTTGGGATGTGTGGGGAGAGTTTTTAATGACACAGTAAGAAAGAAAATATTTATGTTTCATTTTAATTGAACTTTTCTTAAGCTTACTACATTTTAGTAGGTGAAAAAAAAGTCAGTGTATGAGAACACTGGGAAGGAAAATACACACAGCTCTGGCTTCAGGCACAGGGGTGGAAAAGGCAAAGGGAAGTTTAGCAGAGGCATCTTACGGGAAGAGCTGCTCCACCAAAAATCTGAGCTTAGCAGCATGGCCTTTATCACTGCATTCCCAGGATAGGTATAGGTCCCATTTGACTGGCCCATAAAATTAGCAAGATAATGAATCAGTTCACTCCTTTAAGTATATATCTATCTGTTGGGTGCACTAAAGTACCTTGAGAAACAAGTTCATAAGGTGTCACATCCAGTTAAACCTGGAAACTGAGCACTGTGAAAGGAGTTGGCTTACTTTGGTAGATGATTCTAGAAATAGCTACTGTTGTCACTGTTTCTTAAGCATCTGCTATGTGTTAGGTACTGTGCTAACTACTCATATGATCTCATTTAAATCTCCCAGCAGCTCTGTGAAGTAGGTACTATTAAGACCTTTTTATATATGAGTGACATTAGGCAATTTACTTGGGTCACACAGCTGATGAACAGTGAAGTTGGGATTTTAATCATGGCTGAAGGACACCAAACCCAGCACTGATACTGTGATATCAGGTGTGGCCCCAGCTGTCCAGTTAGCTACCTCTAACAATACCTGGAAAGGCTTATAATCTTAGGATTTATGAAGATGACAGAAGAGCTGAGTATGAGACTTTTGCTTTATTGACTACACCAAAGCCTTTGACTGTGTGGATCATAACAACCTGTGAAAAACTCTTAAAGAGATGGGAATACCAGACAACCTGATTTGTCTCCTGAGAAATCTGTATGCAGGTCAAGAAGCACCAGTTAGAACTGGACATGGAATAACAGACTGGTTTTAAATCAGGAAAGGAGTACGTCAAGGCTGTGTATTGTCACCCTGCTTATTTAACTTATAGGCAGAGTACATCATGCGAAATTCTGGGTTGGATGAAGCACAAGCCATAATCAAGATTGGGGGAGAAACAATAACCTCAGATACGCAGATGACACTACCCTTATGGCAGAAAGTGAAGAAGAACTAAAGGGCCTCTTGATGAAAGTGAAAGAGGAGAGTGAAAAAAGTTGGCTTAAAACTCAACATTCAGAAAATGAAGATCATGGCATCCAGCCCCATCAATTCATGGCAAAGAGATGGGAAACCATGGAAACAGTAGGAGATTTTATTTGGGGGGGGGGCTCCCAAATCACTGCAGATGGTGACTGCAGCCATGAAATTAAAAGACACTTGCTCCTTGGAAGAAAAGCTATGACCAGCCTTGACAGCTTATTTAAAAACAGAGACATTACTTTACCAACAAAGGTCCATCTAGTCAAAGCTATGGTTTTTCCAGTAGTCATGTATGGATGTGGTACTATAAAGAAAGCTACGTACCAAAGAATTGATGCTTTTGAACTGTGATGTTGGAGAAGACTCTTAAGAGTCCCTTGGACTGCAAGATCAAACCATTCAATCTTAAAGGAAATCAGTCCTGAATATTATTGGAAGGACTGATGTTGAAGCTGAAACTCCAATACTTTGGCCACCTGATGCAAAGAACTGACTCACTGGAAAAGACCCTGATGCTGGGAAAGATTGAAGGCGGAAGGAGAAGTGGGTGACAGAGGATGAGATTGTTGGATGGCATCACTGACATGATGGACATGAGTTTGAGTAGGCTCCAGGAGTTGGTGATGGACAGGGAAGCCTGGAGTGCTGCAGTTCATGGGGTTGCAGAGTTGTACATGAGTGAGTGACTGAACTAAACTGAATTATGAGAATTGCGTGTGTGTGTGTGTGTGTGTGTGTGTGTGTAAGTATGTGTGTGTAATATAATTAAATGACATATAGAATCCTTGTTCTATTAAATAAATCAGTGCAATTAAGATAAAAACATCCAGCTCCTCTCACTATTCCCAAGTAAAACTATGCTTCTTTCCTTGTGAATTTTCTCTCCTCCCTGGGTTGTCCAACTTTTCCTAATCCATTCTATGTGGACTGTCAACATTTACCTCCCAACAGTGCCTCAGTTTTGTTATCTGTATAAGTAGTACTGAACTCAGAGTTATTAAGATTAAGAGAATTAATGCATTTAAAACACTTGGAAGAGTTTCTGGCATATTATTGGTATTTTGAAAATGTTACCTGTTAGCATTGTGCCACATTCTTGAATAGGGATCCTGTTCCTATTTGAAGAACTAATCTTAGTCCTTACTGATGGGCTTGCTAAAAAAAATATTGACATTATCAGGATATATCCCAGGAGAGTTTGCTTCTCTCCCAGTTCTTAGTCACTCAGTCATGTCCAACTCTTTGCAATTCAATGGACTCTAGCCCACCAGGCTGGTCTGTCCATGGGATTCTCCAGGTAAGAAAACTGGGGTGGGTTGCCATTTCCTTCTCCAGGGGATCTTCCCGATCCAGGGATCAAACTAGTGTCTCCTGTGTCTCCTACATTGCAGGCGAATTCTTTACCTGCTGAGCCATCAGAGCGTCTGTAAAATGCTATTACCTGATTGGCTTATTAACTACCCAGAAAAGGCTCCCTCTTGTCCAGAGCCCTCTTGAATACTCTGAGGAGGCTGAGGGTATACCCTTTGCCACACTGAGACAGGGAAAGATGTTTTCAAGGCTGATGATAACAAGAATAACCTCCTGTTTTTAGTCAAATCTACAGATGGATTATTTTTTCTTTTTTCCTTTCTTTTTATTCTTTTTTTGTTGATGGGCATGAGACCTGTGTGGGCTTTCCCAGATTGCTCAGTGGTAAAGAATCTCTCTGCCAAACAGTAAATGCAGGTTCGATCACTGGGTCAGGAAGATCCCCTGGAGAAAGAAATGGCAGCCCACTCCACTATTCTTGCCTGGGAATCTCATGGACAGAGGAGTCTGGCAGGCTACAGTCCATGGGGTCGCAAAGAGTCAGACATGATTTGGTGCCTAAACAGCAACAAGAGTGAAACTTACATGTATCCAAAATCCCCTGGATTGTAGCAATTTAGGAGTGCTTCTGTTTAATATGAAGCTTAAACAGAACTTGAGAATATAAATAAAGATATTAATCCCAAACTGATCTGCCTTTTCCATACATCTTTAAGTTTTTCTTCCTATCTATTTTGGAGCATCCTGGCTCACGGAGAGTTGCTTTTCAAATTCCATGCTTATTTCAAATGAGAAAACTGAGACTCAGATGGGTTCAATCAGTGCCCCCAATACTATTTTTCCTCTGATATTTTATCAAATTCATTTTTTCCAAATTATGATTTCCTACCCTCTCTGGTAAAGATTTTGCTCAATATTCTAGCAAAAATTCCTCAGATAGTTATCATTTGTCTTGGTAGTATATGGAGGGTGGGAGGAGGCTTTCATTTTTATGTTTTTTAATCTCTGTTTCTCGTTTAATTTTAACTCCTTTGTTCCCCTAAGGGGCAACCTGTTTTCATAGGCCAAAAATATTGTCTATTGGCAATTTTATATGTTTCAATCTGATAACAAAAAGTCAAACACAGTCTCTATTTCTAGGTATCTATAGTCATTGATGGAGAAGGCAATGGCACCCCACTCCAGTACTCTTGCCTGGAAAATCCCATGGATGGAGAAGCCTGGTGGGCTGCAGTCCATGGGCTCGCTAAGAGTTGGACACGACTGAGCGACTTCACTTTCACTTTTCACTTTCATGCATGGGAGAAGGAAATGGCAACCCACTCCAGTGTTCTTGCCTGGAGAATCCCAGGGACGGGGGAGCCTGGCAGACTGCCATCTATGGGGTCGCACAGAGTTGGACACGACTGAAGCAGCAGCATAGTCATTGGTACTGTGCATTTTATTTCTTGTTTCTGTGTTTTCTTGGTATGCAATATACTTTAAATATTGTAAAGTCAAAAGATTTGCTGTGTAAATAGCAGTAAAACATGCACATATATGAGCTAAACATTCATTAATATACCCCTTGAATTTCAGTCTCTGGCAACACATCTAGGGTACTTATTTTGAGGTCCCCGATATTTCACAGCCTTGTCTGACACAGACACAGTAAGACATCAGTCAGGGAAAGAAAACAATCTACTAAAGTCCAAACTGTTGAACAACTAGTCAGAGAATAGCAAATTAAATTTGCAGCAACAGGAGGTGAGTGCTGTGTCTAGCAGTGACCTTGATAGCAACCCAGGTTCAGCAAGACGTCAGAGGTCACAGAAGACCTCTCTCCTGATCTGGACCAACTGGTCCTTCATGTGTAAACAGTGGGCACAGAGCTCCAAGTTCACGATGTCAATATATTAGTGACAGTATGTTATGTGTGAGAAGTGTCAGGGAATGTGACTGCTGCGTCAAAATTTGTTCCCTCAGAGAAAGCCTCATTTGTGACTCAGATCACTTATCAGTCACCAAATCATGCATCAATCACGAGGGAGCTAGAAAATCATGAGCAAATCACAAGCCCCACCAAACAGCTCTTATGCTGATGTATCCGCAAGACAATGAATAGGGAGGATTTCCACAGTGGTGAAAGTCTGAGTAAAGTAATTCAAAGCCACTTCAAATCCAGCTTTTAAAAGTGTGAAGGAAGCAGTAATTCATATCAGTTTCCCCAGGGGCCTGGAGCCAATTATTTCAATACAGTGGAGGTGAGTATGGGTTGCCTGCGCAAGTGGGGGCATGGGGAGGAAAGCAAGCCATGGGCTCAGGCCCATGTTAGTCAAAGCATCACTGTACCACTCCCTGCTTGTGTCACGTCAGGCAAGTAACCCCACTGAGACTCAGTTTCCTCACCTGCAAAATGGGAGGTACAAAGTCGTAAAAGAAAGAGTGGAACCTGGTCACTGGTGTTCTTGAAAGCTTGTAGAACAGTGCCAGGCGTCTGTCAGGAAACAAAGAATTGCCATTTGTTTGGTGCTTTCTCTATGCCAGGTAATGTTTAAAGAACATTAAGAGTACCATTTATTTAATCCTCTCAACAACACTAAGGCCAGTGCTAATACCACCTGTGTTTTTTTGCGGGTTTTTTTTGTTTTTGTTTTTTAGTTGTGGCATATGGGATCTAGTTCCCTGACCAAGAATTGAACCCAGAGACCCTGTTTTGGGAGCACAGAGTCTCAACGACTGGCCCACCAGGGAAATCCCCCTACCTGTGTTTTATAAGTGAGGAAAACTGAGGCATAACAGTAGGTTTCCACATCTAGCTGGGGAAAGAATCAGGCCTCAAACTCAGGCTGTCATCCAACCCCAAAGCCCAAGCTCTTCACCAGTGAATCCTTGTCCTGAGAATAACCCACAGAAGAGAAGATGATATTAAGCAACTGACCCAAGGAAACGTCCCTGGTGGTGCAATGGCTAAGATTCCACGTTCCCAATGCAGAGGGCCTGGCTTCGATGCCTGGTCAGGGACTAGATCCCACATGGCCCAACTAACAGTTTACTTGCTGCAACTAAACATCCCGAGTGCCACAACTAAGACCCAGCGCAGCCAACGAAATCAATATTTGAAAAATTAAAACCTTACTGAGTCCTTCATTCATCTTCCCTCTAACTCCCTCCACCCCCATGAAACCCACTCTCCATGGAACTTAGCTCTTTTAGGAGCTTCTAAGCCTTAGGGCTTGCTGATGCCTGGCTCAACTGCTCAGAGCTGAGGGGTTCCAGAGCCTTTCCAAGTTTTGCTCTGGCACTGAGCCTAACCTTTATTTCGTAACTGATTTACTCTACTCAGAAGTCAGCTTCGGCTACCTTCTGTGAGAACCGGGTAGACCCAGGAAATACTCGGCTGCCCAACCAGAAAATTAAACAAGAAAATCATCAGGCCCTGAAGCCCGATTCTCAATGCCAAACAATTTAGAACAATGAGTTACTCTTTCGAAATAGAAATACTTGTCATGTAGTGTTTAAGTTCTTGTAGCATGACATAGGATACTGGCTGAAAAACGCAGTCTGAATGCCCAAGTTCTAGTCCCAGCTCCAGCTCTGTAACCGTGAGCAAGTATCCTAACCTCTCTGTGCTGTAGTTGCCTTTCAATCCTATGGCAACAGTAATAGGGTCGAGGTAAAAACTTGCTATGAGGATTGATGACCAATATATGTAAATACTTTAAAATACACTTGGCACATCATAAGAGCTCCCTAAATATTAGTTTTTATTATCATTAATTTATCTTATGTTTCAATAAAGGTATACAGGCTTTGCAGCAATGTCTTTACAGAATAACTTTGCTGAAGCTTTATTCCTATTGAAAAAGTTTTCTCCATTATTACCATCTCACTACCAGCCACCACCCACGCCCTATCAACCCCCTCTCCACCATCTCAATTTTTCCTTAAAAGCAAAGGAAATTACACTTAAAAGCCTCACGGAATTACAACACTCCGCATGCTCATAAAAGTCAGGAAATGCAAAAGTTAGAATTCTCTGAAGACATTAGCTCAGAATCTGGGCTCTGACACAGTTCGGAGGGCTCTGGAGAAGCCTTGTGAAGTTCCCACTGGTGAGCTTTGAGGCCTTCACCCGCTGCCCCTCCTCCCCAGCTGCGTCTGTCTTCTGGAACCCTCCAGTAGACTGAGCAAGCCTCTGGACTTGCCATTTCAGAGATGCTGCCCTTGCTCCAGCCTCAGAACCCCATCACGGAACAGCAGTCCTCAGATGAAGGAGCATCAGCACATCTGGCGGGGGCTTCTCTGGTGGCTCACTGGTAAAAAATCCACCTGCCAATGCAGGAGACACGCGTTCAACCCCTGGTCCAGGAAGATCCCACATGTGGTGGCTTAGTCACTAGGTCACGTCTGACTCTGGCAACCCCACGGACTCTACCAACAGCATCTTCTGAACATGGGATCCAGGCAGGAATACTGGGGTGGGCTGCCATTTCCTCCTCCAGAGGATCTTCCTGACCCAGGGATCGATCCCAGTTGTGTGCTGCAGGCGGTCTGGTCCCCTGCGTGGCAGCCAGATTCCTTACTGACTGAGCTAGAAGGGAAGACCACATGCTGCAGAGCAAATGAACCCACGCACCACAACTACTGAGCCTGTGCTCTCGAGTCCAGGAACCACAACTACTGAAGCCCGTGCTCCTCAGCAGGAGAAGCCGCCCACTAGACAGCAGGCCTGGCTTGCCGCAACTAGAGAAAAGTCCTCGCGGCAATGTAGACCCAGCACAGCCAAACTAAATAAATACGTAGAAATTAGTTAATTAAGACAAAGAGAGAATGCTTGGTAGGCTTGTGGAAACATGGACAGCTGGACTACTGCCAGAGTTTCTCTCAGTAAGTCTGGGGTGAGGCCTGAGAACCTGTATTTCTAATAAGCGTCCCTGTGAGGTTGATGCTGATGGTCAGGACCACACGTTGAAAATCACTGTTGCTGGTGTTTCTCTCACTTCAATACAGTTCCCCCTCAAATCCCACAGACCCCTACCTACCCACTGCACCAAAAATGGAGTGAAAAATTTTATCCACGCATGTGTATTACTTATTTTCTGAAAAATGGAAAACACGTTCTGTTCAAACTCCAGTACAGCCTTGACAAAACAAGACTCACCTCATTTCAGCTGCTTCACTCCCTCTACCCACCCACCTTTATCCTTCCAGTCAGTTTCCACTTCCGTCTTTGCACAGATGGTCAGGACTGTGTGTATGTTTATACATCTCCAGCCCTGCTTGTTTACATGTACACATTTGTATTTTTCCTTCCCCCCCATTAAACTATAAAGTCCTTGAATGTCTTTCTCTCTAAGGTTCCATTGCACCTGATGCTAAACACACAGTGGGTGTTTAATACAAACAGTTGACTGATAAATATTGACAATTTTATTGTATCTGGTAAGCAAAGTGAAGAAACACATATTGCCATGAGAACTTTAAACTTTGCATCAGAGACCAAAGTCTGTTTATTTTTGCAGCATTAATGTAGCCAAAAGATGACTTTCCACTCACATATAAATATGTGATATGTTGCCAGTGAGCATTTTAAATGCCATTTTATGTCATTCTCAGAAATACCATCTGTGCCTCTTCTTCTCACATAGTTATCAAAATGAGTAATTTAACATAGATGAGTTTGTTGCATCCTTACAGGGAACTGCAAAAGAGACACAAGCTCTAGAAATATTAATGAAATTGCCATCAACTTCATGTATGTAAGCCAACTACATCTCTACATCTCTGTCTTTTTAGAATTAAATAAAAGAATGGTATTAGCCCTGAATATTTTCAAAGCGTTAATAGTTAACCCAGAGTTTATTATTATGTACTGATTTACAAACCACATGAACTTCAATCACCAAAGTATGAGATCATTATTGTTTTATCTATTGAACAGCTAAGAGTTGAACTGCACCAAGTTAAGGACACAGTATATTATCAGTCTTTCCCAAGAGGCAGAGGCTGTTAGGGAGCCAATTGGAAAGCAAAGCTTGCGATCTGTGTCCTCCGAGGTCTAGAATATACATTAACCATAATGACATTGGAGGTCAAATATTTACCCAATTCTGTTGAAAGAAATCAGTGTTATATCTAGTCCCAGTTGATGTGACAAAGTGTGGCCTTTTAAGATTTTTTTTAAGGATTTGATGCTACATCTAACCTTCTGATTGTGTTCTTCTCTGATCATTAAATTAAGGAGAATTTCACTGATGCATTCTGAACACTTGCTTTCTTTCAGCTTAAATCTTTCTACAGTTCAGTCAGGGACCTGTGATGAGTCCTAACTGAGAATACATGAAGGTTGTTTCTAAATTTTTTTTTAAGTTGCTTCATGCTATTGTTACTTTCATAATAAAATGTGGTGACAACTGAGTTGATTTCTTTCCTTGGTCTGATTCCCACTGTTGGTTCTATCCACTCAAGTCAGGTCTTATTTTTTAAAAGAAGCTGTATTTGGGCACTTGACTTAGTCTTTTCTTACACATAGCACATAATTACAGGCAGCACACGTAACCCCCTTGCAATTAATCTTTTCCCCCAAAGAAAATAGGATGGAAGAGGATAAAGAGTATTATCTTGTCTTTAAAGGGTAAAATCACACTTTGTCATATCACATAGAGATTTCAAGCCTTCAAGACTCTTTTTATTTTTTGACTGAATTTTTGAGATATATTCAATAAATAGCACTGTATACATTTAAGGTATACAAACATATTGATTTGATACATTTATATATTGCAATATAATTACTACCTTAGCCCTGGCTAACACTTGTATCACATCACATAATTACCATTTCTTTTTTGTAATGGGAACAATTAAGATCTAGTCTCTTAGCAACTTTCAAGTTTATAATCCAGCACTGTTGACTATAATCACTTGCATTAGATCTCAAGAACCTATTTATCGACTAACAACATCTCTCCAATTCCCCAGTCCCCAACGCCTGATAACTACCCTTCTACTCTCTGGTCTTACGAGTTCAGTTTTTTTTAAGCTATCACATACAAGTGAAACCATATAGTATTTGCCTTTCTCTGTTCAGCCTGTCAGACTTTTGGCTCATTGGAATGGCTTTAAAAATCAGAAAGGTAGGTGTTGCAGCTATGGTCAAGAAAATTGGGAAAATAGTCCTGATCCTTCTCTGCTATTCCAAAAGCACAGTTAAAACTGACTTCAAAGGAAACCAATATTTAGATCAGTTCTGAGAAGATGAGAATTCAATCAGGTTCAACTGCTGCTGGAAACTGTGGATAACATGAAAGTAATAGTCAACATATACCTAGTCTTCAAGAAAGTTTGTGAACATTAAAGGGATGATAAGAGGTCAAAAGCATTTGTAGTGAAGTATTTTCATTCTTCCAGAATTTCATTGTGGTTTATTTTCTAAATTGTGTTGTTTCCCATTAATAGGTGCTTCCTAGACTTTGAAAGACTGTAATTAGTGGATAATTAAGCAGTGTGTTTTCATTAATAAATAGATTTTTTAAAGCTTGTTATAGTACTTTAGTGAAGAAATTCTTAATGAGAAAAAACTTTGTTTACTAAGTTTAACATTGTGGGACCAAAAAAAAAAAAAAACACACCTAGATCTTTCGTAAAAAGACCTGAACTGACTTCATTTTCTGCATTTCACTTACAGAAGAATACGGCAACTTCACATTTCTACAATTGGACATTGATTCCTTTGTCACATGGTAAGATTCATAGAGGGTTTCAGCCCTTCAGATGGTAATTAATTGGGATTGTTTAGGCTGCATTTTCCACAATTTCTTTGCATGTCCCACGTTTGTATCCAGTTTTTTTTCTTAGTTGTTGCCTACTGTGAAAGTAATTTCATCCCCATATAAAAGTCTTCAAGTACCCAAATATATAATTTCACCCATCAGCAAACTTTCAGAAAATCTTTAGCTGTTCCATGTATTTCTAAAGACACATTCCTTTGAAGTGCAGTGCTTTTGTGAAAGCCTGCCTCAGAGACTGTTCAAATTCTATGATGTGTTCTCTGCTATTCTGAGGGTGCTATTCAGGGTGATGGCTATAACTTCGAAATATGTTGGAACAGACACATGAGCTTGGGTTCAAGTCCCAGCTTCACTACTCAGCACCTGTGTGGTCTATGAGATTTTATTCAACCCTTCTAAACTTCAGTTTCCTCGCCTATAAAGTAGGATATAATAGCAACCTCATGGGATTACTGAAAAAACTACAGAAGATGATATATGTATATATAAGTCACTTTAAAGAATGTCAGCATATAGTAAGCAGTCAATAAATATGACTTGCTCTTGTTACAACTGTTTGGTTGGTATAAAGTAACTTCTTTGCTTTAAGTCTTCCTGTCACATCAGTTTAAAAATACATCAACATTTTTTCCCAGAAATGGCTCATTCACATTACTCTGATACAACACACTGGCTAACACTTGTTCACCTACAAACTGATCTTCACTCATTCAATGTATTTATGCAATATCCAGTCCACAAGTACTTATTAAGTGCATAGTTTGTTCTGGATTTGGCACCTGGGAAAGAGGGTAACTCTTCCCAGTAATATAAGAATGTCATCTTTGCTTGTTAAGAGCTCACAATTTCATGAAAAAAAAAACAAACATAATTTTTAAAATCACAATTTCATATAAAAGAGTTAGGGAAGTTACAGAGAAATCTTTTTCAAAGAAGATATCTTGAAGGATGAAGAGGAGTTTGTCAGAAGGATGGAGGCTGGGGAAAAATGAGAATCGGTCAAAAGTGTTGAGAAAGTCAAGTTATTAATCAGAAATTGACAAATGGTACAAATTGGAACAAGAGAAAGAAAATAAATGGTGGAAAGAGTATTCCTGCACCTAAGTATTGAAGGGGGCACTGAGATATCTCTAACTGACCACAGAGAACAACAGCTCTCAGGGATTAGATTACATCTATTACCAAAATCTTATGTCTCTTTGCTTAAAAAACAATAAGCTTTGGAGCTTCCCCAGATGGCAGAGTAAGAAGACTCTGAACTCAGCTCCTCCCATGGGCACACCAAAATCAACTACTTACAGAGCAACAGCCTAAAAACTAGCAGAAAAGATTTCTACCACTGAAGATATAAAGGAGGAGTCACACCAGATGAGTATGGGGCAGGGACACAGTACAGTCTGGAGCAACACTCCTGAGGTCAGCGGCCCACAAACAGCAGGGATATCACAAACTGCAGAGGTTCTTCCCAAGGACTGAGGGGTCTGATCTCACATCAGAATCCTGCATAGGGAAGATGAGACCACAGAGCATCCTGCTTTGAAAATAAGATTATGCGTAGGAGAGCAGAGAGCCATAGGAGACAGAGACTCTACTCTTAAAGAATGGTTATAGAATCTCACCTGCTCTGTGACTCAGCAGAGAGGAAGCAGATGGGAAGGAGCCTGGGTCACATCCACTTACTGATCTTGAAAAATCTACTGGAGAATCAGGAGGCAACTGGGACTACCCCTGGGGACGGTGATAACTGGCAACAGAAATGTTGGGGGAGCTCATTCTATCATGACGTTACTGGTGCTGGCAAGCACCATTTTGGAATCTTTCTAGCCTATTGGCACCAGGGGCTTACCCTGCCTCCCAATTGGTCTGCAGCAGCCGTGTACCTCCAGGCCATGCAACCAGCTATGTGGGACCCAGCAGGCCAGCAGATGAACATCCAGGTTGCACAGCCAATCATCCAGAAAGCCTACTTCAGCCCACAGCAGGCCTATAGCAACTGTATGAGGCTGGGCCTTATAGCCAACCAGGCCAAGAGCCAGCTCTGCCTACTGGAGCACCCACAGTAGTCAGCCTTTCCAGAAGAGCACGCATAGCCCATGTAGGGGGCACCACTATTGCATACAGCTCTGTTGACAAGAGAGGAGTGTACCGCTGGGCCCCGTAGGACATCTCCCACATAACACCACTTCTCTAAGATGAGGAAACATAACTCACCTACCTAACACATAGACATAAATAAGAGAATTGGGCAAAGTGAGGAGATAGAGGAATATGTCTCAAACAAAGGAACAAGACATGACCTCAGGAAAAGAACTGAACAAGATGGAGACAAGTAAGCTACCCAACATGAATTCAAGGAAATGATGATAAAGTTGCTCAAGGAACTTGGTAGAAGAATGGATAAACACAGTAAGAATTCCAACAGAATTAGAAAATATAAGGAAGAAACAAGCAGAACTGAAAAAGACAATAAAATAAACAATACTATAGAAAGAAAAAAAATCACCAGTAGATTAGATGATACAGAACAGATCAGCAATTAGGAAGACAGAGTAGTGGCAATCCCTCAAGCTGAACAGCAAAAAGAAAAAAATGAGTTTTTAAAAATGAGGATGGTTTAAGAAACCCTGGGGACAATATCAAGTAAGCATTTGCATTATTGGTGCAAATAATGCACCTCCCAGAAGGAGGAGAGAGAAAGAAAAAAATGACAGGGAACTTATTTGAAGAAATAATAGAATATAAGGGAACAACCCCATTTACAAAGACCTACAAAAAAAAAAAAAAATTTTAACTTTTAATGAAAACACAAAAAACCCCAAATAGCTAAAGTGATCTTGAGAAAGACAAATGGAGCTGGATGAATCAGGCTCCTTGACTTCAGGCTATACTACAAAGCAAGAGTAATAAAAAAATAATAATAATAATTAGTATGGTACCGGCACAAAAAACAGAAATATAGAACAATGAAACAGGACAGAAAATCCAGAAATAAACCCACACACCTATGGTCAATTAATCTATAACAAAAGAGGCAAGAATATACAGTGGGGAAAAGATAGTCTCTTCAATTAATGGTGCTGGGAACACAAAGAAGGCATACAGATAGCCAATGGGCACATGAAAAGATGCTCCATATCACTAATCAGCAGAGAAATGCAAATCAAAACCACAACGAGTTACTACCTGTCAGAATGGCTGTTATAAAAAAGACAACAAATAATAAGTGTTGGCAAGGATGTGGAGAAAAGGGAAACTTTGCATTTTGGGGAGACTGTAAATTGGTGTATCTATTATGAAAACAGTATAGAGGCCCCTCAAAAACCTAAAAATAAACTACCATTCCACCCAGTGATTTTCCTTTTAGATATTTATTCAGTGAGAACAAAATCAATAATTTGAAAATATATATACACCCAAATATGTGCACTTCTATCTTCATTGCAGTATTATTCATAATAGCTTAAGATATGGAAGCAGCCTAAGTATCTATCAATAGATGAATGGATAAAGAAGCTATGGGATATAAAAATACAATGGAATATTAGACATTAAAAACAGAATGAAATCTTGCCATTTATAACAACATGAAGATGGATTAAGGGGGTACCATGCTATGTGAAATAAATCAAACAGAGAAAGACAAATACCATATGATCTCACTTATACTGAAATCTAAAAAACAAAGCAAACAAACCAAACAAAACCATACTCATAGGGACTTCCCTGTTGGTCTGGGGGCTAAGCCTCCGTGCTCCCAATGCAGGAGTCCTGGGTTCAATCCCTGGTCAGGGAACTAGATCCCACATGTCACAACTAGGAGTTCTCATGTTGCTACTAAAGATCCCACAAACCACAATGAAGATTGATGATCTCATGTGCTGCAACTAAGACCTGGCACAGCTAAATACATAAATAGGTATTTAAAATACCAGCAATAAAAAATGTTCTCATAGATACAGAGAATGAACTTGTGGTTGCCAGAGGGGGTTGGGTAAAGTAGGTGAAGGGGATTAAGAAGTATAAAACTCCAGCTATACAAAAAATAATTTACAGAGATGTAACATGCAGCATAAGGAACATAGTCAATAATATTATAATAACTTTGCATTGGGATAGATGATTACTAGACTTATCATGGTGATCATTTTGTAATGTTCTGTGCTGTGCTTAGTCGCTCAGCTGGGTCCGACTCTTTGCAACCCCATGGACTGCAGCTCACCAGGCTACTCTGCCCATGGAGGTTCTCTAGGCAAGAATACTGGAGTGGGTCGCCATGTCTTCCTCCAGGGGATCTTCCCAACCCAGGGATCAAACCCAGGTCTCCCACATTGCAAGCGGATTCTTTACTGTCTGAGCCACCAGGAATGCCCTAATATGGCACACCAGCTATATTTCAATTAGGAAAAAAAGCAATAAGCTTTGCCTCTATGAACTCCAATTTCTATATTGGCTACCTCTACTTTCATAAGATATTGATTCTTTCAAATTTATACTCTTTATTTACTAAATGATTGCTTATAAGTATAAATGATAAAATTAGGTGATTTTAGCAAAAACAAAAACAAAAAATTATGCTCTTCTAATGTCAGTTCTTTTAAAATCTCTGCTTTAACTCTGTATTCTTTGCTCACAATGGTCCTCAGGACTATGTCAGCCCTTTGATAACAGCTGCCTAGTATTGAGCATTCATTATGCACCAATCAATTCCCCCTATCTCATGTAATCCTCCCAGCAGCCTTATGAAGAGTATCACTCTTATCCATATTGTGCATGTGCAAAAATGGAAAATCAGGGAAATAACTTGCCCAAGATGACACACCATTGGTGACAAGGCACAGACTTGACCATAGGTCATCTGACTTCACAGCTGATGCACTCAAATGCCCAGAGCAGCGTTTCTAGCACCAAACTTTAAATGAGCCAGGCAGTAAGGACAAGTTCACTGTCTGCTCTAAAAGGAAGAAACAAACCCCCCAAAGTCTAGTACAGTGACACCGTACATAGAGATGGCTTAATTACAGTATGGTTTTCTATAGGATTATGTCTCACTTTTTCTTTACATCTTATTGTCCTTATTTCTTGGGATGAGGAAATTGAAGATAGTAGTTACTTTCTTCATAATGCCCTACTTAGAAAATATAAAACCCCCAAAGTTGGCATCTGATGTCAGCTTATAATTTAAAAATTTTGTTTTCATCCCCAGAAATTAGAAAACCAAAATTTCCTACTGGATGAGGAAATATCTTCCTTCCTGTAAGGCACATGTTTATCCTCTGTTGTCCAAATTACTAGTCATTGTCATCTTGAACTTACAATTTTTCATTGCCTGGTTTTAAAGTGCTGTCACCTCTCTTCCCCAAACTTGGACCCGACCCCAAATTAAACACACTTATATTTATATTTATATTTATATTTATATTTATATTTATAGGAGAAGAGTAAGACAGTAGATAATCTAATAGCATTCTTCGGCTGTGGTTTCCACAAGAGCGAAAAATTCAGTCTTTTCTTATCATAACTGGCTGGAAACGCTCCACATCAGAGATGTCAAGTCATAACAATGTGGGGTGGAGGGGGGGGAGCCCACTTTCTCTCAGAATGACACAATTCTTCTATAGAAAAGACATTCTTAAAAGCTGTTTGCAATATCCTACATTAATTTCCTCTGGTACGGCATCTCATACAAAGGGGTCTTATAAATGGATTAAATGTGGTTGGGTGCAAAAGCACAGTAAGCCCTTGTCAGATGCTCTGGAGGGTGGACGCCACAAACAGGGGCCTCCTTCATCAGGGTTCTCTGCAAATAGCTGACTTGAAGTTTTGTGACCAGTAATAACCTCCTTAAAAATAAACCACTTATACCATCTGCTTAACAGTGCACTATAAATTATACCAAGAATGCGTGCCTTTTCTTCCCTGGCAAATGTCTTCCAAGTTGACAAAACGATGAACAGAGGAGGGAGGCGGGGTTGGGCCGTGTGCACGGTTTCATTGCCATCAATGTGAACCACCATTCTGCTTCCACATCTCCCTTGGCAGAAATAAGCTTGGGATGGGGAAGAACAGAACCCGCTTCAGTATTTCCAAGACCAAGCAAATCAAGGTTGGAAATGGTTAGGTTAGAATGGGCAGGATGATGAGCCCGAATGAGCCCTCAGACCTGGAGTGAACAAAAAGTATTGGTTGTAGTCCAGGCTTTGATTGCTGAGCCAATTAAGACACACATGCCTGACTGCAAGAAGGATCAAACTATTATTTTTAATATCTAATAAATATGTATTAGAAATAACTTCTTTGACCAGAGTCCAGCATGGTTTCTTGTTATTGTTCAGTTGCTAAGTCCTGACTCTGTGACCGAGTGGACTGCAGCAAGCCAGGCTCCTCTGTCATCCGCTCTCCCCCAGAGTTTGCTCAAATTCATGTCCATTGAGTCAGTGATGCTCTCTAGCCATCTCATCCTCTGCTGCTCCCTTCTCTTTTTGCTTTCTATCTTTTCTGGCATCAGGGTCTTTTCCAATGAGTTGGCTCTTCACATTAGGTGGCCAATGTATTGGCGCTTCAGCATCAGTCTTTCCAATGAATATTCAGGACTGATTTCCTTTAGGACTGACTGACTTGATCTCCTTGTAGTCTGAGGGACTCTCAAGAGTCTCCTCCAGCACCACAATTCGAAGGCATAATTCTTCAGCACTCAGCCTTCTTCATGTTCCAACTCTCACATCTGTACATGACTACTGGAAAAACCATAGCTTAGACTATATGGACTTCTGTTGACAAAGTGATGTCTCTGCTTTTTAATACACTGTCTAGGTTTACCATAGTTTACCTTCCAAGGAGCAAGTATCTTTTAATTTCATAGCTGCAGTCACCATCTTCAGTGATTTTAGACCCCAAGAAAATACTGTCACTGCTTCAACTTTTTCCCCTTCTATTTGACATGAAGTGATGTGACCGGATGCCATGATCTTAGTTTTTTAAATGTTGGGTTTTAAGTTATCTTTTTCACTCTCCTCTTTCACCCTCATCAAGAGGCTCTTTAGTTCCTCTTCACTTTCTGCCATTAGAGTGGTATCATCGGCATATCTGAAGTTATTGGTATTTCTTCTGGCAACCTTGATTCCACCTTGTGATTCATCCAACCCAGCATGTCACATCATGGACTCTGCATATAAGTTAAATAAGCAGGGTGACAATATGCAGCCTTGACATACCCCTTTCCCAATTTTGAATCAGTCCATTATTCCATGTTCTAACTGCTGCTTCTTGATGCACACACAGGTATCTCAAGAGACAGGTAGAGTGGTCTGATATTTCCATCTCTTTAAGAATTTTCCAATTTGTTGTGATCCGCACAGTCAAAGGAATTCATGTAGTCAATAAAGCAGAAGTAGATGTTTTTCTGGAATCCCCTTGCTTTCTCTATGATCCAACAAATGTTGGCAATTTGATCTCTGGTTCTTCTGCCTTTTCTAAACCCAGCTTGTACATCTGAAAGTTCTCAGTTCACGTACTGCTGAGGCCTAGCTTGAAGGATTTTGAACATAACCTTGCTAGCATGTGAAAAGAGTGCATCTGTACAGTAATTTGAACATTCTTTGGCATTTCCCTTATTTGGGATTGGAATGAAAACATATTTCCTTAAAACATAGACTTATGCAAACTTCCCTGATGGTCCAGTGGTTAAGAATTGCCTGCCAATGCAGGAGACACAGGTTCAATCCCCAGTCCAGGAAGATCTCACATAAAGCAGGGCAACTAAGCCCATATACCACAACTACTGAGCTCGCTCACCCTAGAGCCTGTGCTCTGCAACAAGCGAAGCCACCACAATGAGAAGCCTGCACACTGTGACGAGAGAGTAATCCCTGCTTGGGGCAACTAGAGAAAGCCCTTGCATAGCAAAGAATACCCAGCATAGCCAAAAATAAATATTTTTTTAAAATGTAGAGTTAGGTGAATCTTCAGGAGGAGAATGCTCTACAGAGAGGAAAGTCTTTGGGAAGGGTGAGGCAGGCATGTGGGGAAAGGAACAAGGAGGAAGTTGAAGCCTGTTTACCCCAGAGGATCTTTCTGGAAAGATCTATAAAGCAACAACTTCAAAATTCCTCCATACTCAGAAGAGCTTGCTTGAGGTACCCCTCAGATCATAAGAGAAACAATTTTTCCTAACACTTATTCTATAAGTGCTGTGCCTTGAATCACAGAGTTATTTAGTTTTAGTTGGCTCTTTCTTAGTTGAGTAACACACGCAATAGCCAGGCTAATATATAAAACTTAATTGAGCCTTTCTCTTAAATAATTTTTCACTCTTCAAAATGAGGCCAAACATGACAACAACTGTGGGGGAAAATTCCTCAAAAAGAAAGCCCTATGTTCAGGAAATGAGAAAATGAAAAGAAAAATCCTTGAACTTACACCAAATAAACTGTATTACACTGGGTGTCATCCAAGTCAAGACTTTTCTCCAGAAAAGTGCAAACAAGCTCATTTGAAAGTCTTCATTCCTCTCCTAGTCAGCAGTCAGTCTCCCAGAAGGTCAGTCTCCATTATGTCCTAAAGTACTAAGAGAAGGACGTTCCACTGCTGGTTCCAGCTGGCAGCATTCTTCCCAAGAGCAGGCTTCTCAATGGAGTGCATTATACTCTCGTATGTGTGTGCGTGTGGTGGAAGGAGCCAACAGCAGCATTCAGGAGCACCCAGGGAACATTTTGGGTGCTAGTCCTAAACGGTAGTGAACAGCAGATTGTCACTCTGTGGACAAGCTTCTGATTGTGTGAGAGGTGAGTTCCTAGCTTGTCTTCAACCGCTTCTCCTTCCTCTCAGGCACACTCAGCGGAAAGAAACCGGAGTGACACTGAGACAGGCAAGGAGTATACTTTGCATAATAGGAGGAGGGCATGTGTCTAGCTACTTCCAAATCCCAGCAGCATGTGTTGTTCTTCCTTTCAGAAGATCATTCAAGGCAAGTTGGGAGTTGTTGATTAGAAAATATAAATATCAATGTGTATGTGTATACAGAGACATACACACACACAATGGAATATTAGTCAGCCATTAAAAAGAATGAAATAATGCCCTCTGAAGCAACATAGATGACCCAAGAGATTATCAGTTTATCAGAGAAAGACAAATATCCTATGACATCACTTATTGGTAGAATCTAAAGTATGACACAAATTAACTTGTTCTTGAAACAGACTCACAGACATAGAAAACAAACTTGTGGTTACCAAAGGGAGAAGAAGGGGATAAACTAGGAGTTTGGGATTAGCATATACAAACTGCTATATAGAAAATAAACAAAAAGGTCCTACTGTATAACACATGGAACTGTATTCATATATCTTACAATAAACTATAATGGAAAAGAAAACATGAAAAATCAGTGTCAAGGTACATAGAACACACTAGTGGTTACCAGTGGGAGAGGGCAGTGGAGAGAGGCAAGATAGGGGTTGGGGAGTAAGAAGTACAAACTACTATGTACAAAATAAATAACATACAAGGATATACTGTGCAACACAGGGAATAAAGCCGATATTTTATTATAAATATAAATGGAGTATAACCTTTAAAAGTTGTGAATCACTATGTTGTACGCTTGAAACTTACATAATATTGTAAACCAACTATATGTCAATAAAAAAAGGAAAATGTAAATGTCAGGATGTTGAGGAAAAGGTGTGCAGTAGGGGAATAAATAGACGTGAAGCAGAGTTCTTTGGATGCTGCTAAATGCAAACTCAGACTCAGCAGTGTTGTGCTCAGTCCTCAAACAGTGGCCTCTGGCTGACATTTTTGACACTTCCTGGGCTTTATCATACTGCAGATACTTATTTGGGTACTTGGGCTTCAGTCCTTTTCAAATGATTACTTTTTTCAAGTCTCATTTCATCCAGTTAGAGAGCCACAAGCACAGGAAAACTCAGATTGTCTAGAAGTCTCATTGTGTTTTCCTCAAACTTATCACATGTTTACACCCACCCTGACCTCCACCCTTTTTTAATTTTTATGATAACTTATTCAAGCATATTTTCCCTGGAACCTACAGTGAATACATCCCTTACAAACCTAGAATGAACTAATCTTGAAAATTTCTCAAGGCAACATTCCTCTGATTCCAACAGTCATATAGCAAACTCCGATTATGAGCAAAGCAACCCATTCCACACTCCGGAGAACATGAACACATGCCAGCCCTACATTTTAGTTATTTACTGCTGCACAACAAATTATTTCAAAATTTAGCAACCTATTACCTCATAGCTTCTGTGACTCTGGAATGGAGAAGAGGCTGAATTGGGTGATTCTAGCTCAAGGTCCCTCACAAGACTGCAGATCAGAGTGTCTGTAGGAGCTGCAGTCACTTTAAGGTTCAGCGCGGGGAGGACCCACTTACAAGCTTACTCACAGGTACCTTCCCAAAGGGCTGGCTCTGCACTTCTCCATGTGGCCTCTCATTCTCCAGGGCCTCCCTGGCAGGACAGCCCAGGTTGGAATGAGCTTGTTTGCTGAAAGGGACCCCTTCCAGGGCCCAAGAGTGCGCTCTTGTCTAACACTCGCAAATGAATTGAGGAGACACATGCACGGCAAAGCTAAAGACTTTGCTGAAAAGGGGCATTAGACGGGACAGCACAGAGTAATGGAACCCAAAAGAACTGCTCTGCCTCAAGGCTGGTGGTCTTAGGTTTTATGGAGGTGGGGTTAGTTTCACACTGTCTGGCCAATCATCGTGTTTGCGCCCATATCTGGTCCAACTCAGGGCCCTTGCAGTGGGGCCCACGTGTCCCAGTCAAGATAGATCCAAGGGTGAGGGTTCCTGGGTGGTTGGCAGGGCCAACAGGCTGGTGTCTTCTCCCTCCTTTTGGCCCCACCCTAATTCTTCTGGTCCTTTTTTTGGCAGCCACTTGTCAGTTCCTTGTTCTTTATTGGGACCTCATTATGAGCCAGCTTATGCACATGGTTGGGCTTCCCAGGTGGCACTAGTTGTAAAGAACCTGCCTGCCAACGCAGGAGACTTAAGAGATGCAGGTTTGATCCGTGGGTTGGGAAGATCTCCTGGAGGAGGGCACGGAAATCCACTCCAGCATTCTTGCCTGGAGAATCCCATGGACAGAGGAGCTGGCAGGCTATGGCCCATGGGGTGGCAAAGAGTCGGGCACAACAGAAGTACTGCAGCATGCCCACAGGCACCCGGTGATTTTCCTGCCTGGCCAGGGTAAGTGGTTTCGCCCTACAGTTCCCTAACATTTACACGGTGCTCAGACTGGGTGGAAGGGGTGATGAGGCAGGAAGAGAGAGGAGAAAGCTGAGGAAGAAGAGGAGGGAGGGAAGGAGTGAGAGAAAGAAAGAAGAGGGAGGCAGGACAAATAAAAGAATATAACCAAGATGGTTACCAGTCATTGTGTAACCTTATTTTGGAATTGACATCCCATTGCTTCTGCCACAGAAATAAGCCTTACTTAGACCAACTCACACTCAAGAGGAGGAAAACAAATGGGTATCATTGACGGCCATTTTAGAGGCTGCTTACCACACCCTGTCAGACTCCACATCATGGACACACACACAGTTACAGCAGATGAGAAGTCTGACAGAGGAAGAAGGGAAATGGTCCGAGGCACTAGGAAAAGAATTTAATTTCATTTGGGGGATGCTTGAAAGGCTTCTTGAAAAAAGAAATATTTGAGCTAGGTCTCAAATAGACTTCAAAAAAAGTCATGTCAGGCAGCTGGGACAGCTAGAGCAATTAAGTGGTCTGGGAACTGAGCAAGCATCAAAATTACTTGGAGGGCTGGTAAAAGTGCAGATCAGTTCAGTTCAGTTCAGTCGTTCAGTTGTGTCTGACTCTTTGCAACCCCATGGACTGCAGCAGGCCAGGCATCCCTGTCCATCACCAACCCCCGGGGTTTACCCAAACTCATCTCCACTGAGTTGGTGATGCCATCCAGCCATCTCATCCTCTGTCATCCCCTTCTCCTCCTGCCCTCAATCTTTCCCAGAATCAGGGTCTTTTCCAATGAGCCAGCTCTTTGCATCAGGTGGCCAAAGTATTGGAGTTTCAGCTTCAACATCAGTCCTTCCAATGAACACTCAGGACTGATCTCCTTTAGGATGGACTGGTTGGATCTCCTTGCAGTCCAAGCGACTCTCAAGAGTCTTCTCCAACATCACAGTTCAAAAGCGTCAGTTCTTCAGCGCTCAGTTTTCTTCATAGTCCAACTCTCACATCCATACATGACCACTAGTCAAACCAGAGCCTTGACTAGACAGACCTTTGTTGACAAAGTAACATCTCTGCTTTTCAATATGCTGTCTGCTGCGGAGTCACTTCAGTCGTGTCCAACCCCATAGACGGCAGCTCACCAGGTTCCCCTGTCCCTGGGATTCTCCAGGCAAGATTACTGGAGTGGGTTGCCATTTCCTTCTCCAATGCATGAAAGTGAAAAGTGAAAGTGAAGTCGCTCAGTCATGTCCAACTCTTGGCAACCCCATGGACTGCAGCCTACCAGGCTCCTCTGTCCATGGCATTTTCCAGGCAAGACTACTGGCTAGATTGGTCATAGCTTTTCTCCCAAGGAGCAAGTACCTTATAATTTCATGGCTGCAGTCACCATCTGCAGTGATTTGGGAGCCCTCCAAAATAAAGTCTCTCACCGTTTCCACTGTCCATCTATTTGCCATGAAGTTATGGAACCTGATGCCATGATCTTCATTTTCTGAATGTTGAAATTCAAGCCAACATTTTCACTCTCCTCTTTCACTTTTATCAAGAGGCTCTTTAGTTCTTCACTTTCTGCCATAAGGGTGGTGTCATCTGCATATCTGAGGTTATTGATATTTCTCCCAGCAATCTTGATTCCAGCTTGGGCTTCATCCAGCCCAGTGTTTCTCATGATGTACTCTGCATAGAAGTTAAATAAGCACAGTGTCAAGATACAGCCTTGATGTACTCCTTTTCCTATTTGGAACCAGTCTGTTGTTCCATGTCCAGTTCTAACTGTTGCTTCCTGACCTGAGTACAGATTTCTCAGGAGGCAGGTCAGGTGGCCTGGTATTCCCAGCTGTTTAAGAATTTTCCTCAGTTTGTTGTGATCCACACAGTCAAAGGCTTTGGCATAGTCAATAAAGCAGAAGTAGATGTTCTTCTGGAACTCTCTTGCTTTTTCAATGATCCTGCAGATGCTGGCAATTTGGTCTCTGGTTCCTCTGCCTTTTCTAAAACCAGCTTGAACATCTAGAAGTTCATGGTTTACATATTGCTGAAGCCTGGCTTAGAGAATTCTGAGTATTTCTTTACTAGCGAGTGAGATGAGTGCAATTGTGGAGTAGTTTGAGCATTCTTTGGCATTGCCTTTCTTTGGGATTGGAATGAAAACTGACCTTTTCCAGACCTGTGGCCACTGCTGAGTTTTCCAAATTTGCTGGCATATTGAGTGCAGCACTTTCACAGCATCATCTTTCACAGCATCATCTTTCACCATCTTTCACAGCATCACTACAAACAAAGCTTTGTTCATAATGATGCTTCCTATGTGCAGTAGGAAGTGCAAATGGCTGAGTCCTATTTCCAGTTTCTAATTCAGTAAGTGATGGAGGAGGCTTGGTCATTTGCATTTCAGGTAAGGCTGATGCCCTAGGTCCAGAGACCACACTTCAAGAAACTCTAGCTTGAGTAAGGCTGGGAAGGGAGCCTTTTGGAAAGTAACAAATAGATCTTTTTATTTGTCAATTTGGTCTCATTCAATTAGTTTCAAGATCCTGTAGAATCAGTAGGAATGAAAGGCATTAGCCTTCCAAAGCTATCCACTTTTAGTGCTGGGAGGGATTCAGAGAATATAAAGCCATCATATTACAAATGAGGAAAGTGAGGTTAAGGGATGGGCTCAAACAGATAGTGAGAGTTTTCTTTAAAGTCAAGTGGATTTCTGTGGCTCTCTCATTCAATGGCTCCTGAAAGAAATAGGCTAGAGCCCTCTTCCTTTAGAGTGTGAGTGCTTTCTACATGAAAAGAACTAATGAGTTTGTGATCCACTCTCCCAATAGAATACTCACACTCTGTAAAATGCATGTGCCCATACTTTGGTACAGAAGGAAGGCTAAAAGAACTCTCTGAACACCTCTGGGTCCATTATTTCTTGGGCAAATGGATAATGTAACTCCTGCCTGACTTCTAGCAATGAGATGCCTTCCCCAACTTCTCCCCTCTCCTAGCCTTTGCAGTCCTTTTTCTTTCACAGGGCCACAGGTGTATGCATTTGGTTGCCAAAACTTCTTTGCAAAACTTGGGTTTGGTGTGCTGTTTCTTTTTAAAGTCTAAATAATTAGTTAAAAAAAAAATCTAGTGCAAACTGGGATGAATCTATCTCAGTTCTTGAAATATGCTTTCTTTGGAAAGAGGGTAATGAAACCCTGCAGTTTGTTCCATGTAATGTGTGCACAAAATTAGCTTGGTGCCTTTGTTCTGCTGTCTGAGCTTTTGTTACCTTTTATTTGACTGTACTTAGGGAACAGTATGAAGACATTTAAAAGAAGCCCAAGGGACTCTCATTTCCACATCCAAACATAAGAGTTTTTTAATCACTATTCCCCTATACCTTCGACTTCCTTTACTCTTACTCTTCTCTCAGTTTCCAGCCCTCCACCCCACTTTAACATATATTCTTGCTCCAGAAGCAGAAACAAAGAGCCTAAAGGTAACTGAACTGTCACCTCTTTGCACTTGTGGTTTTTGCACTTGCTTCAGCACAGGTGTCTCTTGAACTGTGACATTCTGAGAAGTCCTAAAGCTCATCAACCACATTTCCTCCCAGGAGTTGGACCTGTCCTCAGCTGTAACCCTGAATGAAAAGAATCTACAAAGAGACAGAGGTTAGCCAAAACCTCACAAGAGCTTCAGTCAATCAAACCTGGTCTCTGAGCATGTGTGTAGCTCATGTCTTCTTGCAAAGCTTAGAGGTGAGAATGCTGCTGCTGCTGCTGCAAAGTCGCTTCAGTGGTGTCCAACTCAGTGCAACCCCATAGACGGCAGCCCACCAGGCTCTGCCATCCCTGGGATTCTCCAAGCAAGAACACTGGAGTGGGTTGCCATTTCCTTCTCCAATGCATGAAAATGAAAAGTGAAAGTGAAGTTGCTCAGTCGTGTCTGACTCTTCGTGACCCCATGGACTGCAGCCTACCAGGCTCCTCCACCCATGAGATTTTCCAGGCAAGAGTACTGGAGTGGGGTGCCATTGCTTTCTCTGAGAGGTGAGACTAGCAAACTGTAAACCCACTTCATTTGTGGCCTTTACCAATTCAACCACAAATTGCTTCCTCTTCTCCCACTGAGCACCATTTAATGAGCTCTATCAGGTGTACAATGGAAGCAGTCAACCTCAGAGGCAGAGACAGCACATCTCGTGAGCAAGCACACAGGTCCTACCCTGCCTTTCCCACTTCCCAAGTCTTTGGACTTGACCAAGTTACTTAACATCTCAAGGCCTCGGGTTCCTCCCTTGGACCTTGGTTTCCTCAACTAAAATGGTGGTGATAAAATGGAGTTTAAAGATCATGGCCACTATGGGAAAATTCTCACTACCTGTGTATATTTTAGTTATCTGATACTAAGCAGGTATTCAATAAACAGTAGTCATGATGAGCTGGATAGTAAGTTAAACACACGATTTTTCTCGCAAAGAAGCTCACAGTTTTCATATACATTGTTATTGGGTAAAAAAACAAAACAAAACATTACAAGTCCAAAATGGAGTGGCTTATGCTATATCCCACATCACTAAACCAAGATTTGATTACAGTTTTGGTCTCTCCCAGAGATAGAATCTTAAACTAGTCCATCAGGAATCACCTAAATAACATTAGTGAGGTTACCTGTTACCTGCCTGACATTAGTGAGGTGACCTACCTTGTTGTTGTTCAGTCGCTAAGTCCTATATAACTCTTTCCAACTGCATGGACTGCAGCATGCCAGGCTCCTCTGTCCTCCACTATCCCTTAGAATTTGCTCAGATTCATCCATTGAGTAGGTAATACTATCTAACAACCTCATCCTGACAAACCCCTGACATCCCCTAAAGGAAAGTGGCCTGGCCACAACCAATCTACTTTTTGTTCCTGCTTCCGTCTGCCTACAAAAGTCTTTCATTGTGTACAGCTCCTTGGAGATCCTTTCTATCTGTTAGATTAGATGCTGCCCATCCCATAACTTCTTGAATAAATTTTTAAAATTTAATTGCTTGATTTTGTTTTTTTAACACTGGCTTGATTTGAGTTTTCATTGGCTCAGAACCACTTCTGAGTATCATATTCTCATTCCAGGTAAACTAGAGAAATCCAAATTTACCAAAACATTACACTCGGGTCAGCCTCTGACGTAAAAAACCTGTGTTGCCCTGAAATACCCCATGTGCTTTTCCCAATCAACACCAAGTTGTTAACAACAACATTATTTTCTAAGTTATTAGTAAGGAACTGTCAGAAAGGAATTACTCCTTCTAATTTCTGGGGGTTGATAGAAAAAAAAGAATTAAAAAATGTTGAAGGCTGAAGCCTCAGTCACTGATATAAATTCATCTGAAACAAAGATGACTTTAACAAAAAAAAAAATCTGTGCTGCACATAGACAAGGAAAGAAAGACACTTTGGCTGCAAAATATCACCCCTCCCCCCACCCATCTTCTCTGGGGAGACTCATGCCTCTGCCTGCTGTTCATCAATCAGCCTTGATTTTGATGGTGTGATTTTTAGTCAGCTGCCTCGATCATTTTGGCACAGACAAAAATCCTTTAAAAAATGTTACACTTCATCAAAGTGTATCATGAGACTTCACGGTCATTATCTCAATGGCCGCTCTGATGTGCTACAATTGGCAGAGACACAAACGGTAGGGGGTGTGTGAGAAGAAAGCCAGCATTTCGTGTGGAAAGCTGGCAAGCCTCGCCAAGCTTCTGTCAACAGCTCCGCGGTCTGATCCGATGCACTGAGCGTGCTGATGATGCTCTTGTTTCTGGAGGAAGTAAACAAGAAAATGAATTCCACCGTGCAACACAGCCTCTTTGTATCTTCAAAATGGTGTGACTGGACCGGGGCCAACCGCGTTGAAAGTTTGGCCATTTATGTCATCAAGGCCCCAGTACTGATGGAGGCTTTGATTACGAGTTGGACCAGCTCTAAGACCCTTCAGGGGCAGCCACGCAGCAAATAAAGGCATTGATTGGTTGTTGGGTCAATCTAGCCATAAGGGTACAGAGCACAGCTCTTTTGAAAAGCCTAATGGATTAGCTACACAACCAGTCCCACTATAGGCCTTATTTTTCAAGTAACTTCAGGACAGTCTTCCAGCTTGGCAGGGAACAAACTCTGCCTCTAGAGCGAGCTTCAGGGCTGTTCTTGTTATCAATAGTGGGCTCCAAGGATTCGACACAGCGGGCTTTACAATTTAATGAAAACAGCTGTTGAAACAACAATTAAGGCAAACAATAGTTTGCCTGGAAAACTATTAATTATGTAAAGTTATGCAGAAAGTGGAAAACGCTTTTATTCAGGGCCTTCCACCGCCACCGCCACCGAGCTGCCTCCCATCCCAGGGCTCTCGAGCGTCAGGAGGCGGGGGTGCTGGTAGGAAGCGGCTACCCTGCCTGTGGAGTGAAATGTAAGCAGAGCTCCAGGCTGCCAGCTTGCTGCAGAGCAAGTCAAGGGTGAAACTTTCAGGCAAAGAATATCAGGTAAACATACATTACCTTGGGTACCGCGGATCTTTTCATGAACTCAGAGCTGTGTTTTCACAGGTTATCTGAAATTCATTTTGAGCCTTGAGGTTGGGATCTCTACTTTTACTTTAAAACAAAACAACATATTTCTACCATATGCCTCTTTTGGGGCCTAACCCTGAGGAGTTATTAACAATTACATTATTTTGAAAGTTGTTAGTCAGAAAGGAATCACTCTCCAGGGACTGGTGGAGCTCCTTATCCTTAGGAAAAAGTAGGTTTTCCTTCCATTAGGATGCTCCAACTTGGACTCTCAATCGCTCCCCATCTACCTCCTCCCCTAGAACAGCTCTCCTTCCACTTTCTCTGCTTGCTGGGGCTTTTAAATTCATTGCTTCTCTCTTTGCAATTTCCACCCTTGACTAACAGTGCTGGGAATTGACTTATGGCCCTTCGCCTACCCTGTGTTCCCCACCTCACTTTCCTCCCCATACGGGAATCACCAAGCCAAGAAGTCCCATTAAGAAGGTTATTAACTGTACACATAAACATTGCCTCCTGCCTACAGTTAGATTTATTTCTCATCACTTCCAAGTAACTGGCTTTAACACTCTTTCCAGCACGCCCAACACCTTTTATTTGACTATACTGTTTTAGAAAGGCCTTTGGGACTTTGGTTAATTTCATGCTGAAACTTATTAAGAGGGATTTGACACTCTTTGATAATTCCAATAAACCGTTAGTCAAGTCTCACTCCCTTCAGGGAAAGAATGAACACTTTATTAGTCAAAGGCTCTCTATTCTAAACATGTCACCTGAATTTAGTAGGGCATCTGCGCTGCAATGAATGCAATTGACTTTGTGATTGGAAAGAACTTTCCTGGAAACTATAAGAAAGCTGCCATTGGCTATTATCAGTAAGACAGCATCTTTTTTTTTTTTTCTGAAATTTTCATGAGGTTCACCTGTGTATTTTGAAACAATCCAGTGAATTTGATTTACTAACCTGTGAATGTTAATAAAATAAACAGCACACACACCAACACACACAAACTTTCTCTAAAGTTCTTGGTTTAGTCCTTTCTTCCATCCAGGACAAGAAAGAGAACACACAATAATCTCCTTTCCTTCTACAAATAGTTTAAAAAATCTTGAGAGATCTTTATCTCTAGAAGTCCCCAGAACATAATTGAGTGTGCAAATGAAATTCATTACTAGGGTCACAAACAATAATCCAATTAACATGTATTTGCGTAATGCCCTCAAAATCATTCTAAACCCCAAACCACCTTCATCTTCAAAGCGTAACTCAAAACAAGTACCACATCCCAGCATAATCCAGTTCACACTTTTGCACTGGAGAGTACAATACAGCATCGAGATTGCAAAAGTAATTATTCCAGTTATCCAGATGTGATTTTTCAATCATTCTAAGAAATTTTTTTTAGCAGTTCTTATTCCGTGGCACCACTCACAGCTCTCATGCTGGTGCGGGGCTTACATCTCTTCATTATTAATTCAGCTCATGGAGCTTAATTGGACAAGGCTAGAGCGAATTTGACAAACATCACAGCAGCAGAAAAAGCAATCACTCTTTCAAGATGAAAATTTGTTTGATGTCTTACTGTGTAACTCATTTACTCTCCTCAGGAGTCATGTGACCTGAATGTTAATCAGCCATTGATTGGTTTCTCTTCTTGGACAGTCACATGACTCGAATATTAATGGGCTGGCACTCGGTAGCTGTACTGTTAGGCAACCTTGTGATTGGCTGCCAGGTTAAGATACGGAGATAAGTGGGTGCTTGATGAGCACTTGACAGAACTTCACAGAAAATTAAGGCCCTAAAATAGCATGAGAAAGTCTTGTCAAATCAAGCATGATTATCATTGAATGCTTAAGGAATTCATCATCTGCATGAAATTGATACACTTCAGCACCAGCAGGCCCTGTAGTCAGCAGGGACTCATCAGATTTTTATTTATATGTGTTCACCAAATCACATTAATTCTGAGAGCTAAAACATGCTAAGGATGAAGGTTATTTTCTGTTCAATCTAATTTATCTATGACAATAATCATCACTAATAATGTGTCAAATTGGATTGCAGTCATTTTATGCATGCATGCTGATTTGGAAAATAGTGCTAAACCATCCTGCGGTAATTAACAACCGGTAAAGGTATGCCAGGCCTGAAGTAATCAGCATATCTAGATGGAAAATTAAGTTTTATAGAATGGATTTATAGATACATATCCTTATTTAATTCAGAATATAAATTATTCCTGGTAAAAGCCGACATTTTTATAACACCATTAAGACCAATAACGATTGAGGGACTTGCATCCCTAATTTGCTCCATCCTTCATTTTTTCTCTCATTTTCTGTGGTTAACTTTCTAATGGGTGTCACTTCCTTCTTGGCAAGTCCTCATTTCAGTTGGGTTTGGTGGAGCTAAGAGATGAATGAATATGCATCGGTTTAAGTGTTAATCATGGATGAAGGACTCGGCATCATACCTCTTAACACACAAGGCTTTATAATTACTGGCGGGGGTGTGGGGTGGAGGGGTGTTGGGAGGTAGGCGTTAGGGAGAATACAAAGGGGGTGGTGGGGAAAGACTTTCACCTTTTGCTGTTTCTCTATTATTTCTTCTGGCAAAGGGACAATAGGAAATTTTGCAGATTAACTCATAAGAGATTATTGTTTCTTGGGGACTCATTTAAGCCTAAATTGCTTTTGTGGAAATACCTTTTATGGAACAGAAGTTGTGTTGTTGTTGTTTTAAATAACCCCTTGGTTTATGGAGTATGGGGAGTAATGAAATCTTAAAGAAACATTTAAACCCTTTGGTGAGTGTGGCTAAAATGTTTGAGAGAACCATCACACTTCCAAAAGAAGAGCAAAATAAATACAGATAAATTGTTATTTCTTTCCCACCATTGTCCCCAACCCCCATCTTAATCTCCTGAGCGACCAGGACTGCCCTGACTCTCTCCCCCCTCGCTCAGGAGGTCTCTTTATTGATTAAATGAATCTGCTCCAAAGGCTGGCTCCCAGGCTCTTTGATCTAATCCGATCTGATTTTATCCTATCGCTTCAGCAGGACATCAGGGAATTAACAATAAGCAGCTTTACCACAAGTGTTTAATAACTCAACACAATCTCCTTATGGCTCTGAGCTGCTCATGCTCCCATCCAGCCCAGGCAAACAGTGTAACAGATTGGCCATCCCCCCCTGAACCTGAGGAATTTTCATGCACTGTGAAGCTAATCGCTTCAAGTTCCTTCATAAATCACATAAAGCAGATTTTAGCATCTTAACAAATTGAAAAAAAAAAAAAAACACAACCAGTAGAGTGGGGTGGGGGTGGGGTGGCAGAGAGGACAGGCCCTCCAGCTAAAAGAGGTTGGGAGACTGGCAGGCAGTATTACAGTGGGGGAAGGGGCAGATGTAAAATAACTTGTCTTCTGCAATATGTTTCTCATCTCCTTAAATCTGAACATGAATGAAATAATTTGAGCAGCCTCAACCCCAACAATGCTCCAAGCTCACAGTGACCTTATTACTTTCTTTTCCCCTCTGTGATGGAAACGATGTGGTTTCAACAACAGGCCTCTTATTGTTGTTCCTATGACAGCTCTTGAAGTCCGCAAGAAGCACACTATTGAACAAGGATTGTACGTCCTGCGTGATGCAGACAGCTGAGATGTTAGGCTGAAACGGTATGTCCCCTGGCTTTCAAACCAGGGTACACGCATAAAGGAGCGTCTTAAATGATCACTCAATTACAAAATGCCGTTCTTGAAATGCTTTTTTTTTCCCCACTCAGGGCTGTCCAGAAATATATCTCTTTCTGTAAATTGTAGCTGCAGAACAGAGCAATATCTTACTCCTCTCAAAAAGGAAAAAAAGCATCATATCACAAGCACAGATAGTAAAGGTGATTCTCTCCTTTTGTCAGGCAGAAATTTTGATTCAAGGGCTCACCCTGATGCCAGCATAGACAGAGCTCGTGAGGAGCTGGGAGGCAAAATGCGCTTGTGAAAGCTGCCAGATTATTAGTGCCATGGGGAAAATATCACTCTAGCAGTAATCTAAAATAAAACATCTTTCAGTTGCTCTATTTAATACCTACCGTACATCAGAATTACCTATAAAAACATGTTTCATAACAGAGAAACAGCCCTAGCTCTCCACCTCGGTCACTGTTCTCTCCATTACCCTGGCAGTTCTGCGATTTCTCGCTACATCAGCAGAGTAACGAAGTACCCTCTAACTGAACATCTGGGGGCAGCAGGAATTTTATGACTCAGGTTCAGGCCAGCTTATCTTTTTCCACATCCCCGGGGCCCAGGGTTCTAACACACTCAGATACAACTGGATGCTTCATTATTGCCTTCCTAAGTAAATGCATCTATTTTTATATACTTCTCCATCCATGGCCATTCATCAGCATTCATACAGATTTTCCCACCATTACATGAGTTCAATATTTTGAGACACCCCCACCCCTGAAAACAATCTACTCCAATTTCATGATCTACTCAATATGGAATGGAACACTAGCATGAATAGTGTTATTTTTTCCTTTTTGGAAATGACTTGTGTTACTTTCTTTTTTCCAGATAAACTATGTCATAACAGAAAAATCCCTGTGAAGTTCTCCAAAGAACTCTATGCTACTTCCAGACCCTGGAACTATAATTATGCCTTGCATAATTAAACCAGAAAGAACATCCCCTGCCAACTGTAAGCACCCCTGTTTACATCAAAAAGCAATAGCAAAATGCACTCTGGAAGGTTCTGGCCAAAGTAATTGAGTGGGCTGCCTGAGCCTAATGCTGCTTTCTAAATATTGTCCCTGGGTTAGGAACTGGAGGGACAAGGAGGGAGGGAAGCACTAGGAGAATGCGCCAGAGGCCTATTGACTTTTCCTGCCCGGGAATGATGTCATGGAGTTCAGTGACACTGGGGGCTGGTGTTGACTGAAGTCTCATGGCACATTTCGCCCAGGTGCTTCTACTGGGGAGCTTCAGACTTGTCACTCCATTACGTGTTGGCCTTCCTATGCTCTGAATCCCTCAACTCACATGAAAAGGTTCAGAGCGTTAGGCCAGGGTGTAGGCACATTCTTGACATCGAGGAGTACAAAGAGGATTCTTCTGCTTGCAGTTCAATCAGTCTTTCTTTGGCGCTTTCTTTGTAGGTTGCTGCAGCTGGAACATGAAAAGAGAGACACAGACAAACAGAGAAAGACAGAGAGACAGAGAAAAAGAAAAAAATAGCAAGGCACCGAGGAAAAAGGAAAAAAAAAACCCAAAACCAAACCAAAGCCACAAACTGAAAAAAACCCTATAAAATAGAAGTGCATTATGTTTTTGTGTATTTTCGAAATGTAGCCAAACTAAACCATTAAATGAGGATTTTGTTTCACAGAGTCTGCAAACTATTCAACGCTAACCCACCACACCAAGAATGTGGTGCCAACCAAAATATGTCAAAATTAGTAGTACTCAATAAAATCTCGAAACCAAATGACATGCAAGCTGTATTTCATGATTAGAGTGCTTCCTTATGTCAAGAACATACATATTAACTTGTTTAAACACAGCGATGGGCTGTCACTCTGTTTGTCAAAAGCAGAGGAAGGAGAATCTAGCGCTTCCCAAACCCACCCAGATGATGCTTCACACTTTCTGTCTTCCTGGCAGACAGCATGGACCCCATCCAATTAATCTCTACATCTGAGATAAGGGGAGCTGAAAAGGAAGAAAGAGGGGAGAGAGAGAGGGAGAGAGAGACCACTTCCCACTTTACCAAGTCAGGCAGTAAAAGCAGGATTTGCAATTGCTCTGCTCAAGGCCCTAATACAGTAGAGAACTGGAATTAAAAGAAAAAATGCTTACTCTGTTCTGTCAAATCACCAAAATTATAAAATACAAGCAACTTGAAGCTTCTTTCTCTTAATCCAGAGAATAAACATTAGCATAAAGCATTAAGGTCTACTGAGGGCTCTATTCCCTCAGTGAATCCTCACCACTCTCCTAGTCATATACGTATTATTATCCCCATTTTGGGCTTCCCGGGCAGGGCTCGGTGGTAAAGAATCTACCCATCAATGCAGGAGATGCAGGTTCGATCTCTGGGTTGGGAAGATCCCCTGGAGAAGGAAATGGCAACCCACTCCAGTAAGAATGGGTGGAGAATCCCATGGACAGACAAGTCTGGTGGGCCACAGTCCATGGGGTCCCAAAGAGTCAGTGACTGTTTGAGCGGCTGAACATGCAAGTACATATCCTCATTTTACAAAAGAGAGATGCAGTCTCAGAGAGATGCAGTGATATGACCAAGCAGCTACTCCAGAAACAAGGAAAACCAGAGCCTGCTCACACCCCTGTTTCAAGCCACTAATCTAAATGGCAACTACACAAAACACAGTGTCCCTTTCTGCCTCGAAATGTGTGAGTTTGAGCAGGATTCTCAAATGTAGAGGAGTAATTATCTCATTCTCTGACTGTCACCAGCAACAAGCTGCTGTGTGCTTCTACTTGGCAGGAGGATGCAAGGGAAGCTGTTCTCTCATTTACAAAATACAGTAGTAAGATATGTGATTATGTTAGGAACACTTGAGGGGCGCCTTTTGGTTGAAAAGGAAAAACTAGAGCCTGCTTCATTTGTTATTTGGGTGCTTTTTCACTTGTGTGAGCCTGGCAAACCCCCATCGGTGCTGACACAGCCAAAGGGGCTGCTCCCGCCACAGACTGGAAGCTACACCTGCCTCTATCTTCTGCACTCAGCTGTCCCCCTACACCCACACAACCTTGTTCTCAGGGGCCCTCTTAATGCCAGGGTATCGCTGCCACCTTGTACATGCCTTGGGGCAGGGTGGAAGAGAACTGGAATCCAAACCAGTGTCTCCTCTGACATAACCACAGTCTGGTTCCTTCCAGTATTAAGTCTGCCCTGCACACTGCAACCTGAAGGGGCCAGGGTCACCGAAATGTGGTGGTGATGCCCATTTCTACCCACTCTGATGTCCTCCTTAGCCTGATGAGAAGCCAAGCCTTTCGAGATCTGGGTACTGTCTGACATTCTGGCTTCATTTCCTGACGCTCATTCACATGCACTTGACTCCAGCCATGCTTAACAGATGACTTCTATTATGGGCTGAATTGCATCCCCCTAAACTTTCATATGGGGAAGCCCTAACTCCTTAGTATGTGAGAATGTGACTCATGTATTTAGAGACAGGGCCTTGAAAGAGGTAACTAAGGTAAATGAGGTCATATGAGTGAGCCCTAATCCAACATGACAAGTGGCCTTAAAAAAAAGAGATAAGGATACAGAGAAAAGACCATGAGAGGACATAGTGAGAAGGCGCCTGGCAAGCCAAGGAGAAACCAAACCTGCAGACTTCTGGACTTCAGGCCTCCAGAACTGTGAGCATATTAATTTCTGCTTTTTTTTTTTTTTTCTTTTAAGCTACCCCATCTGTGGAATCTAGTTATGGCAGCCCTAACTAACTAATAGCTTCTCATTCAAAGCCCTGCTGTGGTCTCTTATATGGCCCTGGAGTCCTGAACTCAGATCCCTCTGCCTGCAATGCGTGTCCATTGACTATTGGCCTCATGGACTCCTCTTCATCTCCAATGTTCAATTCAAATGACAGGTCTCCTCCTTCACGAGGCCTTCCCAAATAACCATGAGCACCCAATAAAGAGCTCATGCGTGATTACACAGAGGCCATGACGTACCTCTGTTATGTGGCATTCTCCCAAACTTATCTCGTGTCTTGTCCCCTAGTAAACAGTGAGTCTCGTGGAAAAAGGACACCCTCTTATTCACTTCCCCAGCCTAGCACAATGCCGATTAGAGAGAGGACATTCAATTAATGTTTGATGAAAGGACAAAGCAGGGAGTGGAAGGAAGCAGCGACAGCGGTAGCAAAAATAACTAAAGCTTATTGAATATTTACTATGTGCTGGATGTTAGTCTAAATGCTACACTTGTATCAACTAGCTTTATCCTCCCAACAACCCTATGAGGTAAATAATACTGATATCCTTATTTTACTGGTGAGGACCAACGCATACCAAAATAAGTAACTTGCCCAAGGTCATACACAGCCGGGGATTTAAAACTATCTGGCTTCAGATATATCCAGAATGTCCAGGGACATTCTTAAGAGAAAGTCTTTCAAGGAGAAATAAAAGGAGAAAAGCAAGAAGATAGGAAAGGAACAAAAGAAGGAAAGAAATCACCAATTGTGTAAACTTGGGCTAAATACTTAAATTCTTTGGAACTCAGTTTCCTCACCTGCTTATCTCAGGCAAGTCTCAAGTGAGATAACTCAGGAGAATACATCCTAATTGCAGAGGGCTGCAGAACTACTCAGCCTCTGTTTTCAGTAGCCAGAAGTCAATGAAGTAACCCCACAGACCTTTGACCTGAGAATTTTCAGGTAGAGACTTTCTGCATGGTGGACAATCCTGAAGAGATCAATTCAAGGCAGAGAAAAATGGGGTCGTCAAAGATGAGTGTTGCAAAGAAATTCCACCACCTTTTTCCAGACCTCTAGGACAACTGGTTAGATGAGATGGTTGGATGGCATCACCGACTCAATGGACATGAGTTTGGGTAGACTCCGAGAGTTGGTGATGGACAGGGAGGCCTGGCGTGCTATACAGTCCATGGAGTCGCAAAGAATCCGACACAACTGAGCGACTGAACTGAACTGAACTGAAGGACGACTATTCCTCCCTGGTAATTCTTTGCCTCCAGGGGCCATGCATTCCAACTGACCTGGTGGTGGAGGGTGGGGGAATGGGTGTGGTGGGGGGGGGTGATCTCTCAGGATACCCTACAAAGGTGTTGCCTCTGATTCAGAAACCACAGATTACATCCTTGAGAGGCTTACAGATCAATGTTGTGTTAAAATTTCAGTTTAGTAATTCAGTTTGCTGAACTTAATATTCCGGGATTCTGATGTTACCTGTGGGGTGGAAGAAGTTCCTGTTTTATTTTCAAAATGGACTTTTCCGTTTGGGGTTTGCTTGGTTTTTAAATACTGTCTTCAATGGAGCATCTTCATCTCTTTTTTTCTGTGATTTAGAAATGCACTGAGCATGAAACAAGGACACATAGAACTTGGTAAAGAAGCAGGTTTTGTTATTCTCCACCTGCAAAGACTCTTCTTTGGCGGTTTTCAGATGACCTACTTACCTAGGCAGGGGAGAAAAATGGTTACAGCTAGGAGGAAATCAACTGTAAACAGAAAGTCTATGTTTATAATCCCCTCCAGAAGAGTCCCCCTTCTCCAGCCACTGTAATCCACCCTGTAGTATCAAGTGAAGGTTCTTGATTATCTCCCTGTGGCATTATGTCTCACCACATAGCTGATAATAAACTGATAGATTATCAAACAAGATTACAGCTTTAGCAAATAAATCATGTTTTGTGTTGAGAGAAAATGCTTACTATCCCTATCTACCTGGCTAAATATTTACATAACACAGGCTTTCTAGGGTCCCTGTTCTTTCAAATCTGATTTTTTAAAAACAAGACAAAGGTTAAGTTAACAAAAAGAGAACATGCTGTGCTTCAACACCAAGCTAAATGCACCTCTAGGAGAAAACAGGTGCTGTCAGAAAAGTAGGAATAAATCCAAGGCCTCAGGGGCTGGTTAGATCAGTGGATACAAGGGATAAAAAACTGAGCTGAATGTGTTAGCACTAAATCACTTCAGTCACGTCTGACTGTTTGTGACCCCCTGGACTGTAACCCATCAGGCTCCTCTGTCCATGGGGATTCTCCACGCAAGAATACTAGAGTGGGTTGCCATGACCTCCTCCAGAGGATCTTCCCAACCCAGGGATCAAACCTAGGTCTCCCGCATTGCAGGCAGATTCTTCACCAGGGATGCCCCTAGGAGGAATTCAGATGCCTACTTTAAAGAGAACATAGGGAATTCTCTGGTCCAGTGGTTAAGACTTTACCTTCCAATGGATGGGGTGCCGGTTCGATCCCTGGTCGGGGAGCTAAGATTCTGCATGACTTGCAGCCAAAAATATCAAAACATAAAACAGAAGCAATATTGTAACAAAGCCAAAAGACTTTAAAAATGACCCTCATTAAGAAATAAATAAAATAATAAAAGGAACATAAATGAAAGAGAACAGAAATCCAAAGTGTGCTTGCAGCTGTGTGTGTGTGTGTGTGTGTGTGTGTGTGTGTGTGTAAGAGACAGAGAAAAGGGGAGAAATGGGCTTGTATAAAGTTTCACACTGGTCTGTTGCTTTCCAAAGCCCTTTCTCCTTCATTGAATATATCCCTCCTTTTGTCTCTCCACAACCCAGTTTCTCCCTGTTTTTTCCAATCTCTCCATTTACAACTGACACAAAGGGAGGCCTAGGAAAAGTTACATGAGTTGCAAAAGGACCCGGAAAGCAGGCCTCAGATACAAATTTTCTGATTCCTGATTTCTGATTCCTGATTCCGATTTCCTCTCTACTCCAGGGATGTTCTCCTGAAGGGCAGGAATAGCAGAGATTTTATTTTATTTTTAATGCTTTGTGTAGCCATATTGCCAAATCTGAAGCTGAATTACTATTAGGTTTAAGACTTATAGACAGAAATGGATGTAATATAAAATAGGAAACAAGAATTTTAAAATGCCTATCCTTCAAGAGAGGGAGAGAGAAAGTGGCTTGGGAATTGTATACAAGGGTCAGTTTAAATTTGTTACCATGCCAGGGAAGAGGAAAAAGCATGGGTAACCAACCTGACTAGTAGTGGAGCAAGTTATTCCAGATAATCTGACTTCCTTCTCTTAATGACAGATCTCACAAACACAGCAGGGCAATGAGAGGGGGCTTTCTGCATGTGAAATTCAGAGAAGCTCTGGGTTTCAGTGTCTTTCACCTGCCACACACAGAACAGCACTGGGCTGACCTTCATTGCAAAGGAATTTCTGTTCAGCAGTCTAGGGAGGTCCACGAAAGCACGAGGGCAAGACTGCTCTGCACTTCTCCCGCCACGCTGTCATGGGGCCTGTCAGCTTCCAGGCAAACGGACCGGAGTGATCCTGGAGTGAGAACACCGCCTCTCGGGCTCTGCCCAGGGAACCAGTGTTCCTCACACACACATTCAGTACATACACCGGTGCTCCACGCACATACATGCTACTAATGGAGATTCTCAAGTGACAAAATAATGAACATAACACATAATAAAAATATGATAATATATTTCTCTTTTGTAATGGTATGTCATCTATGAGACTTATCAGATAGAAACTAGTGAAATCATGACTTTTCCCTTTTAAAAATTAGAAATGTGAAAGGAGGTAGAAGTTTTTAAAATACAGGGACTATGATAAACATACATTTCAAATTATCTACAATTTTATATATAAATATCAGCAGTGAAAATACATGTTCCATCCCCCACAATCTTCCTTTCCCCATTTCCAGAAGGATTTTCTCCATAGTGTGTGTCTTTCAAGTTCTTTTTCTACTTTTTATATATATATTTATTTATATATATATGTGCATGCTCAGTAGTATCCAGCTCTTTGCAACCCCATGGACCGTAGCCCACCAGGCTCTTCTGTCCATGGAATTCTCCAGGCAAGAATACAAGAGTGGGTTGCGATTCCCTCCTCCAGGGGGTCTTTCTAACCCAGGGATTGAACTTAGGTCTCCCATATTGCAGGCAGATTCTTCACCATCTGAGCTAGCTAGGGAAGCCCATTCTTGCCTGGAGAATTCAATGGACAGAGGAGCCTGGGAAACTACAGTCTATAGGGTCACAAAGAGTCAGACACAACTGAGTGACTAACACTTTCACTTTTCTTATAAATATTTAAGTATTACATATATTTAAGAATAATTAAATATATATACTTCATACATAGTTTTTGTCACTTTATTATTATTTGTCAATATTAAATATGAACAAGCTTCTCAGGTTAGTAGACAGAAGTCTACTTCATTCTTTCAATCTTAGCATTCGAGAATATGTACCGCCCATAAATATTAAGCAGGCTCCTACTGGTGGACATTCAGCTCATTTCCAGTTTGGGGATAATGTAAGCAACAATGCCATAAACAGTCATGTGTGTGCTATTTTGTGTACATTGTGGAAATGCTGAATTCAAAGAAATGTCTGGTTTTAATTGCAACTTGTTCAGTTGTTAAGTCCTGTCTGACTCTGCAACCCCATGGACTGCAGCACACCAGGCTTCCCTGTCCTTCCCTATATCCTGGAGTTTGCTCAAACTCATGTCCATTGAGTCAGTGATGCCATCCAACCATCTCATCATCTGTCACCCTTTTAAACTCTTGCCCTCAATCCTTCCCAGCATCAGGGTCTTTTCCAATGAGTCAACTCTTCACATCAGGTGGCCAAAGGATTGGAGCTTCAGCTTCAGCATCAGTCCTTCTAAGGAATATTCAGGACTGATTTCCTTTAGGATGGACTGGTTTGATCTCCTTGTAGTCCATGGGACTCTCAAGAGTCTTCTCCAGCACCACACTTTGAAAGCATCAAAACCTCAGTAATCAGCCTTCTTTATAGCCCAACTGTCACATCCATACATGACTACTGGAAAAAACCACAGATTTCACTATTTGGACCTTTGTTGGCAAAGTGATATTTGTGCTTTTTAATACACTGTCTAGGTTTGTCATAGCTTTTCTTCTAAGGAACAAGTGTCTTTTAATTTCGTGGCTACAGTCACCATACCCAGTGATTTTGGAGCCCAAGGAAAGAAAATCTATCACTGATTCCACTTTTTCCCCATCTATTTGCCATGAAGTGATGGAACCAGATGCCATGATCTTTGTTTTTTGAATACTGAGTTTTAAGCCAGCTTTTTCACTCTCCTCTTTCACCTTCATCAAGAGGCTCTTTAGTTCCTATTTGCTTTCTGCCATTAGAGTGATATCAAATGCACATCTGAGGTGTAAATATTTCTCCTGGCAATTTTAATTCCAGTTTGTGATTCATCCAGCCCAGCCAGGCAAGTACTGTTGTTCAAATAATTAGCTACTGACAATAGGTAATGCTACAAACAAGTGAAACAGAGCATATACCAATGTATTTCTACTTCTTTAAACTTTGCTGTAAGGACCCTGTAGTTAATACAATAATTCATCACTAGAAATTATCATATTTTATGATTTAATAGCATTTTAGAAAGAAATATCTGTTTACATTGAATTTTACCCTAATCTATATTCTCAGTTACTCTGTTCAATGGAAAACTTAGTCATTGGCATTACAAAACTTAATCCAAAAAATACCATTCACCACATAAACTTCATGGACTACTGTGAAGAAGGAAATAAAATGTCTGAATGACTAGTTTTACACACTGATATCTGTAAGATGACAAATAATATTTTTTCCTCTCTACTTTTCTCACCACCATCTCCTCCCCCTCAAATTTCCTTGTCATTGGAAAGGGAGAGAACTAACTTCACAGAATCATATTCAAACCAAGAAGAACAATTCTTTGTTCATATTTCAAATCTTCTGCAGAAAACGTGTGCTTTTTAGATCACCCACACCATTTCTCACGAGCGCAGCCTCTTGAATGACTAACAATATTCAAAATAGTATGTGTAAATCATAGCTGCTAAAAGGCCAAAAAGAAGCAACTGTGTATAACAAAGTTTTATTAGACAAATTAATCAAAGAATGTTATGTGGGTAGTTATCTTTGTCTATAAAAGGGAGGAGGTGAGAGGGACAATGAATTAAGGGGACTCTCTACAGCCATTTGCTGTACATTTGCATACTGTAGAAAACTTTTACACAGAGAAAGTGATCATACATGATTGTATAATATTTTAAAATAGGACAAATATCACAAACAAACAAAACAGAATGTTAACAATGAAAGGACCATTAGAGATGGTCTAGTCCCAAATCCCTCGGTTGGGGTGAAATTGAAATTTGAGAACATAACTGATACACTCAAGTTGCAGAGAAATTCAGCCTCCAAATCCTAAAAGTGGAAGTGTTAGTCACTTCAGTCATGTCCAACTCTTTGCAACCGCATGGACTGTAGCCTGTCAGGCTCCCTCTGTCCATGGAATTTTCCAGGGAAGAATATTGGAGTGGATAGCTATTCTCTTCTCAAGAGGATCTTCCTAACCCAGGGATTGAATCCAGGTCTCCTGTATTGCAGGCAGATTCTTCACCATTTGAGTCATGAGGTGGGAAGCAGTGCAGAGCTGCTCTGACAACAGGCAGCCTCTCTCGAAAAATACAAGAGAAAGCCAGGGCTTGAAATATGAATTAATCCAGAAACCAAATAGGAAGACTTCTGTTCATATGCTGGAGGAAGTAAAGAAATAGACCCACAAATTCCTATAACCTAGAAATATTATTTTCATGTGATAGGGACTGAATCCACAAGCAATCTTTCAGTCTGCTCTCTGGCAGAATCCAAAAAGCGTGAGTTGCAGGGGGAACCAAAAGAGATGAAAAAGATGTAAGGATGTGAGCACAAATGATTCTGGTAAATGTAATGACTTCTCTTCATGTGCCCGTACTCTCCTTAGATAAAAATCAAAATGGTATCTTACAGAACAATAACATAATACCCTCAAACTATAAATACCACAGGTAACCGAAGTTTAAGTTTCACATTTACTGAAAGTCTACACAAACTCGTTGATAATTAATCTCCGAAATGTATAACTCTGCTTCAGATATGGGCACATAAATTATAATAAAGAACGTTGGTATGCAATTTGATTCGAAGTGCTTTTTAGTAAAGTACATAATGATGCACGCTGAGGAGATGCAGGTATATTTAATTGGATATCATTAAAATAATGATGTGTGTTTAAAATAATGATATATTGAAAAATTTTAAATGTAAGTGACTGAAGAACATGTAATAAAAAGTCAAAGCAGTAACTACTTTTTGATTACCTGATTATTCACAGAGCTAATACCTTTCACTGTAACAAGTAACACAGTAATGCTGTAATAATGTCACGCTGGAGGGACCCAGGGAGCCCTGCTGACAGCATGGGCCTTTGCTTCCCCCACTGCAGAGTGTGCTTCCAGGCCTCTTCTTATGCCAACTTCCTTCGTCAAAAAGGATTTCTTCCAAGAAAGGTATAATTGATCATTGGTAAAGCTGGAAAATGGGTTCATAAGGGTCGGTGTATCTCTCCTCTTCTATTTATTTTATCTGCATTGGGTCTCAGCTGTGGCACGTGGGCTCTTCATTGGGTCATGTGGGATCTCTTGCTGTGGCGTAAGGGCTCTCTGGTTGTGACATGTGGGCTCAACTGCTACGCAGCATGTGGGATCTTAGTTTCCGGACCAGGGATCAAACCTGCATCTCCTGCATTGCAAAGTGGGTTCCTAATCTCTGGACCACTAGGGAAGTCCTTTCTGAGTATATTTGAAATGCTAATTAATGGGCGAAAAAGAAGTTTCTACATTGGAATATAGGTTCTATAATGTTTGATAATTTTGTTCCTTTCCTGATGCAAAGGACATCACTTATTAATGTGTCTGTGCATATACTGGTTCTTCTGCATGATACTCCCTTCAAATAAGTGGACAAATGGACATTTCTAACTCTTACCCCTGGTTAAATAAGGCCATCCATAAACATGGACGCTTGTCATTTCGGCGTCTCCCACTTTGAGTTGCTCTTTGGTCGCCTTACTTGGTCACCGTGTTTCCTGCATCAACTTGAACCAATGAGTCACATGTGCCTCATCCAGGCTCCAGGATTTCTCAGACGAGCAGCTGCGGAGCTATGCTACTGCCCAGACATCTCATCACCTTCTGTCCTCCTCGTCCCTGCCGTACCTCAAACTCAGGTCACTTTAACTCCCTGCAGGTTTGTATGGGCAATTAGTGTCCTTGAGCCCCCCGCCCCAACTCTATAATTCATGAACTTGGAAAAGCCAAGTGGATTGGTTAAACGTTTTTTTTTTATTCCTGCTTACATGACTAAGTTTCTGGCATTCAAAAGGGGAAACTATGCCTATGGTACATGCATAACATTTCTGAAAGATAAAACCATATTATACATGCTTTCTATACTTCTTCCTTTACTTGTTATGTTTAATAATTGATAAATTATAACCATGCTTTCTACAGTGGAAATGAGAAATAGATTTAAGGGACTCGATCTGACAGACAGAGTGCCTGATGAACTAAAGACGGAGGTTCGTGACATTGTACAGGAGACAGGGATCAAGACCATCCACATGGAAAAGAAATGGAAAAAGGCAAAGTGGCTGTCTGAGGAAGCCTTACAAATAGCTATGGAAAGAAGAGAAATGAAAAGCAAAGGAGAAAAGGAAAGATATAAGCATTCCAAAGAATAGCAAGGAGAGATAAGAAAGCCTTCCTCTGCGATCAATGCAAAGAAATAGAGGAAAACAACAGAATGGGAAACACTAGAAATCTCTTCAAGAAAATTAGAGATACCAGGGGAACATTTCATGCAAAGATGGAGTCAATAAAGGACAGAAATGGTATGGACCTAACAGAAGCAGATGATATTAAGAAGAGGTGGCAAGAATACATAGAAGAACTGTACAAAAAAGAGCTTCATGAAGCAGACAATCACGATGATGTGATCACTCACCTAGAGCCAGACATCCTGGAATGTGAAGTCAAGTGGGCCTTAGAAAGCATCACTACGAACAAAGCTAGTGGAGGTGATGGAATCCCAGTTGAGCTGTTTCAAATCCTGAAAGATGATGCTGCGAAAGTGCTGCACTCAATATTGTCAGCAAATTTGGAAAACTCAGCAGTGGCTACAGGACTGGAAAAGGTCACTTTTCATTCCAATCTCAAAGAAAGGCAATGCCAAAGAATGCTCAAACTACCACACAATTGCACTCATCTCACCACTACTAAAGTAATGCTCAAAATTCTCCAAGCCAGGCTTCAGCAATACGTGAACCATGAACTTCCAGATGTTCAAGCTGGCTTTAGAAAAGGCAGAGGAACCAGAGATCAAATTGCCAACATCTGCTGGATCATGGAAAAAGCAAGAGAGTTCCAGAAAAACATCTATTTCTGCTTGATTGACTATGCCAAAGCCTTTGACTGTGTGGATCACAATAAACTGTGGAAAATTCTGAAAGACATGGGAATACAAGACCACCTGAGCTGCCTCTTGAGAAACCTGTTTGCAGGTCATGAAGCAACAGTTAGAACTGGACATGGAACAAAAGACTGGTTCCAAATATGAAAAGGAGTACATCAAGGCTGTATATTGTCATCCTGCTTATTTAACTTCTATGCAGAGTGCATCATGAGAAATGCTGGGCTGAAAGAGGCACAAGCTGGAATGAAGATTGCCGGGAAAAATACCAATAGCCTCAGATATGCAGATGACACCACCCTTATGGCAGAAAGTGAAGAAGAACTAAAAAGCCTTTTGATGAAAGTGAAAGAGGAGAGTGAAAAAGTGGCTTAAAGCTCAACATTCAGAAAAAGAAGATCGTGGCATCTGGTCCCATCACTTCATGGGAAACAGTGTCAAGCTTTATTTTGGGGGGCTCCAAAATCACTGCAGATGGTGATTACAGCCACGAAATTAAAAGATGCTTACTTCTTGGAAGGAAAGTTATGACCAACCTAGACAGCATATTGAAAAGCAGAGACATTACTTTGCCAACAAAAGTCTGTCTAGTCAAGGCTATGGTTTTTCCAGTGGTCATGTACGGATGTGAGAGTTGGACTGTGAAGAAAGGTGAGTGCCAAAGAATTGATGCTTTTGAATTGTGGTGTTGGAGAAGACTCTTGAGAGTCACTTGGACTGCAAGGAGATCCAACCAGTCCATCCTAAAGGAGATCAGTCCTGGGTGTTCACTGGAAGGACTGATGCTAAAGCTGAAACTCCAGTACTTTGGCCACCTCATGTGAAGAGTTGACTCACTGGAAAAGACCCTATGCTGGGAGGGATTAGGAGCAGGAGGAGAAGGGGACGACAGAGGATGAGATGGCTGGATGGCAGAACCGACTTGATGGACATAAGTTTGAGTGAACTCCGGGAGTTGGTGATGGACAGGAAGGCCTGGCGTGCTGTGATTCATGGGGTCACAAAGAGTCGGACACGACTCAGCGACTGAACTGATCTGAACTGAACCATGTTTTCACTAGTTTGAAACAGATATTCTGGACTTGGGAAAGATCATTTTCAAAAACATCGATTCCTCTATCGGTTAATAGTTTTATGGCTTCACAACTTGATCTTAAAAGTGACTGTAAAGTAGAAGCATCCTCTTTGGAGAAACATGTATAGGACATCCAGAGAACAACATACACTGGTAATAAAGATTAATAAACTTTTTGGAGTTATTTTGTCTTATAATAACTCAATTTCAACTTATATGGACTACAATATCAACCTTTCGATTATTGAATGGTGATGACTCAATTTATAAATTGCATTCACTTATTCCTGTTTTTGTTCACTCGTCTTCTCTTTACTTTGTTGCTCAATATCATTATCAATGGGGGCTTCCCTGGTGGCTCAGTAGTGAAAACAATCCACCTGCAATGCAGGAGACGTGAGTTCAATTCTTGGGTTGGGAAGATCCCCTGGAGAAGGAAATGGCAACCCACTCCATTATTCTTGCCTGGGAAATCCCAGGGACAGAGGAGCCTGGCAGGCTACAGTCCATGGGGTTGCAAGAGTCGGATACGACTTAGCAACTAAACCATCACCACCATCATTATCACCTTTAGTAAACAAAAGGTGAAAAAATAAAGGCAGAAAAAAACACAAGCGAACCTATTGTATCCATTTTAGCATCTCTCCAATATGATTTTTTGAAGGGAAACCTGAAACAATTGACCAAAATAAAATCTCTAGAGTTTGAAAACCCATGCACAATCACCCTTCTCCCAATGCTGAAAGCAACGAAGGAGTTGATTTTATATCCCAAGTTTAACAAGATAACCACGAAATCCAATTCCCAAATACCGTGACTGAATTTTTATAAGATTTTCCAGCTAACATGCTTATATAAACAAGTACCCTGTGAGTATCCAGGATTTGACTGGATGTCTGAAAAATCATAGTCTACATCCCACAAGAGTGTGAGATCTTACATTTGAGATCTTACAAAGGACAGTTAAAAATTTAATTAACTAAAAAATAATTTTTTTATCTTTAAAAATTAAAATTTTTAAAAGACAGAGAAGTCTCCTCTGTGCAAGTTTTAACTTGCCAACTCAGTTGTCTTCGTATTTCTCCCTGTTCCTTCACCTCCTTCTTGGATACGCACTATCACTGACCCAGATCTCCTCCACCAGATTTGTGCATGACAGAGAATGGGGAAACACAAGGAGAACAATGAAGGCTGACGATGGATGGCAAGAGCCAACAGCAACTTTGACTGAGGGCAGAGTTTAGAGATTAAGACACAGGCTAAACACAAAGTGGCCAACTATTGTGCAGTTAGTGGAATTTTCTTCATTGTCAAGAGGCAGGAGCCAAACTTTGAAAAGTCACAGTTTTCCCAAGACTTAGAAGAAAGATAGCCTTGATCATGCACATTTTCCTGGAATGTTTGTAGAACTGATGATCTTCCCCTGGATGGACTTACAGGCCAAAATGCAATCAAGCTTAGGAGCTCCTGGCTCCAGTCACAACTGCAAGTGAGGTAAATACAGATTTCTAAATTACATCTTAGATCTGCCGATGTATTCTCTGCTCTCCACCTCCTCCACTGCCCGAACTTTGAGATTCAAATGACAACTCCATATTCTTTGAGGTGCTGTAATCTAAGATTTTCTAAATCTCTAAAGCATAAGAGAAAGTATGCATAGGTCAAAATATGTTATATGTTATGCAAAAAACAAAAACAAAAAAAAACCTTTCCATTAGGGAAAGCTATGAGAGGTTTTTAAGCAGGATTATGATAAGACCAGATTTGGTTTAGGAGGATAGTTCCACTGATGGCAAATTCTTCCAAAATAATGTATAAATTTAATACAATTACCATAAAAATCTCAACAAGTGTTTTTGAGACATGATACAATAATGCTCAATTTTATTTGAAAAATAAAACATGGCAGGGGTCGGGGGTGGGCAAATCTCTGCTACACAAAAGAGTAAATATATAAGTAAAGGAGCCAAGAAGAGGACTTGGCCTATCAAATATTAAAACTCATTCAAAAGCTACTAGATTCAAACCAACAGAGCATCTTTGCTGAATTTGTAGTCAAATTGAAGGAACAGAATAGAAAGCCCAGAAACAGACCCAAAATTAAATAAAAATTTAGTATATGAGAGCGTTGTCACCTCAAATCATTGGAGAAAGGTTGGATTAAAGTATAAATAGTACTGAGGAAAGCTAGCCAACTATTTTATGAAGAATAAAGTTCAAAACACTGTCTCACACCTCATGCCAAAGATTTTCCTATTAAAAACAACTATACAGGAATCCCCAGGTGACCTAGTAGTTAGGATTCCAGGCTTTCACTGCTGTGGCCCAAGGTTCAATCCCTAGTCGGGGAACTGAGATCCTGCAAGTCATGTGCCATGGCCCCCCCAAAAACAAACAAGCAAAGAGACACAACTATACATCATGAAACCACAGCAATTAAATGATATGTGATAAGGGCTTTCTTGGAGACTCAGTTGGGAAAGACTCATGTGCCAATGCAGGAGTCATAATTTCAACCCCTGATCCAGGAAGATCCCACCTGCCTCAGAGCAACTAAGCCCCTGCACGACTGAGCGCTAAGCAACTACTCAGTAGTTGCACTACTGAGCAACTAAGCCCCCACAACTACTGAGCTTCTACTCTAGAGCCCGGGGCCACAGCTACCGAAGCCTGCTGCTCCTAGAGCTTGTGCTCCACAACAAGAAAGGCCACAGCAATGAGAAGCCTGCCCACTGCAGCTAGAGAGGAGCCCCCATTTGCCACAAACTAAAGAAAAGGCTGTGCAGCAATGAAGACTCAGCATAGCCAAAAATAAGTAAATAAATACAATGTTTACATAAAAAAATTATATGTGATAGAGAGCCCTATTTCAAGTGAATCCTTCAAAGAAAGTAATGCAAAGAGATACAAGTAGAAAAATAATAGAAGGATGTTCAATATAATTTGTGAAAGCAAAATAACTTGAATGGGTTTCAAAAGGAAATTATATAAGCAAATTATAGTACATGCATATAACAGAATAATATAAAGCCACCAAAAACGATGTCACTGTGTGTCTATTCATTCAGAAAAATACCATATATTAAACAAAAACGCAAGTCACCAAACAGGATTATATTATAATCTAATTTGTATATATATGTGCATAATCATAAAAGAATATTTAGAAGGATACACACTGAATTTTCATTTGGTAATAGGATTGGGTTATTTAACAAGAAAGTATTACTTTTGTATTGGGAATAAAATATAAAAGAGTTTGCATTTAGGGATAAAAAAATAAGATCAGGTCAGTAATAGTTTGAAATGACAGTGGAGTAAAGATGACTTTTAGGAAGTTGCTGCAAAATTCTTAGTGATAGCAGATGAGAACCTGAAGAAGGACAAGGATGATGAAACTGAACCTGAGAAGATGTTAGAACTTGGTGGTCAACTGGACTTTTGTTACTTGGTTCTCATTTAGGACGCCTACAACTTAGACAATACAAAAGGAGAATACCACTGTACGATAGGGTAGGTGGGCAAGTCAATGGATCTCCCTAAATTGCAGATCTACATAAATTGCAGGATGTATGGGTCACTGTGCAGCAAACAACTGGAAAGAAGAAGCTGGAAACTGAGATGTGGAGTTTATTAGTATGAGCATACCGATGGAAACCATAATCAAGGTGTATAAAAGCACCTGTAATTCTCTAGGGAAAATGACCCCTGGGTCTGCATTGCTTCTCTTATCCTACCAGACTAACTTTTCCATTATGTGGGCTTTTATTTCTTAGATCCTAATCATCCAGTTTTCTGTATCATTAGGATGCTCACATGGACATCACCTGATGGTCAACACCGAAATCAGATTGATTATATTCTTTGCAGCGAAAGATGGAGAAGCTCTAGACAGTCAGCAAAAACAAGACCAGGAGCTGACTGTGGCTCAGATCATGAACTCCTTATTGCCAAATTCAGACTTAAATCGAAGAAAAGTAGGGAAAACTGCTAGACCATTCAGGTTTGACCCAAATCAAATCCCTTATGATTATACAGTGGAAGTGAGAAATAGATTTAAGGGCCTAGATCTGATAGAGAGAGTGCCTGATGAACTATGGAATGAGGTTCGTGACACTGTACAGGAGACAGGGATCAAGACCATCCCCGTGGAAAAGAAATGCAAAAAAGCAAGGTGGCTGTCTGGGGAGGCCTTACAAATAGCTGTGAAAAGAAGAGTGACTAAAAGCAAAGGAGAAAAGGAAAGATATAAGCATCTGAATGCAGAGTTCCAAAGAATAGCAAGAAGAGATAAGAAAGCCTTCTTCAGTGATCAATGCAAAGAAATAGAGGAAAACAACAGAATGGGAAAGACTAGAGATCTCTTCAAGAAAATTAGAGATACCAAGGGAACATTTCATGCAAAGATGGGCTTGATAAAGGACAGAAATGGTATGGACCTAACAGAAGCAGACGATATTAAGAAGAGGTGGCAAGAATACATAGAAGAACTGTACAAAAAAGAGCTTCATGACCCAGATATTCATAATGATGTGATCACTCATCTAGAGCCAGACATCTTGCAATGTGAAGTCAAGTGGGCCTTGGAAAGCATCACTACAAACAAAGCTAGTGGAGGTGATGGAATCCCAGTTGAGCTGTTTCAAATCCTGAAAGATGATGCTGTGAAAGTGCTGCACTCAATATGCCAGCAAATTTGGAAAACTCAGCAGTAGCCACAGGACTGGAAAAGGTCAGTTTTCATTCCAATCCCAAAGAAAGGCAATGCCAAAGAATGCTCAAACTACCGCACAATTGCACTCATCTCACATGCTAGTAAAATAATGCTCAATATTCTCCAAGCCAGGCTTCAGCCATATGTGAACCATGAACTCCCAGATGTTCAAGCTGGTTTTAGAAAAGGCAGAGGAACCAGAGATCAAATGGCCAACATCCGCTGGATCATCGAAAGAGCCAGAGAGTTCCAGAAAAACATCTATTTCTGCTTGATTGACTATGCCAAAGCCTTTGACTGTGTGGATCACAATAAACTGCGGAAAATTCTGTAAGAGATGGGAATACCAGACCACCTAACCTGCCTCTTGAGAAATCTGTAAGCAGGTCATGAAGCAACAGTTAAAACTGGACATGGAACAACAGACTGTTTCCAAACAGGAAAAGGAGTACATCCAGGCTGTATATTGTCACCCTGCTTATTTAACTTCTATGGAGAGTATATCATGAGAAATGCTGGACTGGAAGAAACACAAGCTGGAATGAAGATTGCCAGGAGAAATATCAATAACCTCAGATATGCAGATGACACCACCCTTATGGGAGAAAGAGAAGAGGAGCTAAAAAGCCTCTTGATTAAAGTGAAAGGAGAGTGAAAAAGTTGGCTTAAAGCTCAACATTCAGAAAACAAAGATCATGGCATCCGGTCCCATCACTTTATGGGAAATAGATGGGGAAACAGTGGAAACAGTGTCAGACTTTATTTTTTGGGGCTCCAAAATTATTGCAGATGGTGACTGCAGCCATGAAATTAAAAGACGCTTACTCCTTGGAAGAAAAGTTATGACCAACCTAGATAGCATATTGAAAAGCAGAGACATTACTTTGCCGACTAAGGTCCATCTAGTCAAGGCTATGGTTTTTCCTGTGGTCATGTATGGATCTGAGAGTTGGACTGTGAAGAAGGCTGAGCGCCGAAGAATTGATGCTTTTGAACTGTGGTGTTGGAGAAGACTCTTGAGAGTCCCTTGGACTGCAAGGAGATCCAACCAGTCCATTCTGAAGGAGATCAATCCTGGGATTTCTTTGGAAGGAATGATGCTAAAGCTGAAGCTCCTGTACTTTGGCCACCTCACGCGAAGAGCTGACTCATTGGAAAAGACTCTGATGCTGGGAGGGATTGGGGGCAGGAGGAGAAGAGGACGACTGAGGATGAGATGGCTGGATGGCATCATGGACTCGATGGACGTGATTCTGTTTGAACTCCGGGAGATGGTGATGGACAGGAAGGCCTGGCGTGCTGTGATTCATGGAGTTGCAAAGAGTCGGACACGACCGAGCGACTGAACTGAACTGAACTGAACCGAGGATGCTCACTTTGTCACAGTCTGGCTGAAGTAACTGCCCATCTCTGCTCTTTAAATCTTTCATTGGCGTCCCGTTTGATTTAGAACAAAATCCAAACTCTTGGCCAGGATCTACCACCCAACATATCGAGACTGATGCTATTCCTATCGTTTTCCCCACTACTCACTGTGATCTTGCCATTCTCATCTTCTGTCTGATTCTTTAATACACTGAGTTCTTTCCCATTTCACAGCTTTGTCCATCATCTCCCCTTTGCCAAGAAGGTTTTTCTTTGCCTTGTCTCACGATTGATTCCTTATCTTTCAGACCTCAGCTCAAACATCATATCCTCCAAGGGGCATTCCCTGACCTTCAGCTCTAAAGAACTACTCTCCTCTACACGTGACCACTGTACCACCCCACCACATTGTATTTCCTTCACAGAACTTACCTCTACTCAACATTATTGTTACTCGTTTATTGTCAATCTTTCCCTCTAGAACTTAAGCTCCATAAGAGATCGCGTCAATCCATCACCTGTAATAGAGCCCAACACACAGCCACACAGCAGGCTTTCAAGTCTGTGGAATAGCTATAGAATGATATAATGTAAATGAATGAAGGATTGAGGCATTTACAGTAAGTAGCATGTACAGTAAGTAGATTTACAAAAAATGCTCCATGGGTTCACAAAAGCGTTGGACACGACTTAGTGACTAAACAACAACAAACTTTGTAAACAAAAGGCACTAGATTTACAGTCAGAAGGCAACATTACGTTGGCTCAGTCAACCTCAAGTTCCATATCTCTAAAATGTAGCAACTTCAATTTCCACATCTCTAATACGTCTACCCTGCCTATGCATTAGTGTTGTCATGAGACTTCAGTTCTTCATTAATTCATCAATAAATCTTTCCCAGGTACCTTCTATGTGCTCAGCACTATGTTCATCATTGTGTTATAGCTATGAAAAAGGAGTTTAGTCTAGTGCCAGAGAGAGTTAAATTTAGAGAAAAATACAAATGGTACAGTTCAGTTCAGTTCATTTCAGTTCAGTCACTGAGTCGTGTCTGACTCTTTGCAACCCCATAAATTGCAGAACGCCAGGCCTCCCTGTCCATCACCAACTCCCGGAGTTCACTCAAACTCACATCCATCGAGTCGGTTCTGTCATCCAGCCATCTCATCCTCTGTCGTCCCCTTCTCCTCCTGCCCCCAATCCCTCCCAGCATCAGAGTCTTTTCCAATGGGTCAACTCTTCGCATGAGGTGGCCAAAGTACTGGAGTTTCAGCTTTAGCATCAGTCCTTCCAATGAACACCCAGGACTGATCTCCTTTAGGATGGACTGGTTGGATCTCCTTGCAGTCCAAGGGACTCTTGAGTGTCTTCTCCAACACCACAGTTCAAAAGCATCAATTCTTTGGCACTCAGCTTTCTTCACAGTCCAACTCTCACATCCATACATGACCACTGGAAAAACCATAGCCTTGACTAGATGGACCTTTGTTGACAAAGTAATGTCTGTGCTTTTTAATATGCTATCTAGATTGGTCATAACTTTCCTTTCAAGGAGTAAGTATCTTTTAATTTCATGGCTGCAATCAACATCTGCAGTGATTTTGGAGCCCCCAAAATAAAGTCTGACCCTGTTTCCACTGTTTCCCCATCTATTTCCCATGAAGTGATGGGACCGGATGCCCTGATCTTCGTTTTCTGAATGTTGAATTTTAAGCCAATTTTTTCACTCTCCATTTTCACTTTCATCAAGAGGCTTTTTAGTTCCTCTTCACTTTCTGCCATAAGGGTGGTGTCATCTGCATATCTGAGGTTATTGATATTTCTCCCGGCAGTCTTCATTCCAGCTTGTGCTTCTTCCAGCCCAGCATTTTTCATGATGTACTCTGCATAGAAGTTAAATAAGCAGGATGACAATATACAGCCTGGATGTACTCCTTTCCTATTTGGAACCAGTCTGTTGTTCCATGTCCAGTTCTAACTGTTGCTTCATGACCTGCAAACAGGTTTCTCAAGAGGCAGCTCAGGTGGTCTGGTATTCCCATGTCTTTCAGAATTTTCCACAGTTTATTGTGATCCACACAGTCAAAGGCTTTGGCATAGTCAATCAAGCAGAAATAGATGCTTTTCTGGAACTCTCTTGCTTTTTCGATGATCCAATGGATGCTGGAAATTTGATCTCTGGTTCCTCTGCCTTTTCTAAAACCAGCTTGAACATCTGGGAGTTCATGGTTCACGTATTGCTGAAGCCTGGCTTGGAGAGTATTGAGCATTATTTTACTAGCATGTGAGATGGGTGCAATTGTGCGGTAGTTTGAGCATTCTTTGGCATTGCCTTTCTTTGGGATTGGAATGAAAACTGACCTTTTCCAGTCCTGTGGCTACTGCTGAGTTTTCCAAATTTGCTGGCATATTGAGTGCAGCACTTTCACAGCATCATCTTTCAGGATTTGAAATAGTTCAACTGGAATTCCATGACTTCCACTAGCTTTGTTCATAGTGATGCTTTCTAAGGCCCACTTGACTTCACATTCCAGGATGTCTGGCTCTAGGTGAGTGATCACACCATCGTGATATCTTGGTCATGAAGAAAGTAGGGAAAACCATAGACCATTCAGGTATGACCTAAATCAAACCCCTTATGATTATACAGTGGAAGTGAGAAATAGATTTAAGGGCCTAGATCTGATAGAGAGAGTGCCTGATGAACTATGGACGGAGGTTCATGACATTGTAAAGCAGACAGGGATCAAGACTATCCCCGTGGAAAAGAAATGCAAAACGGCAAAATGGCTGTCTGGGGAGGCCTTACAAAAAGCTGTGAAAAGAAGAGAAGCAAAAAGCAAAGGAGAAAAGGAAAAATATAAGCATCTGAATGCAGAGTTCCAAAGAATAGCAAGAAGAGATAACAAAACCTTCCTTAGTGATCAATGCAAAGAAATAGAGAAAAACAACAGAATGGGAAATACTAGAGATCTCTTCAAGAAAATTAGAGATACCAAGGAAACATTTCATGCAAAGATGACCTTGATAAAGGACAGAAATGGTATGGATCTAACAGAAGCAGATGATATTAAGAAGAGGTGGCAAGAATATACAAAAGAACTGTACAAAAAAGATCTCCACGACCAAGATAATCACGATGGTGTGATCACAAATGGTACAGCTGTTATCAAAAAGACAAAGCACAGATTGCCAAAAGAGCACATGAGAGAAGACCAAATTCATCCCCAGGTAATCAGGGAAGGTTGAGTATAAGTAGAAATCAACTTGGCACAGCGAAGGCCAGGGAGATATGTAGGCAAATAAAGAGAAAATAGCCCAGAGCGGAAACATGTGCAAAGGCCCAGAATCAAACAAGGTCAAGGCGTATTGATGAACTGCATGTCACTCAGGATGGCTGAGACTAGGAAGTAGGAGTGGCGGCAAAATTCAAGGGTAGATAGAGCTCTAAAGAGAATCTAGATCACGGTGGGCCTCAGCACCAGCGTGGAGAATTCGGAGAACTTTGGCAGGACCAACACAAAGGAGGTGGTGGTGAAGTGGGGAGGATGATTAAGGCATGCCAGAGATGAGTCTGGAAACAGGGAGAAGCCCAATCAGAGAAGGTTTTGGATGTCATGTTTAGGAGTTAGACTTTTTACTACGGGTGATGTGGAGCTACTAAAGAGCTTTAAGTGGGCCAATGGCCACTCCAGCATGGAGAAAAAATGGAGGAAGATAAAATAAGGGGCTCAGAGTTGTTTATGAAACTGAGAGAAATGATGGGTGGCTTGAATTAAGAGTAATGAAGTTGATGAATCAAAGAGATGCTTAGGAGAGAGAACTGATTGACTGTCAAACCATGTTTGCAGAGGGGCAGGGGTCAGCGTGTTGAGGGATTCCACTGTTAAGTCTTTAGTAATAGCAGTCTAACTCAGAAAAAAGAGAATTAATGGGGCAGGTTTTCTTAATATTAAGATGTTCTATACATTTTCCCTAAATTTTAGATTCTGTCTCCGATTATATGTAACTACCTGGCTCAATAGAATTCTATGCTTAGTGATTGTTTGAGATGGGGTTGTCCAGGAAGCAGACTCTAAGACAGTTTAGTGTGCAGGATGTTTATTAAGGAGTGTCCTTGGGATTAACACCTGTGGAAGGGAAGTGGACTCAGGACTGAATGAGGCAGAAATCAGACACAGTATAGGCTCCATGACAACCTTGGATAATCTCACAAGGAGCTCTGGAGCTAAACTGGCCTGCCAGAGTTGTCCCATGCTGGACTGAAATGGCCAGACCTCTATGTCTGTCTCAGTCAGTCACTGGATATGTTTTCTGCAGGTCAGGTAGTTCCTGAAGCGGTTAGTAACTACGACTCTGTGCAGCTGAGCAGCTGGGTCAGTAGGTTCGTCATTGAAGGGAGACGTGGGCAGGGCCACCTGCATGTCATAAGGTGATTGTAAGCCTGTTATTTCAACACATCAAGGCCCTCAGAGGACACCCTGACAGTTCAGAAATATGCCACCTTGAACAAGTATGAGAACTTCTTCCCTTTCTATACTCTTTGAATACGCATTTATTGAAGATACCATTTGTGTCCGGCACAGTGTTAGGCATCAGTTCAATAAGTGAAAAACACAGGAACAGCCTTCATGGAAGTGATAATGCAATGAGGGAAACAGCTTTTTAGTCAGAAAAATATTGTACAACTAAACAAGGTACTTTTCCAAAGAGAATGGAAATGAAAGAAAGTGGAAAACATGGGTAACTGGAAGGAGTCTCATTACACGGAGGGGCCAGGGAAAGCCCCTCTGCAGGTCACATACATTCCTTGGTCTGTGGCCCTTTCATCTTCAGAGTCTCTAGTGTGGCCTTCTTACTTCTCTGACCTCCGCTTCTTCCTGTTATCTTCTTACTCTGACTCTATTTCTGTCCCATTCATATAAAGGCCCTGTAATTACCTCTAGCCCACACAGATAATCCAAGATAACCTTCCCATTGCAAAATCCTTAACCTAATTCCATCTGCAAAGTCTCTTTTGCTATACAATGTAATATATTCACAGGTTCAGAGGTTAGAGTGTGGACAGGCTTGAGCAGGGGGCAGGGTAGGGGGGCATTACTCTGCCTACCATACTCAACTTCCTCATCTTTAAAATGGGTATAATAATAGGACCACTTTATACAGTTGTTGAGGAATGAAATTCATATCAAATGTTAAGGGCACTGCCTACAACGAAGAAAACTGTCAATAAATGGGAGTGGCTATTTGGATTGTGCAGATTTCCTTACCTATGCTATCTTCTTCCTCTCTAGTGTTTCTGCCTTAGTTCAGCCCCTCCTCAGTTTTACTTTCCATAATCATTTGCTGTCTTCAGTTCTGCCTTCTTATACATACATCCCAGGCATCCCTGGTGACTCAGACAGTAAAGAATCCACCTGCATTGCAGGAGACCTGGGTTCAGTCCCTGAGTTGAGAAGATCCTCTGGAGGAAGGCATGGCAACCCACTCCAGTACTCTTGCCTGGAGAAGCCCCAGAGACAGAGGAGCCTGGGGGGCTACAGTTCATGGGGTCGCAAAGAGTCGGGCACGACTGAGTGACCAAGCACAGCATATGTACATCACGACACACCCACAAATCCAAGCCAGGCTGCAGCAGGATGTGAACCATGAACTTCCAGATGTTCAAGCTGGTTTTAGAAGAGGCAGAGGAACCAGAGATCAAATTGCCAACATCCACTGGCTCATGGAAAAAGCAAGAGAGTTCCAGAAAAACATCTATTTCTGCTTGATTGACTATGCCAAAGCCTTTGACTGTGTGGATCACAAGAAACTGTGGAGAATTCTGAAAGAGATGGGAATACCAGACCACCTAACCTGCCTCTTGAGAAATCTGTATGCAGGTCAGGAAGCAACAGTTAGAACTGGACATGGAACAACAGACTGGTTCCAAATAGCAAAAGGAGTACATCCAGGCTGTATATTGTCACGCTGCTTATTTAACTTATATGCAGAGTATATCATGTGAAATTCTGGGCTGGATGAAGCAAAAGCTGGAATCAAGACTGCCGGGAGAAATATCAGTAACCTCAGATATGCAGATGACACCACACTTATGGCAGAAAGCGAAAAATAACTAAAGAGCCTCTTGATGAAAGTGAAAGAGGAGAGTGAAAAAGTTGGCTTAAAGTTCAACATTCAGAAAACAAAGATCATGGCATCTGGTCCCATCACTTCACAGCAAATAGATGGGGAAACAATGGAAACAGTGAGAGAATTAATTTTTCAGGGCTCAAAAATCACTGCAGATGGTGACTGCAGCCATGAAATTAAAAGACACTTGCTCCTTGGAAGAAAAGCTATGACCAGCCTAGACAACATATTGAAAAGCAGAGACATTACTTTGTCATCAAAGGTCTGTCTAGTCAAAGCTATGGTTTTTCCAATAGTCATGGATGGATGTGAGTTGGACTATAAAGAAAGATGAGTGCCGAAGAATTGATGGTTTTGAACTGTGGTGTTGGAGAAGCCTCTTGAGAGTCCCTTGGACTGCAAGGAGACCCAACCAGTCAATCCTAAAGGAAATCAGTCCTGAATATTCATGGAAGGACTGATGTTGAAGTTGAAACTCCAATACTTTGGCCACCTGATGTGAAGAACTGACTCATTGGAAAAGACCTTGATTCTGAGAAAGATTGAAGGCAGGAGAAGGGGACAACAGAGGATGAGATGGTTGGATGGCATCACTGACTCCATGGACATGAGTTTGAGCAAGCTCCGGGAGTTGGTGATGGGCAGGGAAGCCAAGCATGCTGCAGTCCATTGGGCCACAAAGATTCGGACATGATTGAGTGACTGAACTGAAAACTGACTGACACACCCACACATACCAGCCTCCATACCACCACCAGAAGGGAACCACAGTGATTGTATTTCATTGACTCATTCACTTAGCAGAGATGAATGGGGTATCCACTAAGAACCATGCACCTACCATTACTGTCTCCATGGCCAGTTCCTATGTCAGCAGGACATCTTGAGCCAGGTATTGAGTATTGTTTGCCCATTTAATAGTCCTGGGCTACCGCAGGTGCTCCCAAAGGCCTGTTGAGTTAATAAGTAGGTTTATCTACTTAAAACACTCTATAGTTCTATGATTCTATAAGGATAGAAGTCCTATTAAATTCTCATCAGAGAAATATATTTGAATTATTTTTAAAGCTGTTGAGGTGCTGTAAAAACATATGACTGTAGTTCAGTGCATCCTCAAGAAGCCTGTACCTCCACACCTCCAGAGGCCTCCTTAGCAGAAATGCACCAGGACAGTGGGGAGGACAGGGCATGGGGTAAACTGTCAGATAAGCAGACTTCAGAGCAGATGCTTCTCTGCAGCTTTTAGAAAGGAAAATCAAGTGACCCCGTGATGTGGCTACTATTTTGGTTAAGATATATTTTCTTTCTTTCAGTGTAATCTCATTTCCTCTCCACCACCAAAGGGGGAAAAAAAAACCCACACAAGATACCAAGAAGGGCCCTTCTCTATGCTTTCCATTCAAGAGTGTCTGCCAAACCAATTAATACCTCCTGAATGTTATCTCCCTGCTATGTTAATGTTATGTTAATAAATGCAATTAAGATAACATTCAGGAGGTGTTAATTGGTTTGGCAGATGTACATGAATAAGAAGCACAGATATTTTGCTTTCCCTATTTATGGAGGCAGGAAGTGACACAAAGTTGGACAAAAGGAAACTTAATTTGCCTCCAGTCTCTTCTGATGCCACTGAGGCCTTTTCTGTTAAGTAATATATGGGATTCTTAAAAATGCTAATTTAGATGGCATTACAAAGATGAAGTGATTGTCAAATGTTGCAAAAACACTGAACTTGTCTTTGGCCACAGGAATTAACTACATGGTATTTGCTCTCGGTAAAACATTGTATATGCCATATATGTTATATATATATATCTATATATACACACTCTTTGTTTCATGTGTCTATAGCATATATGCAAATAAGCTCTCATGTTAATCTATGAAGCAGATTGCTCCAGAGGACCAATGCCTAGACTATTCTTGATATAATTAGTTATTTAGTATATTTCAGTGACTTAATGTTCTTTTATTCTAATTTACAATAAGATGGTAGCTTTTACTTTCAGTGTTTAGAAATTATATACATATACATACATTAATGTACCTTACTTGGCAAAATAGAGGTTTTCTCTGAAATTTATACTTATATAAATTTACACAAATATTTATATTTATTTATAAATTTGAACAGTCTTGAAGCAAAGAGATGTTCCCTTGTGTTACATTATCTCACCATCAGGGTCCCTGTGTTCATTTCTGGATCTTGGCATTTGCCAGCACATCACATGGCTTTTGGCAGACTTAGTCTTCCCAGGACCTTATTAGGACACACCTCAGACAAGAGCCCCTGTAAGAGCTGAGATCTGAGAGGATGTCAAAGCACATTAGGGTTCACATTTGGGTTCCTTCCAGTCCTGAAGGGCAAATTATCAGAGTCTACTTTGTAAACCAACTGGGCAGAACTAAACTAAAACATTAGTCTTCAACCTGGACTTCAAAACAAATTGGAAGTACATTACTTCCATTCTAAGGCATCATCTATAAAACACACCATCTCGTTAATAAGGATTTTCCAGAGAGGTGGGGAAGGAAAAGAGGAAAGAAAATGAGGGGAAGGAGAAAGATTCCATGAAATTTTATATTTATTGCAAGACTGAAGTCCAATTCCAGAAATGCTAAAATGTGCATCTCAAATTAGAGTGTCATGTAACCTCTAGAAAAACAGGTAACAGTCGGTAGCTAGAACATAGCCACTGCTTTGTTTCCAGTGGATTGTTTAGAGCCAATATCTGTTTCATAATTCCGTGATTCTTTGCTAAGTGCCTATCTGTAGTCCTTAATTGTCCCTTCATCACTTTTCTCGATGATCTTACATACAGAATAATGGGACTGTTCCTAGCTTTCAACCTGTGAGTATGGGTAATTTCTTAAGCAACAAAGGGTCATGACTGTTCTCCAGTGACAATAACTGAAGAGTGTTATGAAATACGCTTCTAACCTGTGTGCATGTTGCACAAATACCTTTGTGGTGGAATCACTGTGGCTCAAATTCTCTAAGTTTTAAAGTCTTGCCCCCTGCCCCCGTCCTCAGGCTGAGGAGGTGGAGGAATACTCCTGACTGCAGTGACACTGACTCAGTGATTTGGGACAGTCTGGCGAGGCTCTAGGCTTTGGGTGACTCTGGAGTGGCAGTGAAGCCTTGGCACAGATTTAACTAGGAAGCGATTTCTAGATGATTCTGCTCTACCTTTAAGGTAAGCAAAGACGGGATCCTGCAATAAAATCTCATTCTCAAAGCAGTGTACTCTGGTCTAGGGTTGACAACATTTTCAGTTAAAAAAATAGAAGCAGATTGTACTCAATTTAAATTATTTCTGGGTAAAATTATTACATTTATACTATGTGGCAGAGATTGCAAATACATTCTATCTATATATGATAGGCTGAATTGTGTCCTTTCAAAATTCATATTTTGAAGCCTAACCCCCAATATCTCAAAATGTGACTGTTATTTGAAGATAGGGTCTTTAAAGAGATAATTAAGCTAAAATGAGGCCATTAGGGTAGACCCTAATCCAATCTGACTGGTGTCCCTATAAAAGAGGAAATCTGAACCTACAAAAGAAGCACCATGGATGTACATGTACAGATGGAAGGCCACATGAGGACACAGAAGAAGGTAGCCATATGTGAGCCAAGGCAAGAGGTCTCAGAAGAAACCAAACTTGGACTTCATCTTGGACTTGCATTCTCCAGAACTGTGAGAAATTAACTACTGTTGGTTAAGTTATGAAGTCAGTGGAATTTGTGATGGCAGCTCTAGTAAACTAACACACTGAATGATTGCTATTGGCTGCCTTAAGCACAATGTTAAAAAGGATTCTGGTGTGGCAAATATGGGCATGGGAAAGGGAATAGTGGAACACATGCTAGATTTTTAGCCATCCTTACTCCATGGGGTAGAACTGAGACATTTGACTACCTGTAAAATGCTTATCATCACTCATGACACATGGTAAACAATGAATCATTTTAACTATAATCATTATTGTTTTAAGTTTAAATATTTCTTTAATGAATAGGTCATTCAATGAATAGCATGTAAATCTTCAACTCCAAGGCTACTTGGTCAGTGAGAAAAAAAATCACACATACAGGCACACACTCAATTCCTTCAGGCTGCCTGATTTAGTGAACCATTCCACCACTAATCATGAAAAATCACTGCTCTGTTCTCCATCAGTATAGCTAGCTTATAGCTTATCCAGAATGACATATATAAATGGAATCGCATCATATGTAACTTCTTGAATTTGGCTTCTTTCACTTAGCAAAATGACTGCAATCCATCCAAGTTGTTGCACGTATTTCATATCAAATAGTTCATTCTTTTTATGCTCAGTAATGTTCCATTGCATGAAATGTACCACAGTTTGATTATCCATTCACTCATTAAAGGATTTGGGGTTGTTTTAGATTTGAGCAATTTTGAATAAGGCTGCAACAGGTTTTCATGTGAACTTAAGTCTTCAGTTCTCTAGGGTAAATACCCAAGAGTGGGATAGCTGGATCATATGGTAAGTATATGTTTACTTTTATAAGAAACTGCCAAATTGTGTTTCAGAGTGGCTATATCATTTTGCATTCTCATAGCAATGCAGGAAAGTTTCAGTTGCTCCACATTAAGACCTAGTATTGTCAGTTGTTTGTTTTTAATTTTAGTAATTCTAATAGGTGTACAGTTTATATCATGATTTTAATTTGTCTTTCCCTAATGACTAATGCCTAGTGATGCTGAGACTCTTTCCCTGCACTTACCTACCACCAATGTATCTCTTTTCTGAAGTATCTGTTGAAGTTTTTTGCTCTTTTGAAAACTAGCTTGCTCCTTTCTTATTGTTGACTTTGGAAAGTTCTTTACATATCCTCAGTCCCAGGTCTTTGTCAGACATATGATTTGCAAATATTTTTCTCCCAACCTAGGACTTGTCTTTTCATTCTCTTAACAGCAATTTGATAATGCATAAGTCAATTTAACAACTTTCCTTATGAAAATCTTGCTTTTAGTATCATATTTAAGAATTCTCTAGCTACCTTAAGCCCACAGAGATTTTTTTCCTAGGTTTTCTTTACAAAGTTTTATAACTTTATGATTTGTATTTAGTTTTGTTACCAATTTTGGGTTAATTTTGTACAAAATGTGAAGTTTAGGTCAAGATTCATTTTTTTCTGTGCATGGGATTTCAGTTGTTCAGCACAATTTCTTGAAGAGACTTATCTTTTCTCCATGGAATGGCCTTTGTATCTTTTTCAAAACTCAACTGATCACAATTCTATGAGTTCATTTCTAAAGTCTCTATTCCACTCCACTGATTTGTATATTTATATTTTCATCAACATCTCATTGTTTTAATAACAGTAGCTTTACAGTAAGTATTGATATCAAGTAGTGTAAGTCTTCCAACTTTGTTCATTTGCAAATTTCACTGAATATGCTCCTTCACATTTCCATATAAATTTTAAAATTACTTTGCCAATAAATGCAAACATGCTTGCTAGGATTTTTTTATTGTAATTGTACAAAACATATAGGTCAAATTGAGGAGAATAGACATCTTAAGTATATTGAGTCATTGAATCTTCTAATCCATGAATAGTCTTATTATTCATTTTATCAGTGTTTTTTAAATTCATTTTATCAGTTGTAAGCATACTGCTGCTGCTAAGTCACTTCAGTCGTGTCCGACTGTACGACCCCATAGACGGCAGCCCACCAGTCTTCTCTGTCCCTGGGATTCTCCAGGCAAGAACACTGGAGTGGGTTGCCATTTCCTTCTCCAATGCATGAAAGTAAAAAGTGAAAGTGAAGTTGCTCACTTGTGTCCAACTGGTAGCGACCCCATGAACTGCAGCCTACCAGGCTCCTCTGCCCATGGGGTTTTCCAGGCAAGAGTACTGGAGTGGGGTGCCATTGCCTTCTCTAACAGATCCTGATAAATTTATATCTAAATATTTACTGATTGATTTGGGGTGCTATTGTAAATGGTACTAATTTTCAATTTTTGTTTATTGTCATTACAGGCAAATCTCAGCAATATTGTGGGTTTTGTTCTAGACTAACCAAGTTCAGTTTAGTTCAGTTCAGTTGCTCAGTTGTGTCCGACTCTGCGAAGCCAGTGTCAAAATAAAGCAAGTCACATAATTTTTTTTGTTTCCCAGTGTATATAAAAGTTATATTTACATTAAACTGTAATCTATTAGGTTGGCAATAACATTATGTTTAAAAAAACAAGTATATACCTTAATTTAAAAATACATTTTGCTAAAGAAAGCCAACCATCATCTGAGCCTTCAGCAAGTCTTAACAGTGACATCAAAAATCACTAATCAGAGATCACCCTAACAAATACAATAATGAAAAAGTATGAAATACTGTGAAAATTACCAAAACGAGACACAGAGACAGGAAGTGAGCAAATGTTGCTGGAAAATGGTGCTGATAGACTTGCATAACACAGGGATGCCCCAAACCTTCAATCTGTAGAAAACCCATCTATGAAGCACAATTAAGTGAAGCCCAATAGAACAAAGTATTCCTGTATATAGAAATACAACTGTTTTTGTATGTTAATCTCATAGCTTGAGACCTTATCAAATTCACTCTTAAATTCTAGGAACATTTTTGTAGATTCTTTGAGACCTTTTTCTCAGGCAATAATTTCATCTAAAAATTTTTATTTTCCATTCTGACTGCCTTTTCTTTTTCTTGCCTTGTTACACTAACTAGGAGTTCCATTATGAATGTTCAGTAGAAGTGGCAGAGCAGACATCCTTACCTCATTAAATATAAAGTTAGCTACAAGAACCCATGGCCCAGGTTCAATCCCTCATCAGGGAACTAAGATACTGAAAGCCACGTGGTACAGCCAAAAAAAAAAAAGTTTTTCCCCTTGAAAAAACAAAAATCTTGTATTTTAAATTATGTAGAGAGGAAAAATATAATTTCTAAAACCTTGTCACTAGCCAAGTTTAGTGTAATGAAAAAAAATTTAATATCCAGCACTGGAGACATCATGCTGCTATGCTGCTGTGTATGTGTTCAGTCATGTCCGACTCTTTGCAACCCTATGGGCTGTAGCCCATCAGACTCCTCCATTCATGGGATTTTCCAGGCAAGCATACTGGAGTGCATAGCCATTTCCTTCTCCAGGGGATCTTCCTGACCCAGAGATTGAACCTGCATCTCCTGCATTGGCAGGCAGATTCTTTACCACTAGCACCACCTGGGAAGCCCTGGAGCCATCATATTTTCATTTTGTAGTCAACTGGATAAATTTCTTTCATTCCACCTCTCAGAATTTTGTCCTTTTGAAGCAAGCATACAACCCAGGCTTGACAATGTTGCCTCTCATTTAACAATCAATTTCAGACTTATTCTTGGCAGTTAACAATGACCTTGCATTGCTGACACATTTCAGTGTGTGTGGCTGTGTATGAAATATTGCTATTTTCCTATATTGCTCTCCCCTTTGATCATCAACCTTGTCTTGTCTCTTGCTCTGCCTTGCGGCTCTGATTGTTTTTACTCCTTTGAAACTATCTGAGAAAAGTAGGTCCTAAAAGAACAGTCTACCTTTCTAGTCCTTGTTGCCAGCTTAGAAAATTTTGTTTCTTCCTACCTGAATATTTTTTGTTTTGTTAAGATATTATTAATATTTTCTTCCCATCTAGCCTAGACTAATCAAGACAGATCCACCAAATCGTCTTCCAGGAGGTACACCGCAAGGCTTTTGAATGCCATAATGGAAGACAGCGCCTGTGAGCTCAGTCACGTCCAATTCTTTGCAACCCCATGGACTATAGCCCGCCAGGTTCCTCTGTCCATGGGATTTTCCAGGCAAGAATACTGAAGTGGTTTGCTATTTCCTACTTCAGGGGAACTTCCCAACCCAGGGATCGAACTTGTCTCTTATGTCTCCTACATTGACAGGTGGATTCTTTACCACTGTGCCGCCTAGGAAGCCACCAATGGAAGAGCATGAGGTTTTAAATAAGAACCACTGCTCAACCCCAGCCCCAGCCCACATTTTGCATCTGCCACACAGTATGGCAGGCCCTAGAAATGCAAAGAAAAATATCTGGTGTGTGATGGATTTTGCAATGCACTGCCACACCCCCTTACAGGAAAGGAGGTGCTGTCCCAGCCATAGAAAGTGATGTCAGCAAATGGCATTCAGCTGCCAATCTCTGCAAGGACTGCTTCAGTGATGGAGCTGCCTCCTCCAATGTCATGCCCCTTCCTGAGGCAGCCCATGCCCAAAGACCCAAGAATCACCAGCAACTTGCTTCGAATAAAACTTACTAGAACTAAAAGAACCTAAGAGAACTGATAGAACTTAAATTGAAGACTTTTCTTCCTAGCTCTTTGGAACTTGCTTTTTCTTTTCTCCAACAAAGTAAAGGATGCTCAAGCCACCCCATGCCAATTGAGAACAACTCTGAAAGGGCATTCAGCCCCAGAGCTCTTCATGGTATTGAATGAGGCAGCTGGGTTTGCAACAGGACTTGATTTCTCCCTTGACCCACTCCTGTTTCCTCCGCCTTTCCACAGGTGTTGATCCCAAGGATGCTCCTGAATAAACATCTTGTACACGAAAAAGAAGACTCTTGAGAGTCCCTTGGACTGAAAAGAGAGCAAACCAGTCAATCCTAAAGGAAATCAATCCTGAATATTCATTGGAAGGACTGATCCTGCAGCTGAAGCTCCAATACTTTGGCCACCTGATGCAAACAATGGACTCATTGGAAAAGACCCCGATGCTGGGAAAGATTGAGGACAGGAGGAGAAGGGGTGACAGACGATGAGATGGCTGGATGGCATCATCAACTCAATGGACATGAGTTTGAGCAAACTCTGGGGGATAGTGAAGGACAGGGAAGCCTGGCTGCAGTCCATGGGGTCACAAAGAGTCAGACATGACTTAGTAACTAAACAACACATACACACAAAAGCTATGGAAAGGAAGGAGGGAAGGAACAGGTAGTTCAACCAAGTGGACTCAAGTCTTACCAGAGCAGAAAATCCTAAGATTATTTCTAAAGGCTAATTAGGCTGTAACCAAATATTGAAGAGGGAACAAATATTCCAGGTAGAGAAAGAAAATGCTAAACGCAAACAGCAGACAGATATCCTAGGAATAGACATCTGGGTATCCATGAAGAACCACCAGCAACTTGGATCTAATAAAACTAATAGAACCTAAGAGAACAAACAGAACTTAAACTGTGAACTAGGGATTAGCATGAGATAAAGTTAGAGAGAAAACTAATTTAAGAGCTTGGTCTTGATCCAGTAGATAATGGAGATTTTTCTTCCTAGCTCTTTGGAACTTGTTCTTTTCCTTTAAACAAGCTTTGCATGTTGGTCCTTCATGAAACTTACTTTCATTCAATAGGAATGCCTTAAGAAACCTCGTGTCTTACCATAATTCAGAATCTAGATATGAACATCCAACTCAGCATCTCCACTTCGAATGGCCTACAGGAATCACAAACTCAGTGCGTCCAAAATTAAATTCATTACCTGACATTCCAACACCTTATCTTTCTGAATTCTCTACCTTGGTGAATGTTAGGACTGTCTACCCAGTTGCCCAAACTAGAGTTCTAGGCATCAGTCTTGATTTCTTTCTCTTCTTCATTCTCCTAGTTCAATTCTTCAATGCCTCCTATAAATAATACCACTTAATACATTTTGGATCATTCTGTATCTACCACTGCTTTCTGAGTTCAGTAACAACAAATGGCTAATCTGTCTCCAATCTTACCCCTTTCAAATCTATTTGCAAACAACTACAAGAGTAATCCTTCCAAAACACAAGTCTGCTCATGCCAATCCTTGGCTTAAAGTTCTCCGGGGTCCCCATGATCTTTGAGATGAAGTTCAAAGTCCAAACTCTTCATCATCTGACCAGTGATTTCACAGTTTCTGCTTCACCCACACTAAGTTACTTTAAACTCCTCCAGCTCTTATTCTCCGACTTGCTTTCAGAATGTGCACCGGGTTGCACTCGGAGCCTGTCTCATTTTCCTGTCTGTCTCTCCTCTTCTCCTTCCTTTTACCTGACCATCTTCTATCAAGTCTTCGGGGCTAAGCTAGGTGTTAATTTCTTCATGGACTTTCCTCTGCCACTCTTATCCCTATCATGAGATAAGTGCCTGGTTCACAATTCTATTAATTTGGTTCACAAGTCTATCAATTCATACTTACTTCTCTCTATCACAAGATTATAATTGAAGTCAGAGAACGTGTTTTATTCATTTCTGAATTCCAAACATTTAGCATAATATATAGCACAAAATGGGGCTTCCTGGGTAGCTCAACTGGTAAAGAATCTGCCTGCAATGTGGGAGACTCCGGTTTGATCCCTAGGTTGGGAAGCTCCTCTGGGAAGGGACAGGCTACCCATTCCAGTATTCTTGGGCTTCCCTGGTGGCTCAGATGGTAAAGAATATGCCTCCAATGTGGAAGACATGGGCTCCATCCCTGGATTAGGAAGATCCCCTGGAGGAGGACATGGGAACCCACTCCAGTATTCTTGCCTGGAGAATCCCCATGGACAGAGGAGCCTGGCAGCTTACAGTCCATGGGGTCACAAAGAGTTGGACCCTACTGAGCCATTAAGCACAGCACAGCATGACACATAATAGTTCACAATAAATATTTTTCAAATGAATGAATGAAACAGAATTTGATTTTTAAATACACATTCTGATGGCAATGTGGGTTACAGTTTCAAGAGGGAACTTACTGGAGGCCAGGAGACAGGTTTCAAGAAGTAGTAATGACCTAAACCAGAAAAGTGGGAGCAGAAATAAAGAAAAAAGGAGCTAGAGAGAGAAACACCTTGGAGGCAGAATCAGAAGAATTGGTGATGGGGTGTTGGGGGTGAAAGAAAGAGTGTGGTATAAACTGATTTCTAGATTTCTGATGTGGCCATTAAAATAGTGATATGTTAACTGATTTTAATAAGGTAATAAAGGGCATAAAGATATGAGTGTGATAAATTCATTCAGGGTATGTTGAGGGTGAGGTATCTAGGGGAGATTCAGGTGGAGCGGTGGAGTTATTTGGACATCAACCTAGAGGATGAAGGGAGGAGTAGAGAGCATACACGGGATGGCACATAGGAACAGGGCGGGTAAGGAGGTGGAGCAGAGTAGGAACTCCCATCTTGCTACAGGTTGTGCTGAATCTCTTCTTTTTGCCCTTTCAGATCCACTCTCACACTAGGCCACACACACTTTGTAAACAGCCGCTTCATTAAATTCTCCTCAATTACCAGCTTGAATGTGTCATCCATTTCCCAAACAGACCCTAAGTGATACACGGGAGGTCCTAGGAAAGAAAAGGACAAACGAACTAATCTGATAAACTAACTAAATGCAAGTGATTTAGTGGATTACCTTTCTGAAAGAGTCTTCTCTGAAAACTAAAGGAGTAACCCTAATGGCAGGAATTCAGGAACCTAAGGCAAATGAGTAAGTGATTGGTAGCCAGGATGACTGGAATGGGAAAATAAGTCAGAGAGTCCCCCAAATTAAATTTCAAGGAGGCATCTTTCAAAGGGCTAAATAGCTGTACAGATGCATCACTTGTAGGTATCCCTGGTGACATGAGATCATATTACAAGAAACTGTGAGACTTAATAAATGGCAGGGGTTACAAATAAATGACTATAAAATGCTGGTGGGTTAGGGAATGGATAATGCACTACATTCTTGCCAACTTAGTGACACCCAACCAACCTGAGTCCAATAGCTGGGCATCAAAATAGAGCAAAAGAAATGCAGAAATGTTAGGAGCTATTTAGCTGTCTACTCCACTGGAACCACAAATTAATAACACATATACCTTGCATTAAAGAAGGGATTTTGATAAATACATATGGCTTCAACATTATTTTTTTGAAAGCCAGACAATGGCCTTTCTTGAGGCTCCTCAAATGTATAATACAGGCCACTGCCAACTCTGCCTCTGTTCTGTGGCATCTTCTTTTGCATCTGAATTCTCTTGGCCATCTTTACCACTCCACAGTTCATGAGAACCCTCTAAAGCAATTCCACTTGACTCAAGGCAGCTATTGTCAAAACTATAACCACTCAGCGGCCCTTACACGGCTAGCTTGTTTACAGAAAGTGGCCAGACTGCAAATTTAATTTGTTTTTCTATGATTTATCCAATCAATCCTGCCAAAATGCAGGGAGAAAGAAATAATGGCGGCTACTCAAGAACAATTAAAACGTTAACAGGTTTAGAAAGAGACTTATTAGTAACACAAATATGAAATACTTTTGATACTGACATTCAGGTCATTAGAATCTAGTGTTAATCAGGCCATTAGAACTTTGCATCAACTTACCAGTTAGGCAAAGAGGGACAGTGGACCCAGGGCTGTGGGTTGATAATCTCAAATCAAAAATCTAAATAAAAAAGAAAAATTCCAAACTCAGCAATAACCCAAGTCCATCTCTTCTAACCTGCTTCTTAATTCACTAATTTCTTATATGATGTCCCTGACAAAGTCACTTGTTAACACAGTCAACACAAACAAATTGAGCACCTGCCAAGCATCATTTAATTCCAAAGAACTTTGGTTGCTACTTCCAAGGAACTGACAACACGCCTGTTCTCGAATGCTGACTTTCTAACATAAATCATTAACATCAAGTTCTCTTGAACAGGTGGCGCTAGTGGTAAAGAACCTGCCTGGCAAGGCAGGAGACATAAGAGACACAGGTTTGATCCCTGGATTGGGAGGATCCCCTGGAGAAGGAAATGACAACCCCCTCCGGTATCCTTGCCTGGGGAATCCCATGAACTGCGGAGCCCTGTGGCTATTCCATAGGGTCTAATAGAGTCAGACACGACTGAAGTGACTTAGCCCACACTTTTGAACAAAATCTGCCTCCATACAAGTTCCAGAAGAGAGAACAGTTCTGTTTTCGAATATTTTTCATAAGTAGTTATACTTCTGTGCCACCCATTTCAATCTAAGTCTCTTTTAGGAAAAATATACCAAGTTTTTTCCATCACTTCTATGCCTTAGTGTCCAAGCCACTCATGACCCTGGTTATACTCCTCTGTGCACATTTGTTTATCATCTCCCCACTTGGGACTTCCCTGGTATTCCGGTGGTTAAGACTCTGTGCTTCCATTGCAGGGAGCATGGGTTCAATCCTTGGTTGGGGAATTAGGATCTCACATACCTTGGGGTGCTGGAAAAAAAAAAAAATCTCCTCTAATGTGAAGAGCTCAAACTGGGAGATACATCCAAGATTTCTTCTGCTACAGCATGGGCACTGTATTCTCACTAATGCAGCTACAACCCCTTGACTCTTAAAAAATTCTCCTGTGATTCTATTATATGAGTATGGGCTTTGGAGTCAGACCCAAATTTGTATTGATAGATAATTTTGCAATCTTAGATAAGTTACTTCACATCTCTAAACCCTAAAAAAAAATTTTAAAAATCATCTGTGAGACATATACAAGGTATTTTTTTGTGGGTGAAAATGTATGACATACGTAAAGTCCCTGACACGGTATCCAATACACAATAAATGCTCAAAAACCATTAACTAGCGCTTTTAACATGACTTCTAGTTTCACAGATGCATTCAGTTTTCCTTTTTTCCCCTAATAAACTGACACCAAATCTAGTACCATCAATCCTGTATTTAACTGATTTTCTTCCTGTAATTTGACTTCACAATTTCCTATCATAATAATTCATATGTTTTCATCTTCTCATCCCAGTTTATTAAGATTTTCTCTAACTTTTGAATTCTATTGTGTTGCACACAGATTCGATAAGCCTGACCTTTAAGTCCTCATCCAAGTCACTGATAAAGCTGTGACTAAAGAAGGACCAAGGACAAAAAGCCCTGTGACACACAAGGAGCCTTTCATCCAGGTTTACATCCATTTCCACTTTTCATCAGTTGTTTAATGAGTTGTGAATAGAGCTTACTGCACTGACATCTGACACATATTCCTTCATCTTTCCACAAGAACATCCTGAGAGAAAACCTGAGCTGATAAATTTGTGCCTGGCATCCCCACATCTATTTGCCGAGTAACTCCATTAAATAAGAAAATGAAATTTGCTATGAGGGAGCCTGGTGGGCTGCCGTCTATGGGGTCGCATAGAGTCAGACACGACTGAAGCAACTTAGCAGCAGCAACAGTGAATTATTACTGGCTCTTGATGCTCATTTTCTTTCCCAATTATCTGTAAGTCATCTCTTTAATACTCCATAATTTTTCATTTTCTCTTTCTCCTTCTTTGTGGTTAAGCCAAATAATGCCCCTCCCCACAAGTATGTGTGTGCATGTTGTTACTCAGTGGTGTCAGTTACTCAGCGGTGTCCAGCTCTTTGTGACCACATGGACTATAGCCCGCCAGGCTCCTCTGTCCATGGAATTCTCCAGGCTAGAATACTGGAATGGGTAGCCATTCCCTTCTCTAGGGGACCTTCCTGACCTAGGGATCGAAATCAAGTCTCCTGCATTGCAGTCAGATTCTTACCATCTGAGCCACCAGGGAATCCCCTTCCCCCCGCCCCACCCCGTCCCCCAAGTATGTCCATGTCCTAATCCCAGAACCTGTGAATGTGTTACTTTACATGGCAAAGGTGTGATTAAGGTTAAGGATCTTGAGATAAGGAGATAATCCTAGGTTGACCCGGGTGTACCCAATCTAATCACATAAGTCCTTAAAAGCAGAGAACCTCTTTTTCTGGGTGTGGTCAGAGGGAGATCAGATTTCCTAATTACTAGATAAAGAGTCAGAGGGGTGCAATGTTGCTGGTTTTGAATATGGAGGAACGGGGCCACAAGGCAAGAGAACAAGGCCACCTCCAGAAGCTAGAAAAAGCAGGGAACAAGTCCTTCTCTGGAGTCTCCAAAAAGGATTTGTAGTTTAGCTAATCGTGATTTTAGACCAGTGAGAACTGTTGGACTTCCGACCTCGAGAAGTTTAAGACATACACTTGGGTTAAGTCAGATGTGTGTGGGAATTCATTACAGCTACAATAGGAAATGAATACCTCCTCCTTCTCTGTTGTAAATGCATACTTTGAGTCAACATAAATTTTTCTTCAAATTCACTTTTGGCCAGTTGGGGCTTAATCTGTCCAAGGCATAAGAGCTCAGTATGTTTGGTGAATTACAGGAAATCATCAATCTTCTAATAATGAATTATCTTTATCCCTTTATTAATGCAGGTAACAATGAAATGTCTCCACATCAAAACTCAGAATGCTTATCATCACCATGACTAGCAACTGTATCTCTTTTTGAAAAAAACCTAAAGTTCTTCTCGTCTTTACTCCCTTGCTCCTCTAATGTAATTTAATAAAATAAGGTGCAGTTTTACTGAACATATTCTATCCTTAAAACATGTATAATAGTGTTATCATGGAAACTACTTTTGTGAGCCAGAGCCCAACTCTCACTTAAGAGTTCTCTGACTTCCAGGGAATTCCCTGGTG